>NC_042971.1:7726610-8077456 GCF_901001165.1 Salmo trutta | reverse complement strand
GAGAGAGGAGGGACAGAGAGGGACAGAGAGAGAGAGGGACAGAGAGGGGACAGAGAGAGAGAGAGAGGGACAGAGAGAGAGAGAGGGACAGAGAGAGAGAGAGAGAGGGACAGAGAGAGAGAGAGAGAGGGAGGAGCGAGAGAGAGGGGACAGAGAAAGAGAGAGAGAGGGACAGAGAGAGAGAGAGGGACAGATGAGAGAGAGAGAGAGGGAGAGAGAGGGACAGAGAGAGAGAGAGGGGGGGCGGACAGAGGAGAGAGATGAGAGAGGGACAGAGAGATGAGAGAGAGGGGACAGAGAGAGAGAGAGGGGACAGAGAGAGAGAGAGAGGGAAGAGAGAGAGAGAGGGACAGAGAGATAGCAGTTAGTAATAGTATCTCTACTTGCAATTCATCTTCTGCACATTATCAACTCAGTGTTTAATTGCTAAATTGTAATTATTTCGCCACCACGGCATGTTTAGTAACTTACCTCCTTTATCTACCTCATTTGCACAACTGTATATAGACTTTTCTATTGATGTTTATTGACTGTACGTTTGTTTATTCCATGTGTAACGCTGTGTTGTTGTTTGTGTCACCACTGCTTGCTTTATCTGGCCAGGTCACAGTTGTAAATGAGAACTTGTTCTCAACTAGCCACCTGGTTAAATAAAGGTTTCATTAAAAAGTCTGGCAATAACTTAACTTTTCATTATTTAGACAGACTCCTCTAAATAATAAATATAATTAAATAACAAAAAAAAAGAGTTAAATGCTAAGTACTACACATAGGTTTTATTAAAAAAATAACAATAGACCCTATTTAGTACTATAATGGTATTTACTAACATAATATTATGACTATAATAGTTTCTAAAGGGGTTCTAGGCTACCCTACCCTAGAATTAGGGTTCAGGATAAAATAGATTATACGTAGGGTTAGAGTTTCTGTACAGCACTTTGTGACATCTGCTGATGTAAAAAGGTCTTCATAAATACATTTGATTGATTGTTAGGTTCAGGGTATTTAAAGAGATAAACTGTATGGGTTTATATCTCTCTTGCTCCTCCCTGTGGTCTTCTGTGGGAACTACATACCTCATTCACCACACTTGATAGGCTCATAATCTGAGGTAGCAACTGAGTCAGAGCTACAAATCAATGATCTCCACCAATCCATTAGGTTTACAACTCAGTGAACCTGCGCAGCATTCTCTCTATTTGATGTCTACGAACCAACAGATTTCAACACATATCAAATTACCCAGCAGCCATTTAGAAACAAATAAAAAAAGGTTATTTCTTTTTTTTTCTTTCTTCTGACTGTTTAAATCTTGAAAAAGAGAACAGGGTCATGCGATTTGTTGAGAATTTACAGCTTTTTATATATAAAAAAAATATATACAGTTAAATATGACCAGAACATCTTTAACGTTTGAAGGCTTTGCGCCAACCATCCATGTAGATCACTACAATCTATAATCAGGTGAACAGTGAGCTTCCTCACTAAGTAGCTGTAACCTAGTTAATAATAAGTTAGCTGAGGTAAACCTACAAGGATAGTTAATAATAAGTTACCTGAGGTAAACCTACAAGGATAGTTAATAATAAGTTACCTGAGGTAAACCTACAAGGATAGTTAATAATAAGTTACCTGAGGTAACCTACAAGGTTAGTTAATAATAAGTTACCTGAGGTAAACCTACAAGGATAGTTAATAATAAGTTACCTGAGGTAAACCTACAAGGATAATAATAATAAGTTACCTGAGGTAAACCTACAAGGATAGTTAATAATAAGTTACCTGAGGTAAACCTACAAGGATAGTTAATAATAAGTTACCTGAGGTAAACCTACAAGGTTAGTTAATAATAAGTTACCTGAGGTAAACCTACAAGGATAGTTAATAATAAGTTACCTGAGGTAAACCTACAAGGATAGTTAATAATAAGTTACCTGAGGTAAACCTACAAGGTTAACGCGGGCTGGAAGAGAATTACTTCAAAACCACAGCAAACAGCTGGGACATATAGTAATATTATATATATAATATTATATCACTGGGCTCCTCTGTGCTAACAAACCCTGTATACCACCCCTCCCCTGTTTAACCTTGAATTTCGTTCAGAAAAACACTTCCACATTTAGCAAAACGAACCAACTCTTTACGGATCTGTTCGGTGGTAATAAACGGAGGCAGATTAGACACCACTACTCTTGTCGAAATCAGCACCAACACAACCCCTCACATAAATCATACTGGTAACTAGCCGGGTAACAAGACTCACCTTTTACATTACCACAACCACCGCCTTGTTCATTCTGGATACAGAGTGTATATGTTCCTCTCCCACCTGTTCACCGACCAGGATCAATAATTCCTCCACACCATTCTGGATACAGAGTGTATATGTTCCTCTCCCACCTGTTCACCGACCAGGATCAATAATTCCTCCACACCATTCTGGATACAGAGTGTATATGTTCCTCTCCCACCTGTTCACCGACCAGGATCAATAATTCCTCCACACCATTCTGGATACAGAGTGTATATGTTCCTCTCCCACCTGTTCAACGACCAGGATCAATAATTCCTCCACACCATTCTGGATACAGAGTGTATATGTTCCTCTCCCACCTGTTCACCGACCAGGATCAATAATTCCTCCACACCATTCTGGATACAGAGTGTATATGTTCCCACCTGTTCACCGACCAGGATCAATAATTCCTCCACACCATTCTGGATACAGAGTGTATATGTTCCCACCTGTTCACCGACCAGGATCAATAATTCCTCCACACCATTCTGGATACAGAGTGTATATGTTCCCACCTGTTCACCGACCAGGATCAATAATTCCTCCACACCATTCTGGATACAGAGTGTATATGTTCCCACCTGTTCACCGACCAGGATCAATAATTCCTCCACACCATTCTCCACAACGCACCTGAAGAGACAGCGTTTCTTCTCCACTCGGTTGAGGACATCAAACTACCCTACTCCCTCCTCAACTCTAACCGATAAACAGTGGAAACCGATAAACAAACCCTCCCACCATGACAAAATACATTTGGAAAATAGGCAAAAGAATAGCTGCTTCTTCACGAACGACAAAACCTCACGTTACCTTCTTCTTCTATGGTATAATGGAGGTCCTCAAACCAACGTTAAAGGAGCATGGCGCCTCCTACTGTGCTGGAGTGTGTTCAATCACGGTTTACACCATTTCTAAATCCTCCTACCTAACTCAGTACTTCTGAGAAAATAAAAAAGATCCCTACTAACTTCTAATAGACCCTCCCCCATCCCCCAAATCCCTTCCAAACCCCCATCCAACCCCCCATCCAACCTCAATGACCCTACACTTCAATCTTCCCTCTCTTCAACATCCTTACAACAATATAACAACACATGCTCCACCGTTTCATTGACAATACCCTCCAGACACAAACCATTCACATGCTGCCAACCAGATGGAAGGACCAGTTCAATGTACAATGTCCTAAACACAATCGAGTAAACACCACCTCTTCCTTCCTAATCTGACCTTTGAACCTTGGTCCACCGACCTTTCTTTGGAGGGCATATAAATGCCGTCCCTTGTGCTCAGACTCCCATCTCTTCTGCCACACATCTATCAAAATGTCTCTGATCTCACATTTGTCCTCACCTCTGCACAGTGGAACATTAATATATATTATATCTTGTTTTAAAGTTATTTTACCTAACTAGACTACAATTTCATTCCATTCCGCACCTGAATGTGCTGGGACCCAGCAGAATCTCACTACTAGACCCATTCTCTCAATTCTCCATAATAACATTAATACCTCCAATAGTAGGTCACTCCTAATAGATTTACCAGATGATAAACTATTCAATACAGACAGAGAATCTGAGGATACTATAACTCTAACAGGTTGTACGTCCTCCACCCACTGGAGGACAACTATTATCACCAACAGTTCAACTGAGGACACTGACAGTTCATCTGTTAGTCTTCTACATATCTGCACATCACATTCAGGAAGGTAAACACCTGCTCCTGTGTGCCCACTATCTGGGCCCTTGGATCCATCTGTGAAAAGAGTTAAAAAAGCATAACAACTTCTACCAATGTAATTGTCAACCAGTTTCCCTTCATCATTGACTTCTGACCCAATCTTTCCTTTTGTCTACCAAGGTTAGATCAACAACAGGATCTGGGAGTAACCATGGAGGAACATCCCCTATCACCACAGAAAAGGGCCAACCTCCAACTCCCTGAAACTACTCTCATCAGCAAGCTTTCCAACTGTCCAACCAGAACCACTGCCTTGTCTACTAGTATATTCCCAACAGTCATCTAGAACAGTAGCAGTGGGATGCTCAACCTCACAGCCTTTCAACCCAATAAGATAATGACAATTTATTACGTCGTATATCCAAAGGCATCTCACCTGCCTCAACTGGACTATAATATAAATCCATGATATTATGGGATACAAAATGGGAAAAGGGGAAATTATGATAATACTAAAAAACACCCTTCTAACTAACCCTACACTCATTAAAACCCACTACCCCATTCCACTACTTTGACCCTATCTGCTCCTGCACCAGGCCAACTAACCCTACACTCATTAAAACCCACTACCCCATTCCACTACTTTGACCCTATCTGCTCCTGCACCAGGCCAACTAACCCTACACTCATTAAAACCCACTACCCCATTCCACTACTTTGACCCTATCTGCTCCTGCACCAGGCCAACTAACCCTACACTCATTAAAACCCACTACCCCATTCCACTACTTTGACCCTATCTGCTCCTGCACCAGCCCAACTAACCCTACACTCATTAAAACCCACTACCCCATTCCACTACTTTGACCCTATCTGTTCCTGCACCAGGCCAACTAACCCTACACTCATTAAAACCCACTACCCCATTCCACTACTTTGACCCTATCTGCTCCTGCACCAGGCCAACTAACCCTACACTCATTAAAACCCACTACCCCATTCCACTACTTTGACCCTATCTGCTCCTGCACCAGGCCAACTAACCCTACACTCATTAAAACCCACTACCCCCATTCCACTACTTTGACCCTATCTGCTCCTGCACCAGGCCAACTAACCCTACACTCATTAAAACCCACTACCCCATTCCACTACTTTGACCCTATCTGCTCCTGCACCAGGCCAACTAACCCTACACTCATTAAAACCCACTACCCCATTCCACTACTTTGACCCTATCTGCTCCTGCACCAGGCCAACTAACCCTACACTCATTAAAACCCACTACCCCATTCCACTACTTTGACCCTATCTGCTCCTGCACCAGGCCAACTAACCCTACACTCATTAAAACCCACTACCCCATTCCACTACTTTGACCCTATCTGCTCCTGCACCAGGCCAACTAACCCTACACTCATTAAAACCCACTACCCCATTCCACTACTTTGACCCTATCTGCTCCTGCACCAGGCCAACTAACCCTACACTCATTAAAACCCACTACCCCCATTCCACTACTTTGACCCTATCTGCTCCTGCACCAGGCCAACTAACCCTACACTCATTAAAACCCACTACCCCATTCCACTACTTTGACCCTATCTGCTCCTGCACCATGCCAACTAACCCTACACTCATTAAAACCCACTACCCCCATTCCACTACTTTGACCCTATCTGCTCCTGCACCAGGCCAACTAACCCTACACTCATTAAAACCCACTACCCCCATTCCACTACTTTGACCCTATCTGCTCCTGCACCAGGCCAACTAACCCTACACTCATTAAAACCCACTACCCCATTCCACTACTTTGACCCTATCTGCTCCTGCACCATGCCAACTAACCCTACACTCATTAAAACCCACTACCCCCATTCCACTACTTTGACCCTATCTGCTCCTGCACCAGGCCAACTAACCCTACACTCATTAAAACCCACTACCCCATTCCACTACTTTGACCCTATCTGCTCCTGCACCAGGCCAACTAACCCTACACTCATTAAAACCCACTGCCCCATTCCACTACTTTGACCCTATCTGCTCCTGCACCAGGCCAACTAACCCTACACTCATTAAAACCCACTACCCCCATTCCACTACTTTGACCCTATCTGCTCCTGCACCAGGCCAACTAACCCTACACTCATTAAAACCCACTACCCCCATTCCACTACTTTGACCCTATCTGCTCCTGCACCAGGCCAACTAACCCTACACTCATTAAAACCCACTACCCCATTACACTACTTTGACCCTATCTGCTCCTGCACCAGGCCAACTAACCCTACACTCATTAAAACCCACTACCCCCATTCCACTACTTTGACCCTATCTGCTCCTGCACCAGGCCAACTAACCCTACACTCATTAAAACCCACTACCCCATTCCACTACTTTGACCCTATCTGCTCCTGCACCAGGCCAACTAACCCTACACTCATTAAAACCCACTACCCCATTCCACTACTTTGACCCTATCTGCTCCTGCACCAGGCCAACTAACCCTACACTCATTAAAACCCACTACCCCATTCCACTACTTTGACCCTATCTGCTCCTGCACCAGGCCAACTAACCCTACACTCATTAAACCCACTACCCCATTCCACTACTTTGACCCTATCTGCTCCTGCACCAGGCCAACTAACCCTACACTCATTAAAACCCACTACCCCCATTCCACTACTTTGACCCTATCTGCTCCTGCACCAGGCCAACTAACCCTACACTCATTAAAACCCACTACCCCATTCCACTACTTTGACCCTATCTGCTCCTGCACCAGGCCAACTAACCCTACACTCATTAAAACCCACTACCCCCATTCCACTACTTTGACCCTATCTGCTCCTGCGCCAGGCCAACTAACCCTACACTCATTAAAACACACTACCCCCATTCCACTACTTTGACCCTATCTGCTCCTGCACCAGGCCAACGGCCTGGGAGGACGGGACACCACCACTCAACACACCCTGGAACTCTTCTGAAGTCAAATCTAGTATGACCAAATACTTCTCTGCAGCTGCCACCAAAACACATTTTCTTTCTGTGATTTACATTCCATTTTTGCGGTACAGTTGATAACCATTTGCTATGAACACTAAGAAGCCAACCTTACTGAAGCATATATCACTGGTTGGCCCATCCCTCTGTGTTGTCACAGATCTACTACTCACAGGGATCCTCTCAGGATCCCTCAGCCTTGACCCATCCTCCTCTACTTTCTCCACTGCCTCAGCAGTGACAACCTGTTCCCAACAGTGGGGTCAGTGGGATTGGATAGGGGCCCCTCTACCTCTCTCTCTCTCTCTCTGACTGGAGGAGACAGGTGAAATGGTGTGTCTCCTCTGGTCAACAATACTCACCTTGAGAGACTCCACAGCCTGTTGGAGCTCCTTCAGCTCCTTCTCTCTCTCTCTCTCTCTGACTGGAGGAGACAGGTGAAATGGTGTGTCTCCTCTGGTCAACAATACTCACCTTGAAAGACTCCACAGCCTGTTGGAGCTCCTTCAGCTCCTTCTCTCTCTCCTGGAATCTCTGCTGGACCTTCTGCTGACTCATCCCCAGCTGCCTCTGTGGAGAATCACTCTTCAATGAGCTATCAAGCTTTATTAGTCCAGTAGATCAATAGTATAGTAATGTGACATAGGGCCCATAGAGAGGAAGGTCTAAAAAATGGATGGTCCATTTACTACATGATATTTATTTGTTGCTATGTGAATGATTATAGTTTTTATGGTAGGACTACATGAATCAACAGGTTGAGACTGAACTTTGGACTCATAAAAGGCCATTCAGAATGATAATAGTCTTTGACATTATAAAATGGTGATACATCTGGAGAATCTGGGTTGACATATCAATATACTCAAGGTTTGTGTTCATATTTGTTCTGCTGAGGATTCATTTCATTTGAATGATCTCATATTCAAACAGCCTTAGTTCCTACTGTATCTTTAATTCTTTGTTTATCAGACAGTCACAAACAAGTTGTTCTGGTCTTACCTGTTTCTCAGTCCTCTCTGCTGCAGCTGACACTGTATCATGGCCTTTATGTTCATCCATTGTACACAGATAACAGATACACTGCTGATCGGTACGACAGTAAACCTCCAGCAGTTTGTCATGATGAGAGCAGATCTTCTCCTGTAGTTGTGCGGTGGCTTTGACCAGCTTGTGCCTCTTCAAAGCAGGAAATTCGTAGTGAGATTGGAGGTGAGTCTCACAGTAAGAGGCCAGACACACCAGACAGGACATGAGGGCTTTCTGCTTTCTGGTCCCAGTGCAGACATCACATGCCACATCTCTAGGTCCAGCATAGCACAGAGCAGGAGGGGGAGCAGCCTGGAGTCCTGTCTTCTTCAGTTTCTCCACCAGCTCAGCCAACATGTTATTTTTACTCAGCGAAGGCCTCGGACTGAAGGTCTGTCTGCACTGAGGACAGCTATAGACCCCTTTCAGAACATCCTGATCCCAGCAGCCCTCAATACAGCTCCTACAGTAACTGTGTCCACAGGGGATGGTGACTGGTTCCTTCAGTAGATCCAGACAGACAGAACAACAGAACTGGTCCTGGTCCAGCAGAACTCCCTGTTGAGCCATTTGGACGGTTGTTCACTCTCACACAGACAGACGACACAGAGACTCAGATCAGTTTCGTTTCCTCAGAAGAGAGTTTGTGGGAGGGGGAGGGATTTCCTGGTTCTGCCAGAGGGGTGGGGTTAGAGGGAGGGAGAGAGGGGTTAGAGGGAGGGAGGAAGAGAGAGAGGAACTGCATGCAACAGCAAGAGGGAGACAAATAGTTTTGTTCCAATGTTAGAGCCCTTAACATGGAACAAATGACATAATGAATCTTAAAATGTGAGTTGTTAGAATATATGAAGGTTAACAGTTTCTATGAAGTACGTATGTATCATTATTTTAATCACCTTTATAATGCCTTATAAATCAAGTCCTGAGGAGGTGTGATATATGGCTATTATACAGTACCACGGCTAAGGGCTGTTCTTAGACAAGACACAACACGGATTGAAAATTATCTAACACTTTCAACAATACAATCACATTTTATTTTATTGGTTTCATACACATATTTATCAGATGTTATTGTGGGTGAAGTGAAATGCTTGTGTTCCCAGCTCCAACAGTGCAGTAATATCTAACAATGCTTGTGTTCCCAGCTCACAGAGGGCAAATCTAAAAAGTCAATGAAAATATTAGGACAAGCAATGATATATATATATATATATATATATATATATATATATATATACTGTGTACTGTGATGTGATGCATAGACAATTTGGAGTACATCTGTAGTATATCTGAAGAATAGTAGATGTACAGTAGTAGTTATATAGGATGAACCAGGACTAGAATACAGTATATACATATGAAGTGGACAGCAGTAGTTATATAGGATGAACCATGTCTAGAATACAGTATATACATATGAAGTGGACAGCAGTAGTTATATAGAATACAGTATATACATATGAAGTGGCCAGCAGTAGTTATATAGGATGAACCAGGACTAGAATACAGTATATACATATGAAGTGGACAGCAGTAGTTATATAGAATACAGTATATACATATGAAGTGGACAGCAGTAGTTATATAGAATACAGTATATACATATGAAGTGGACAGCAGTAGTTATATAGGATGAACCAGGACTAGAATACAGTATATACATATGAAGTGGACAGCAGTAGTTATATAGGATGAACCATGACTAGAATACAGTATATACATATGAAGTGGACAGCAGTAGTTATATAGAATACAGTATATACATATGAAGTGGACAGCAGTAGTTATATAGGATGAACCATGACTAGAATACAGTATATACATATGAAGTGGACAGCAGTAGTTATATAGGATGAACCATGACTAGAATACAGTATATACATATGAAGTGGACAGCAGTAGTTATATAGAATACAGTATATACATATGAAGTGGACAGCAGTAGTTATATAGAATACAGTATATACATATGAAGTGGACAGTAGTAGTTATATAGAATACAGTATATACATATGAAGTGGACAGCAGTAGTTATATAGGATGAACCAGGACTAGAATACAGTATATACATATGAAGTGGACAGCAGTAGTTATATAGAATACAGTATATACATATGAAGTGGACAGCAGTAGTTATATAGAATACAGTATATACATATGAAGTGGACAGCAGTAGTTATATAGGATGAACCAGGACTAGAATACAGTATATACATATGAAGTGGACAGCAGTAGTTATATAGAATACAGTATATACATATGAAGTAGACAGCAGTAGTTATATAGAATACAGTATATACATATGAAGTGGACAGCAGTAGTTATATAGGATGAACCAGGACTAGAATACAGTATATACATATGAAGTGGACAGCAGTAGTTATATAGAATACAGTATATACATATGAAGTAGACAGCAGTAGTTATATAGAATACAGTATATACATATGAAGTGGACAGCAGTAGTTATATAGGATGAACCAGGACTAGAGTACAGTATATACATATGAAGTGGACAGCAGTAGTTATATAGAATACAGTATATACATATGAAGTAGACAGCAGTAGTTATATAGAATACAGTATATACATATGAAGTAGACAGCAGTAGTTATATAGAATACAGTATATACATATGAAGTGGACAGCAGTAGTTATATAGAATACAGTATATACATATGAAGTGGACAGCAGTAGTTATATAGAATACAGTATATACATATGAAGTAGACAGCAGTAGTTATATAGAATACAGTATATACATATGAAGTAGACAGCAGTAGTTATATAGGATGAACCAGGACTAGAATACAGTATATACATATGAAGTGGACAGCAGTAGTTATATAGAATACAGTATATACATATGAAGTGGACAGCAGTAGTTATATAGGATGAACCATGACTAGAATACAGTATATACATATGAAGTGGACAGCAGTAGTTATATAGGATGAACCATGACTAGAATACAGTATATACATATGAAGTAGACAGCAGTAGTTATATAGAATACAGTATATACATATGAAGTGGACAGCAGTAGTTATATAGAATACAGTATATACATATGAAGTAGACAGCAGTAGTTATATAGAATACAGTATATACATATGAAGTGGACAGCAGTAGTTATATAGAATACAGTATATACATATGAAGTGGACAGCAGTAGTTATATAGAATACAGTATATACATATGAAGTAGACAGCAGTAGTTATATAGAATACAGTATATACATATGAAGTGGACAGCAGTAGTTATATAGAATACAGTATATACATATGAAGTGGACAGCAGTAGTTATATAGAATACAGTATATACATATGAAGTGGACAGCAGTAGTTATATAGAATACAGTATATACATATGAAGTGGACAGCAGTAGTTATATAGGATGAACCAGGACTAGAATACAGTATATACATATGAAGTGGACAGCAGTAGTTATATAGGATGAACCAGGACTAGAATACAGTATATACATATGAAGTAGACAGCAGTAGTTATATAGAATACAGTATATACATATGAAGTGGACAGCAGTAGTTATATAGAATACAGTATATACATATGAAGTGGACAGCAGTAGTTATATAGAATACAGTATATACATATGAAGTGGACAGCAGTAGTTATATAGAATACAGTATATACATATGAAGTGGACAGCAGTAGTTATATAGGATGAACCAGGACTAGAATACAGTATATACATATGAAGTGGACAGTAGTAGTTATATAGGATGAACCAGGACTAGGATACAGTATATACATATGAAGTGGACAGCAGTAGTTATATAGAATACAGTATATACATATGAAGTAGACAGCAGTAGTTATATAGGATGAACCAGGACTAGAATACAGTATATACATATGAAGTGGACAGCAGTAGTTATATAGAATACAGTATATACATATGAAGTGGACAGCAGTAGTTATATTGGATGAACCAGGACTAGAATACAGTATATACATATGAAGTGGACAGCAGTAGTTATATAGAATACAGTATATACATATGAAGTAGACAGCAGTAGTTATATAGAATACAGTATATACATATGAAGTGGACAGCAGTAGTTATATAGAATACAGTATATACATATGAAGTAGACAGCAGTAGTTATATAGAATACAGTAGATACATATGAAGTGGACAGCAGTAGTTATATAGGATGAACCATGACTAGAATACAGTATATACATATGAAGTGGACAGCAGTAGTTATATAGGATGAACCAGGACTAGAATACAGTAGATACATATGAAGTGGACAGTAGTAGTTATATAGAATACAGTATATACATATGAAGTGGACAGCAGTAGTTATATAGAATACAGTATATACATATGAAGTGGACAGCAGTAGTTATATAGGATGAACAATGATTAGAATACAGTATATACATATGAAGTGGACAGCAGTAGTTATATAGAATACAGTATATACATATGAAGTGGACAGCAGTAGTTATATAGGATGAACCATGACTAGAATACAGTATATACATATGAAGTGGACAGCAGTAGTTATATAGGATGAACCATGTCTAGAATACAGTATATACATATGAAGTGGACAGCAGTAGTTATATAGGATGAACCAGACTAGAATACAGTATATACATATGAAGTAGACAGCAGTAGTTATATAGAATACAGTATATACATATGAAGTAGACAGCAGTAGTTATATAGAATACAGTATATACATATGAAGTAGACAGCAGTAGTTATATAGAATACAGTATATACATATGAAGTGGACAGCAGTAGTTATATAGAATACAGTATATACATATGAAGTGGACAGCAGTAGTTATATAGAATACAGTATACATATGAAGTAGACAGCAGTAGTTATATAGAATACAGTATATACATATGAAGTGGACAGCAGTAGTTATATAGGATGAACCAGGACTAGAATACAGTATATACATATGAAGTGGACAGCAGTAGTTATATAGAATACAGTATATACATATGAAGTAGACAGCAGTAGTTATATAGAATACAGTATATACATATGAAGTGGACAGCAGTAGTTATATAGAATACAGTATATACATATGAAGTGGACAGCAGTAGTTATATAGGATGAACCAGGACTAGAATACAGTATATACATATGAAGTGGACAGCAGTAGTTATATAGAATACAGTATATACATATGAAGTGGACAGCAGTAGTTATATAGGATGAACCAGGACTAGAATACAGTATATACATATGAAGTGGACAGCAGTAGTTATATAGAATACAGTATATACATATGAAGTGGACAGCAGTAGTTATATAGGATGAACCAGGACTAGAATACAGTATATACATATGAAGTAGACAGCAGTAGTTATATAGAATACAGTAGATACATATGAAGTAGACAGCAGTAGTTATATAGGATGAACCAGGACTAGAATACAGTATATACATATGAAGTGGACAGCAGTAGTTATATAGGATGAACCATGACTAGAATACAGTATATACATATGAAGTGGACAGCAGTAGTTATATAGGATGAACCAGGACTAGAATACAGTATATACATATGAAGTGGACAGCAGTAGTTATATAGAATACAGTATATACATATGAAGTGGACAGCAGTAGTTATATAGAATACAGTATATACCTATGAAGTAGACAGCAGTAGTTATATAGGATGAACCAGGACTAGAGTACAGTATATACATATGAAACAGACAGCAGTAGTTATATAGAATACAGTATATACATATGAAGTGGACAGCAGTAGTTATATAGAATACAGTATATACATATGAAGTGGACAGCAGTAGTTATATAGAATACAGTATATACATATGAAGTGGACAGCAGTAGTTATATAGAATACAGTATATGCATATGAAGTGGACAGCAGTAGTTATATAGAATACAGTATATACATATGAAGTAGACAGCAGTAGTTATATAGAATACAGTATATACATATGAAGTAGACAGCAGTAGTTATATAGAATACAGTATATACATATGAAGTAGACATTACTAGTTATAATGGATGAACCAGGACTAGAATACAGTATATACATATGAAGTAGACAGCAGTAGTTATATAGAATACAGTATATACATATGAAGTAGACAGCAGTAGTTATATAGAATACAGTATATACATATGAAGTAGACAGCAGTAGTTATATAGGATGAACCATGACTAGAATACAGTATATACATATGAAGTGGACAGCAGTAGTTATATAGAATACAGTATATACATATGAAGTGGACAGCAGTAGTTATATAGGATGAACCATGACTAGAATACAGTATATACATATGAAGTGGACAGCAGTAGTTATATAGGATGAACCAGGACTGGAATACAGTATATACATATGAAGTGGACAGCAGTAGTTATATAGAATACAGTATATACATATGAAGTGGACAGCAGTAGTTATATAGAACAGTATATACATATGAAGTAGACAGCAGTAGTTATATAGAATACAGTATATACATATGAAGTAGACAGCTGTAGTTATATAGAATACAGTATATACATATGAAGTGGACAGCAGTAGTTATATAGAATACAGTATATACATATGAAGTAGACAGCAGTAGTTATATAGAATACAGTATATACATATGAAGTGGACAGCAGTAGTTATATAGAATACAGTAAATACATATGAAGTAGACAGCAGTAGTTATATAGAATACAGTATATACATATGAAGTGGACAGCAGTAGTTATATAGAATACAGTATATACATATGAAGTAGACAGCTGTAGTTATATAGAATACAGTATATACATATGAAGTGGACAGTAGTAGTTATATAGAATACAGTATATACATATGAAGTGGACAGCAGTAGTTATATAGGATGAACCAGGACTAGAATACAGTATATACATATGAAGTGGACAGCAGTAGTTATATAGGATGAACCAGGACTAGAATACAGTATATACATATGAAGTGGACAGCAGTAGTTATATAGAATACAGTATATACATATGAAGTAGACAGCAGTAGTTATATAGAATACAGTATATACATATGAAGTAGACAGCAGTAGTTATATAGGATGAACCAGGACTAGAATACAGTATATACATATGAAGTGGACAGCAGTAGTTATATAGAATACAGTATATACATATGAAGTAGACAGCAGTAGTTATATAGGATGAACCATGACTAGAATACAGTATATACATATGAAGTGGACAGCAGTAGTTATATAGAATACAGTATATACATATGAAGTAGACAGCAGTAGTTATATAGAATACAGTATATACATATGAAGTAGACATTACTAGTTATAATGGATGAACCAGGACTAGAATACAGTATATACATATGAAGTAGACAGCAGTAGTTATATAGAATACAGTATATACATATGAAGTAGACAGCAGTAGTTATATAGAATACAGTATATACATATGAAGTAGACAGCAGTAGTTATATAGGATGAACCATGACTAGAATACAGTATATACATATGAAGTGGACAGCAGTAGTTATATAGAATACAGTATATACATATGAAGTGGACAGCAGTAGTTATATAGGATGAACCATGACTAGAATACAGTATATACATATGAAGTGGACAGCAGTAGTTATATAGGATGAACCAGGACTGGAATACAGTATATACATATGAAGTGGACAGCAGTAGTTATATAGAATACAGTATATACATATGAAGTGGACAGCAGTAGTTATATAGAACAGTATATACATATGAAGTAGACAGCAGTAGTTATATAGAATACAGTATATACATATGAAGTAGACAGCTGTAGTTATATAGAATACAGTATATACATATGAAGTGGACAGCAGTAGTTATATAGAATACAGTATATACATATGAAGTAGACAGCAGTAGTTATATAGAATACAGTATATACATATGAAGTGGACAGCAGTAGTTATATAGAATACAGTAAATACATATGAAGTAGACAGCAGTAGTTATATAGAATACAGTATATACATATGAAGTGGACAGCAGTAGTTATATAGAATACAGTATATACATATGAAGTAGACAGCTGTAGTTATATAGAATACAGTATATACATATGAAGTGGACAGTAGTAGTTATATAGAATACAGTATATACATATGAAGTGGACAGCAGTAGTTATATAGGATGAACCAGGACTAGAATACAGTATATACATATGAAGTGGACAGCAGTAGTTATATAGGATGAACCAGGACTAGAATACAGTATATACATATGAAGTGGACAGCAGTAGTTATATAGAATACAGTATATACATATGAAGTAGACAGCAGTAGTTATATAGAATACAGTATATACATATGAAGTAGACAGCAGTAGTTATATAGGATGAACCAGGACTAGAATACAGTATATACATATGAAGTGGACAGCAGTAGTTATATAGAATACAGTATATACATATGAAGTAGACAGCAGTAGTTATATAGGATGAACCATGACTAGAATACAGTATATACATATGAAGTGGACAGCAGTAGTTATATAGAATACAGTATATACATATGAAGTGGACAGCAGTAGTTATATAGAATACAGTATATACATATGAAGTGGACAGCAGTAGTTATATAGGATGAACCAGGACTAGAATACAGTATACATATGAAGTGGACAGCAGTAGTTATATAGAATACAGTATATACATATGAAGTAGACAGCAGTAGTTATATAGAATACAGTATATACATATGAAGTGGACAGCAGTAGTTATATAGAATACAGTAAATAGAAATGAAGTAGACAGCAGTAGTTATATAGGATGAACCAGGACTAGAGTACAGTATATACATATGAAGTAGACAGCAGTAGTTATATAGAATACAGTATATACATATGAAGTGGACAGCAGTAGTTATATAGAATACAGTATATACATATGAAGTGGACAGCAGTAGTTATATAGAATACAGTATATACATAAGAAGTGGACAGCAGTAGTTATATAGAATACAGTATATACATATGAAGTGGACAGCAGTAGTTATATAGGATGAACCAGGACTAGAATACAGTATATACATATGAAGTGGACAGCAGTAGTTATATAGGATGAACCAGGACTAGAATACAGTATATACATATGAAGTGGACAGCAGTAGTTATATAGGATGAACCAGGACTAGAATACAGTATATACATATGAAGTAGACAGCAGTAGTTATATAGAATACAGTATATACATATGAAGTGGACAGCAGTAGTTATATAGAATACAGTATATACATATGAAGTAGACAGCAGTAGTTATATAGAATACAGTATATACATATGAAGTGGACAGCAGTAGTTATATAGAATACAGTATATACATATGAAGTAGACAGCAGTAGTTATATAGAATACAGTATATACATAAGAAGTGGACAGCAGTAGTTATATAGAATACAGTATATACATATGAAGTGGACAGCAGTAGTTATATAGAATACAGTATATACATATGAAGTGGACAGCAGTAGTTATATAGAATACAGTATATACATATGAAGTAGACAGCAGTAGTTATATAGAATACAGTATATACATATGAAGTAGACAGCAGTAGTTATATAGGATGAACCAGGACTAGAATACAGTATATACATATGAAGTGGACAGCAGTAGTTATATAGAATACAGTATATACATATGAAGTGGACAGCAGTAGTTATATAGAATACAGTATATACATTTGAAGTAGACAGTAGTAGTTATATAGAATACAGTATATACATATGAAGTGGACAGCAGTAGTTATATAGAATACAGTATATACATATGAAGTAGACAGCAGTAGTTATATAGAATACAGTATATACATATGAAGTGGACAGTAGTAGTTATATAGAATACAGTATATACATATGAAGTAGACAGCAGTAGTTATATAGAATACAGTATATACATATGAAGTGGACAGCAGTAGTTATATAGAATACAGTATATACATATGAAGTGGACAGCAGTAGTTATATAGAATACAGTATATACATATGAAGTGGACAGCAGTAGTTATATAGAATACAGTATATACATATGAAGTGGACAGCAGTAGTTATATAGGATGAACCAGGACTAGAATACAGTATATACATATGAAGTGGACAGCAGTAGTTAAATAGAATACAGTATATACATATGAAGTGGACAGCAGTAGTTATATAGGATGAACCAGGACTAGAATACAGTATATACATATGAAGTGGACAGCAGTAGTTATATAGGATGAACCAGGACTAGAATACAGTATATACATATGAAGTGGACAGCAGTAGTTATATAGGATGAACCAGGACTAGAATACAGTATATACATATGAAGTGGACAGCAGTAGTTATATAGAATACAGTATATACATATGAAGTGGACAGCAGTAGTTATATAGAATACAGTATATACATATGAAGTGGACAGCAGTAGTTATATAGAATACAGTATATACATATGAAGTAGACAGCAGTAGTTATATAGGATGAACCAGGACTGGAATACAGTATATACATATGAAGTGGACAGCAGTAGTTATATAGGATGAACCAGGACTAGAATACAGTATATACATATGAAGTAGACAGCAGTAGTTATATAGAATACAGTATATACATATGAAGTGGGCAGCAGTAGTTATATAGAATACAGTATATACATATGAAGTGGACAGCAGTAGTTTATATAGAATACAGTATATACATATGAAGTGGACAGCAGTAGTTATATAGGATGAACCAGGACTAGAATACAGTATATACATATGAAGTAGACAGCAGTAGTTATATAGAATACAGTATATACATATGAAGTGGAAAGCAGTAGTTATATAGAATACAGTATATACATATGAAGTGGACAGCAGTAGTTATATAGAATACAGTATATACATATGAAGTGGACAGCAGTAGTTATATAGAATACAGTATATACATATGAAGTGGACAGCAGTAGTTATATAGGATGAACCATGACTAGAATACAGTATATACATATGAAGTGGACAGCAGTAGTTATATAGAATACAGTATATACATATGAAGTGGACAGCAGTAGTTATATAGAATACAGTATATACATATGAAGTGGACAGCAGTAGTTATATAGAATACAGTATATACATATGAAGTGGACAGCAGTAGTTATATAGGATGAACCAGGACTAGAATACAGTATATACATATGAAGTGGACAGCAGTAGTTATATAGGATGAACCAGGACTAGAATACAGTATATACATATGAAGTAGACAGCAGTAGTTATATAGGATGAACCAGGACTAGAATACAGTATATACATATGAAGTAGACAGCAGTAGTTATATAGAATACAGTATATACATATGAAGTGGACAGCAGTAGTTATATAGAATACAGTATATACATATGAAGTGGACAGCAGTAGTTATATAGAATACAGTATATACATATGAAGTAGACAGCAGTAGTTATATAGGATGAACCATGACTAGAATACAGTATATACATATGAAGTGGACAGCAGTAGTTATATAGAATACAGTATATACATATGAAGTAGACAGCAGTAGTTATATAGAATACAGTATATACATATGAAGTGGACAGCAGTAGTTATATAGAATACAGTATATACATATGAAGTAGACAGCAGTAGTTATATAGAATACAGTATATACATATGAAGTGGACAGCAGTAGTTATATAGAATACAGTATATACATATGAAGTAGACAGCAGTAGTTATATAGGATGAACCAGGACTGGAATACAGTATATACATATGAAGTGGACAGCAGTAGTTATATAGGATGAACCAGGACTAGAATACAGTATATACATATGAAGTGGACAGCAGTAGTTATATAGGATGAACCAGGACTAGAATACAGTATATACATATGAAGTGGACAGCAGTAGTTATATAGGATGAACCAGGACTAGAATACAGTATATACATATGAAGTAGACAGCAGTAGTTATATAGAATACAGTATATACATATGAAGTGGACAGCAGTAGTTATATAGAATACAGTATATACATATGAAGTAGACAGCAGTAGTTATATAGAATACAGTATATACATATGAAGTGGACAGCAGTAGTTATATAGAATACAGTATATACATATGAAGTAGACAGCAGTAGTTATATAGAATACAGTATATACATAAGAAGTGGACAGCAGTAGTTATATAGAATACAGTATATACATATGAAGTGGACAGCAGTAGTTATATAGAATACAGTATATACATATGAAGTGGACAGCAGTAGTTATATAGAATACAGTATATACATATGAAGTAGACAGCAGTAGTTATATAGAATACAGTATATACATATGAAGTAGACAGCAGTAGTTATATAGGATGAACCAGGACTAGAATACAGTATATACATATGAAGTGGACAGCAGTAGTTATATAGAATACAGTATATACATATGAAGTGGACAGCAGTAGTTATATAGAATACAGTATATACATTTGAAGTAGACAGTAGTAGTTATATAGAATACAGTATATACATATGAAGTGGACAGCAGTAGTTATATAGAATACAGTATATACATATGAAGTAGACAGCAGTAGTTATATAGAATACAGTATATACATATGAAGTGGACAGTAGTAGTTATATAGAATACAGTATATACATATGAAGTAGACAGCAGTAGTTATATAGAATACAGTATATACATATGAAGTGGACAGCAGTAGTTATATAGAATACAGTATATACATATGAAGTGGACAGCAGTAGTTATATAGAATACAGTATATACATATGAAGTGGACAGCAGTAGTTATATAGAATACAGTATATACATATGAAGTGGACAGCAGTAGTTATATAGGATGAACCAGGACTAGAATACAGTATATACATATGAAGTGGACAGCAGTAGTTAAATAGAATACAGTATATACATATGAAGTGGACAGCAGTAGTTATATAGGATGAACCAGGACTAGAATACAGTATATACATATGAAGTGGACAGCAGTAGTTATATAGGATGAACCAGGACTAGAATACAGTATATACATATGAAGTGGACAGCAGTAGTTATATAGGATGAACCAGGACTAGAATACAGTATATACATATGAAGTGGACAGCAGTAGTTATATAGAATACAGTATATACATATGAAGTGGACAGCAGTAGTTTATATAGAATACAGTATATACATATGAAGTGGACAGCAGTAGTTATATAGAATACAGTATATACATATGAAGTAGACAGCAGTAGTTATATAGGATGAACCAGGACTGGAATACAGTATATACATATGAAGTGGACAGCAGTAGTTATATAGGATGAACCAGGACTAGAATACAGTATATACATATGAAGTAGACAGCAGTAGTTATATAGAATACAGTATATACATATGAAGTGGGCAGCAGTAGTTATATAGAATACAGTATATACATATGAAGTGGACAGCAGTAGTTATATAGAATACAGTATATACATATGAAGTGGACAGCAGTAGTTATATAGGATGAACCAGGACTAGAATACAGTATATACATATGAAGTAGACAGCAGTAGTTATATAGAATACAGTATATACATATGAAGTGGAAAGCAGTAGTTATATAGAATACAGTATATACATATGAAGTGGACAGCAGTAGTTATATAGAATACAGTATATACATATGAAGTGGACAGCAGTAGTTATATAGAATACAGTATATACATATGAAGTGGACAGCAGTAGTTATATAGGATGAACCATGACTAGAATACAGTATATACATATGAAGTGGACAGCAGTAGTTATATAGAATACAGTATATACATATGAAGTGGACAGCAGTAGTTATATAGAATACAGTATATACATATGAAGTGGACAGCAGTAGTTATATAGAATACAGTATATACATATGAAGTGGACAGCAGTAGTTATATAGGATGAACCAGGACTAGAATACAGTATATACATATGAAGTGGACAGCAGTAGTTATATAGGATGAACCAGGACTAGAATACAGTATATACATATGAAGTAGACAGCAGTAGTTATATAGGATGAACCAGGACTAGAATACAGTATATACATATGAAGTAGACAGCAGTAGTTATATAGAATACAGTATATACATATGAAGTGGACAGCAGTAGTTATATAGAATACAGTATATACATATGAAGTGGACAGCAGTAGTTATATAGAATACAGTATATACATATGAAGTAGACAGCAGTAGTTATATAGGATGAACCATGACTAGAATACAGTATATACATATGAAGTGGACAGCAGTAGTTATATAGAATACAGTATATACATATGAAGTAGACAGCAGTAGTTATATAGAATACAGTATATACATATGAAGTGGACAGCAGTAGTTATATAGAATACAGTATATACATATGAAGTAGACAGCAGTAGTTATATAGAATACAGTATATACATATGAAGTGGACAGCAGTAGTTATATAGAATACAGTATATACATATGAAGTAGACAGCAGTAGTTATATAGGATGAACCAGGACTGGAATACAGTATATACATATGAAGTGGACAGCAGTAGTTATATAGGATGAACCAGGACTAGAATACAGTATATACATATGAAGTGGACAGCAGTAGTTATATAGGATGAACCAGGACTAGAATACAGTATATACATATGAAGTGGACAGTAGTAGTTATATAGGATGAACCAGGACTAGAATACAGTATATACATATGAAGTGGACAGCAGTAGTTATATAGGATGAACCAGGACTAGAATACAGTATATACATATGAAGTGGACAGCAGTAGTTATATAGAATACAGTATATACATATGAAGTGGACAGCAGTAGTTATATAGAATACGGTATATACATATGAAGTGGACAGCAGTAGTTATATAGAATACAGTATATACATATGAAGTAGACAGCAGTAGTTATATAGGATGAACCAGGACTAGAATACAGTATATACATATGAAGTGGACAGCAGTAGTTATATAGGATGAACCAGGACTAGAATACAGTATATACATATGAAGTGGACAGCAGTAGTTATATAGAATACAGTATATACATATGAAGTGGACAGCAGTAGTTATATAGGATGAACCAGGACTAGAATACAGTATATACATATGAAGTGGACAGCAGTAGTTATATAGGATGAACCAGGACTAGAATACAGTATATACATATGAAGTGGGTAAAACAGTAAACATTATTAAAGTGACCAGCGGCTGAGGTCCTCGGGTGGCTGAGGTCCTCTGGTGGCTGAGGTCCTCTGGGTGGCTGAGGTCCTCTGGGTGGCTGAGGTCCTCTGGGTGGCTGAGGTCCTCTGGGTGGCTGAGGTCCTTGATGATCTTCTTGACCTTCCTGTGACACCAGGTGCTGTAGATGTCCTGGAGGGCAGGCACTTTGCCCCCGGTGATATGTTGGGCAGAACGCACCAACCTCTGGAGAGCCCTGTGGTTGCGACACTGTGGTTTCAGCCTCCGGAGGTTGAAGAGGTGCTGTTCTGATTTCTTCACCACAAGGTCTGTGTGGGTGGACCATTTGTCTGGTCTTCTCTACCTGACCGTCTCATTATCTTCTCTCAAGAAGAACTATCTTATGGTATGAAGATTGTCCTTCTTGAGAGAAGATCGAGCCTTCTTCTCTCCAGAAGATGTCTGGTAGGCCCATTTAAATACCTTTTTTGGACATTTCAAGGTAGCAGATGTTTGAGTTGGGTTATTTTTTTCATTTTTGACAAAATGAGCACTCCTGGAAGTGACAGATTTTGACTTATATTGAGTGATAAAACTGAGCTATTTAAAAACACTTTTTCAACATTTCAAGATAGCAGTTAGTTCAGTTTGATCTTATTAAAGACAGCTGTATATTATTTTTTTTGACCCAAAAATATTCTATGTTCATGCCCACTTTTTTTGCACTATGTTTGAAGACTGTCAACTTCTTGTCAGGAGGAGAATCACTTAGCCTTTCGACTAATTTTCAAATGATAGGATGCTTATTTAAAAACACTTTTTCAACATTTCAAGATAGCAGTTAGTTCAGTTTGATCTTATGAAAGACAGCTGTATCATTTTTTATAGCCGAAAGGAGCAAGTGCGACACTCACGTGTCCAAAAATCAGTACTCTAAGTACTCAAGTGGACTCTGCCATGCAGCAGAATACCACCCTTAGGTACCATCTGGAGGAAGTCCAGAATGGTCACGCTCTACAGCATGACTATCCATCCAAGCAACCGGAGTCCGGTACTCAAAAGAGTGAAGACGATAGGTTTCAGACATTGCCTCCATCATGTGTCCCTCAGTCTTCTCCTCTTGGCCATTTGGCACCGCATTGCCAGATTTAAAAATAACTTTACTGGGAAATCACACTTTGCAATAAACGACGTGATATGCTCAGAAAAATAGGCTAGGCGATACAGGTTAGCGCCATCTTGGAACCATCTAAAATCAAATATACTATTGTAAATATTCCCTTACCTTTTGATTATCTTCATCAGAAGGCACTTCCAGGAATCCCAGGTCCACAACAAATGTAGTTTTGTTCGAAAAAGTTAATAATTTATGTCCCAATAGTTCCTTCTTGTTAGCGCGTTCCAAAGGCTACTCATAATGTACTGAAGCGCGCGGGACATGTCGTCACGAATGTGCAAAAAATATATATTTACGTTCGTTCAAACATGTCAAACGTTGTATAACATAAATCTTTAGGGCCTTTTTCAACCAGAGCTTCAATAATATTCAAGGCGGACGATTGCATTGTCTTACTAAACATTTCGGAACAAAAGGGTTCCCATGGGCGCCCGCGTCATAGTAGTAATGAACCTCCCCCTGTGACCAACTTCCCAAGCCTCTCTTTGGGTCAGTTTCTACCATAGAAGACTCAAACCACTTTGTAAAGACTGTTGACATCTAGTGGAAGCCTTAGGAAGTGCTAAATGATTAATAAGTCCCTGTGAGTTTCAATGGCAAAGGCTTGAAAGTGATTCCACACATCAGATTTCCACTTCCTGTTAGGATTTGTCTCAGGGTTTTGACTGCCATATGAGTTTTGTTATACTCACAGACACCATTAAAACAGTTTTAGAAACTTTAGAGTGTTTTCTATCCAAATCTAATTATATGCATATTCTAGTTACTGTGCAGGAGTAGTAACCAAATTAAATCGGGTATGTTTTTTATCCGGCCGTGCAAATACTGCCCCCTATCCCCATCAGGTTAAGAGTTTATTCGGAAGATAATGGCTCTATAAACACTCTTCCGTGGTGTCCCGACTTTCTAGTTAATTACATTTACATGATTAGCTAATCAGGTGATATTAATTACAGAGAAAGGATTTTATAGGATAGCATGTCATATCACTTAATCTGGCATAACCAAAGACACGAAAGCAGAGAGGGAGAGAGCAGAAAGAGAGAGAGCAGAGAACAGAGAGAGAGCAGAGAGAGCAGAGAAGAGAGAGAAGAGAGAGAGGGAGCAGGCTGAGAGAGCAGAGAACAGAGAGAGCAGAGAACAGAGAGCAGGCTGAGAGAGCAGAGAGAGCAGAGAACAGAGAGCAGGCTGAGAGAGCAGAGAGAGCAGAGAACAGAGAGAAGAGAGAGAGAGCAGGCTGAGAGAGCAGAGAGAGCAGGGAAAGCAAAGAGCAGAGAGAGAGAGTGCAGGGAAAGCAGAGAGAGAGAGCAGAGGGAGAGAGCAGTGAGAGAGAGAGCAGAGAGAGCAGAGGGAGAGAGAGAGCAGAGAGAGCAGAGAGAGCAGAGAACAGAGAGCAGAGAGAGCAGAGCAGAGAGCAGAGAGCAGAGAACAGAGAGAGCAGAGGGAGAGAGAGCGCAGAGAACAGAGAGAGCAGAGGGAGAGAGAGCGCAGAGAGAGGGAGCAGGCTGAGAGAGCAGAGAGAGAGAGCAGAAAACAGAGAGAGAGAATAGAGAGAGAGAGCAGAGAGCAGTGAGTGAGAAGAGAGCAGAGAGAGAGCAGAGAGAGAGAGCAGAAAGAGCAGAGAGAGAGCAGCAGAGCAGAGAGCAGAGAGAGAGAAGAGAGAGAGAGCAGAGAGCAGAGAGAGAGAAGAGAGAGAGAGCAGAGAGCACGCTGAGAGAGCAGAGAGCAGGCTTAGAGAGCAGAGAGAGAGCAGAGAGCAGAGAGAGAGAGCAGAGAGAGAGAGCAGAGAGAGCAGAGAAAAGAGAGAGAGCAGCAGAGCAGAGAGAGAGAGAGCAGAGAGAGAGCAGCAGAGCAGAGAGCAGAGAGAGAGAGCAGAAAGAGCAGAGAGAGAGCAGGGAGCAGGCTGAGAGAGAGCAGAGAGCAGAGAGAGAGAGAGAGCAGAGAGAGAGCAGAGAGAGAGAGCAGAAAGAGCAGAGAGAGAGCAGGGAGGGCAGAGAGAGAGCAGAGAGAGCAGAGAAAAGAGAGAGAGCAGCAGAGAAAAGAGAGAGAGAGAGAGCAGAGAGACGAGAGAGCAGAGAGAACAGAGAGCATAGAGAGCAGGAAAAGCAGAGAGCAGAGAGAGTGCAGAGAGAGCAGAGAGAGAGCAGGGAGCAGGCTGAGAGAGAGCAGAGAGAGAGCAGGGAGCAGAGAGAGAGCAGAGAGTAGAGAGAGAGCAGAGAGAGCAGAGATAGTAACCCTGCATCACAACACTCTGTTGCTATAGTAACCCTGCATCACAACACCCTGTTGCTATAGTAACCCCGCATCACAACACTGTTGCTATAGTAACCCTGCATCACAACACCCTGTTGCTATAGAAACCCCGCATCACAACACTGTTGCTATAGTAACCCTGCATCACAACACCCTGTTGCTATAGTAACCCTGCATCACAACACCCTGTTGCTTTAGTAACCCTGCATCACAACACTCTGTTGCTATAGTAACCCTGCATCACAACACCCTGTTGCTATAGTAACCCTGCATCACAACACCCTGTTGCTATAGTAACCCTGCATCACAACACTCTGTTGCTATAGTAACCCTGCATCACAACACTCTGTTGCTATAGTGACCCTGCATCACAACACTCTGTTGCTATAGTGACCCTGCATCACAACACTCTGTTGCTATAGTAACCCTGCATCACAACACTCTGTTGCTATAGTAACCCTGCATCACAACACTCTGTTGTACATATTTAATTATTTGTATTTCAGTTCATATTTGTTTCATGTAACCAGTCGCAGGTTAACGTCAACCTGACAGAGACGATGTAAAATCAACAACTAAACTGTTTTCACAATTAACATGCTTTTTCTTGTTTCAAGTATGTTTTATTATGAAAAGTACAATAATATCCATGTATACTTGTACAACTATGGAGCGCATGTCCACATATAATTGTACAATTTGTTTTTCCAACATAAAAGACAAGAAATGATCACATTGGTATTTTAACAGTGTTATTGTAAGAGTTTAAATGTTTAAACAGAGGATACATCTAAAACAGGATAAAACAAGTGCAGTATGTTGTGAGAATGTTACTTTAACGTCGACTCATAACGTCACACTATAACGTCATGGGAGTCTTGTGGAAAGACTAACGGTGTTATTGTAAGAGGTCATGGGTCAAGGTCCTCACAATTATAGGAAGATGCGCATGTGTGTGTGTGAGTGTGTCCTGTGTGTGTATGTGTCCTGTTTGTGTGTGTGTGTGTGTTTGTCCAGTGTGTGTGTGTGTGTGTGTTTGTCCAGTGTGTGTGTGTGTGTGAGTCCAGTGTGTGTGTGTGTGTGTGTGTCCAGTGTGTGTGTGTGTGTGTGTGTGTGTGTGTCCAGTGTGTGTGAGTCCAGTGTGTGTGTGTGTGTGTGTGTGTGTGTGTGAGTCCAGTGTGTGTGTGTTTGTTTGTCTAGCGTGTGTGTTTGTCCAGTGTGTGTGTGTGTGTGTGTGTGTGTGTGTGTTTGTCCAGTGTGTGTGTGTGTGTGTGTGTGTGTGTGTGTGTGTTTGTCCAGTGTGTGAGTGTGTTTGTCCAGTGTGTGTGTGTGTGTGTGTGTTTGTGTGTGTCCAGTGTGTGTGTGTGTGTGTGTGTGTGTGTGTGTGTGTGTGTGTGTGTGTGTGTGTGTGTCCAGTGTGTGTGTGTGTGTGTGTGTGTGTGTGAGTCCAGTGTGTGTGTGTGTGTGTGTGTGTGTGTGAGTCCAGTGTGTGTGTGTGTGTTTGTCCAGTGTGTGTGTGTGTGTGTGTGTGTGTGTGTGTGTTTGTCCAGTGTGTGTGTGTGTGTGTGTGTGTTTGGTGTTTGTCCAGTGTGTGTGTGTGTTTGTCCAGTGTGTGTGTGTGTGTTGTGTGTGTCCAGTGTGTGTGTGTGTGTCCAGTGTGTGTGTGTGTGTGTCCAGTGTGTGTGTGTGTGTGTCCAGTGTGTGTGTGTGTGTGTCCAGTGTGTGTGTGTGTGAGTCCAGTGTGTGTGTGTGTTTGTTTTTGTCCAGTGTGTGTGTGTGTGTGTGTTTTTGTCCAGTGTGTGTGTGTGTGTGTTTGTCCAGTGTGTGTGTGTGTGTGTGTTTGTCCAGTGTGTGTGTGTGTGTGTGTGTGTGTGTGTGTTTGTCCAGTGTGTGTGTTTGTCCAGTGTGTGTGTGTTTGTCCAGTGTGTGTGTGTTTGTCCAGTGTGTGTGTGTGTGTGTGTGTGTTTGTCCAGTGTGTGTGTGTGTGTGTGTGTGTGTGTTTGTCCAGTGTGTGTGTGTGTGTGTTTGTCCAGTGTGTGTGTGTGTGTGTGTGTGTCCAGTGTGTGTGTGTGTGTGTGTGTGTCCAGTGTGTGTCCAGTGTGTGTGTGTGTGTCCAGTGTGTGTGTGTGTGTGTGTGTTTGTCTAGTGTGTGTGTCCAGTGTGTGTGTGTCTGTGTGTATCCAGTGTTTGTGTGTGTGTGTGTGTCCAGTGTGTGTGTTTGTCCACTTTGTTTGTCCAGTGTGTGTGTGTGTGTGTGTGTATTTTTGTTTGACCAGTGTGTGTGTGCCCAGTGTGTGTGTGTGTGTGTGTCCAGTGTGTGTGTGTGTCCAGTGTGTGTGTGTGTATGTGTGTGTGTGTATGTTTTTGTCTAGTGTGTGTGTGTGTGTGTGTGTGTTTGTGTGTCCAGAATGTGTTTGTGTGTGTTTGTTCAGTGTGTGTGTTGAGAGTGTGTGTGTCTATTTTGTGTCCAGTGTGTGTGTGTGTGTGTGTGTGTGTGTGTGTGTGTTTGTGTGTCCGGTGTGTGTTGAGTGTGTGTGTCCATTTTGTGTCCAGTTTGTGTGTGTTCAGTGTGTGTGTGTTGAGTGTGTGTGTGTTCAGTGTGTGTGTGTGTGTGTGTGTTCAGTGTGTGTGTGTGTGTTCAGTGTGTGTTCAGTGTGTGTCCAGTGTGTGTGTGTGTGTTTGTGTGTGTGTGTGTGTTTGTGTGTGTGTCCAGTGTGTGTGTGTGTGTGTCCAGTGTGTGTGTGTGTGTGTCCAGTGTGTGTGTGTGTGTGTGTCCAGTGTGTGTGTGTGTGTGTCCAGTGTGTGTGTGTGTGTGTGTCCAGTGTGTGTGTGTGTGTGTCCAGTGTGTGTGTGTGTGTGTGTGTGTCCAGTGTGTGTGTGTGTGTGTGTGTGTGTGTGTGTGTGTTCAGTGTGTGTGTGTGTGTGTTCAGTGTGTGTTCAGTGTGTGTCCAGTGTGTGTGTGTGTGTTTGTGTGTGTGTGTGTGTTTGTGTGTGTGTCCAGTGTGTGTGTGTGTGTGTCCAGTGTGTGTGTGTGTGTGTCCAGTGTGTGTGTGTGTGTGTGTCCAGTGTGTGTGTGTGTGTCCAGTGTGTGTGTGTGTGTGTGTGTGTGTGTGTGTGTGTGTGTGTGTGTGTGTGTGTGTGTGTGTGTGTGTGTGTGTGTGTGTGTGTGTCCAGTTATTATTTCAGGGACACTGAGTCGCCACCATAATAAACCCCAAATCCTGGATAGAGGGGCTCAGTGAATGTGGAGGTGAATGTGATCAGGTGGGTCAGTGTGTCAGAGGAGGCTCTATAGAAGGACAGAGTGCCGGCTGACCAGTCCAGATACACTCCTACTCTGTGGGAGCTGGAGGAGGGGAGGACGTCTATGGTAGTGGAGTTATTATTATGCCTGGCAGAGTATCTGTTGTCAGAGCAGAACAGACTCCAGGACTTGTCATTGCATCCAAGCCAACAGTCATCACCCCCTCCTCTCCTGCTGATTCCTTTATATGTCACTGCTATATCAGCCCCCCCACTCCCACTCCACTCTACCTCCCAGTAACAGCGCCCAGTCAGACCCTCTCTACACAGCACCTGGACACAGTCCTCAAATCTCTCTGGGTGATCAGGATACGGCTGCTTCTCTCTCCTCCATGTCACCTTTCTGTTCTCCTCAGACAGAGAGAGGAGTCTGTTTACTGTGTTTAGGTCCAGTGTGAGATCACAGACATCTGATGGATGAAACCAGACACAATATTAGAAATCATCATCATTCACATTAGAATGTTAACTCACTTTTCACTAATTCATTTAATGTAGATGTTTCTAGGTATCAAAAGGAGAAGTTAAGGTAACTTGAGACTTGTTGAATGATCATATGTTATACTGTATGGTAATATAAAACACACTTATTCACAATAATTACACACACACACACACACACACACACACACACACACACATCAACTCTTTGTAAACGTTGGTGTCCCTGATTTGTGCTTCTGTAGAACTACAGATGATATTTAATATGACCAAGTCAGTAATGATGGTGGTCTTTGACTTAACTTGAATTAAGACGTATTCTTAGTCATATTCTTCACAGCAGTCAACACACATTTTCTAAGCCCAGGTTTCATTGTGTTCTCTCCACCATGTTCCACACTGTAGCGGTAAGCAGAAGAACAGACAGTCATTGAGGGATACACCTGAACTCACACACACACACACACACACACACACACACACACACACACACACACACACACACACACACACACACACACACACACACACACACACACACACACACACACACACACACACACACCTTTGTCCAAGTGGTGGTCAGAATGTTTGTCTTAACCAGCCTGAAAAGTCAAACATGTCTGATATGAACATTGACATAAACCCTCCACATACTTGAGTTTCTCCAGTCTGCAGTGTGGATCCTCCAGTCCAGCAGAGAGCAGTCTGACTCCTGAGTCTCCTGGGTGATTGTAGCTCAGGTCCAGCTCTCTCAGGTGTGAGGGGTTTGACCTCAGAGCTGAGACCAGAGAAGCACAGCCTTCCTCTGTGACTAGACAGCCTGACAGCCTGCAAAGAGTCAAATCATATTAAAATCACACTGCTATGCTTTGGTGGTGAAAATAGTGGCAGTATATTTTTTCATCATATTCAGATACATCAGTGTCCTGAAACCTGCCAAATCTATTCATCAATTAATGTATCTTTATTTTAAATTATCATATTACTTGTAGATAGAAAAATGTATAGACGAATATTTGAGTAGACTGACCAGACCAGTTTAAAAGCAGTATCAGTCAAAAGACAGACAGTGAGGTATCAGATTTAGATTGTATTGAGTATACAGTCCACACCATATATATTTTGACAGTGAAGATAACATTTTAAATGTGGCTCTAAACTCCAACATTTTGGATTTCAGATCAAATGTTTCATATGAGGTGACAGTATATAATGTCACCTTTTATTTGAGGATATTTTCATACATATCTGTTTCACCATTTAGAAAAATAAAAGCACTTTATGCATCTAGTCCCCCCATTTAAAGAAGTCATATGTTTTCTGACCAATTCACTCATAGTGTATTAAAACAGTCAAAAGATTAGTGTTTGGTTGTAAACTAGTTTGTCACATTTGCAGTTTGTTTTGCCCAATAATAAAATGGTGGATGATGACTGGATAATTTTCTGTCTAAGTGAGTAGATAACATGTTTCTAAACACTACTAAATGAATCCTGATGATAACATGATTAATACAAATCATGAATGAATCATGAATAATAATGAGAGAGAAAGTTAGAGGCTACAACAAAACATGCTAACCTCTCACCATTACCAATAACAGAGGTTACAACAAAACATGCTAACCTCTCACCATTACCAATAACAGAGGCTACAACAAAACATGCTAACCTCTCACCATTACCAATAACAGAGGCTACAACAAAACATGCTAACCTCTCACCATTACCAATAACAGAGGCTACAACAAAACATGCTAACCTCTCACCATTACCAATAACAGAGGATACAACAAAACACTTGTTGACCAACTACAGGAATACTGACCTCAGAGTCTCCAGTCTGCAGTGGGGATCCTCCAGTACAGCAGAGAGCAGCTCCACTCCTGAATCCTTCAGGTCATTGTTACTCAGATCCAGCTCTCTCAGGTGTGAGGGGTTTGACCTCAGAGCTGAGACCAGAGAAGCACAGCCTTCCTCTGTGACTAGACAGCCTGACAGCCTGCAAAGAGTCAAATCATATTAAAATCACACTGCTATTCTTTGGTGGTGAAAATAGTAGCAGTATATTTCTTCAACATATTCAGATATATCAGTCATGAAACCTGCGATATCTATTCAGAAATGAATGTATCATATTATAAATTACAAATTATCAACGTTTTGCCTGCAGATAGAAACATGTATAGTACAAATATTTGAGTAGACTGACCAGACCAGTTTAAAAGCAGTATCAGTCAAAAGACAGTGAGGTATCAGATTTAGATTGTATTGAGCATACAGTCCACACCATATCTATTTTGACAGTGAAGATAACATTTTAAATGTGGCTCTGTACTCCAACATTTTGGATTTCAGATCAAATGTTTCATATGAGGTGACAGTATATAATGTCACCTTTTATTTGAGGATATTTTCATACATATCTGTTTCACCATTTAGAAAATAAAAGCACTTTATGCATCTAGTCCCCCTATTTAAAGAAGTCATATGTTTTCTGACCAATTCACTCATAGTGTATTAAAGCAGTCAAAAGATTAGTGTTTGGTTGTAAACTAGTTGGTCACATTTGCAGTTTGTTTTGCCCAATAATAAAATGGTGGATGATGACTGGATAATTTTCTGTCTAAGTGAGTAGATAACATGTTTCTAAACACTACTAAATGAACCCTGATGATAACATGATTAATACAAATCATGAATGAATCATGAATAATAATGAGTGAGAAAGTTAGAGGCTACAACAAAACATGCTACTTCTCACCATTACCAATAACAGAGGCTACAACAAAACATGCTAACCTCTCACCATTACCAATAACAGAGGCTACAACAAAACATGCTAACCTCTCACCATTACCAATAACAGAGGATACAACAAAACATGCTAACCTCTCACCATTACCAATAACAGAGGCTACAACAAAACATGCTAACCTCTCACCATTACCAATAACAGAGACTACAACAAAACATGCTAACCTCTCACCATTACCAATAACAGAGGATACAACAAAACATGCTAACCTCTCACCATTACCAATAACAGAGGATACAACAAAACATGCTAACCTCTCACCATTACCAATTAATTTATTTATTTCACCTTTATTTTAAAAGAAATAAAATAATAATAAACCCCAATGAGTTGTGCACAACCCGTGTCCAAATGAAGCACCTCACATTGTGGTTACTCACGACTTGGTAGATATTCCCTCAGCGAAGTATGGCAGTTCCATGCAGGTTTCCTCACCAAGTCCAAGGCAGCACAGCAACCCATGCAGACAGTCCTCCTTAGTAACCGATATCCCCATGGCAACACAGCTACCCATGCAGACAGTCCTCCTTAGTAACCGATATCCCCATGGCAACACAGCTACCCATGCAGACAGTCCTCCTTAGTAACCGATATCCCCATGGCAACACGAACTCGTTAAGCTTCCCAAGCAATTATCTCCCGGTGTCACACGATGCTAGGCTAACCTCTAGCTGGCTAATACCTCCACGACGAGACGGTAGCTTCAGTCTTTACTAAGTTTTAACTAAATTATAACAACTCTTTTATTAAATAAAACATGTATTTCCCTTCATGTCTTAGTAGCTATGGGTTTTGTTGTAGTTCTGTCGTCTTCTTTTATAATTTTTCTTCACCAACCGTCCTGAGGTAAAACGACCATCCTTTCATCAACGTCTTTTTCCCTCCCGTTAACCAGGTCAACTCCCATTGGCCACAACTTAACAAGCGACCTTATTGGTCAAAACTTAAACTTCAAAGTAAAACAAACTATTCACTTATACATTAAATAAATATTTCTTCAAAAAGCATAATGCATTAACAACATTACAGTTTAGGAGCAATTCAATCATCTTTTAAATATAAAACCAATTAATTATAACAAATATACTCAAAACTTGGTTCAAACAAGGGTATTACACAAACATACAGTCAATAATACAGTAGAAAAATAAGTCTATATACAATGTGAGCAAATGAAGTGAAATAAGGGAGGTAAAGGCAAAAAAAGGCCATGGTGGCAAAGTAAATACAATATAGCAAGTAAAACACTGGAATGGTAGATATGCAGTGGAAGAAAGTGCAAAGTAGAAATAATGGGGTGCAAAGGAGCTAAATAAATAATTACAGTAGGGGAAGAGGTAGTTGGGCTAAATTATAGATGGGCTATGTACAGGTGCAGTAATCTGTGAGCTGCTCTGACAGCTGGTGCTTAAAGCTAGAGAGGGAGATAAGTGTTTCCAGTTTTAGAGATTTTTGTAGTTCGTTCCAGTCATTGGCAGCAGAGAACTGGAAGAAGAGGCGGCCGAAGGAGGAATTGGCTTTAGGGGTGACCAGAGAGATATACCTGCTGGAGCGCGTGCTACAGGTGGGTGCTGCTATGGTGACCAGTGAGCGGAGATAAGGGGGGACTTTACCTAGCAGGGTCTTGTAGATGACCTGGAGCCAGTGGGTTTGGCGACGAGTATGAAGCGAGGGCCAGACAACGAGAGCGTACAGGTCGCAGTGGTGGGTAGTACTATATGGGGCTTTGGTTCTCCCTTTAAGAGTGTGCTCCTAATCTCAGCTCGTTACCTGTAGAAAAGACACTGGGAGCCAGAAATCTTTCTGATTGAGAGGGGGTCAAATACTTATTTCCCTCATTAAAATGCAAATCAATTTATAACATTTCTGACATGAGTTTTTCTGGATGTTTTTGTAGTTATTCTGTCTCTCACTGTTCAAATAAACCTACCATTAAAATTATAGACTGATCCTTTCTTTGTCAGTGGGCAAACGTACAAAATCAGCAGGGGATCAAATACCTTTTTCCCCCACTGTATATGGGGCTTTGGTGACCAAACAGATGGCACTGTGATAGACTGCATCCAATTTATTGAGTAGGGTATTGGAGGCTATTTTGTAAATGACATCGCCGAAGTCGAGGATCGGTAGGATGGTCAGTTTTATAAGGGTATGTTTGGCAGCATGAGTGAAGGATGCTATGTTGTGAAATAGGAAGCCAATTCTAGATTTAACTTTGGATTGGAGATGATTATGGTGAGTCTGGAAGGAGAGTTTACAGTCTAACCAGACACCTAGGTATTTGTAGTTGTCCACAAATTCTAAGTCAGAACCGTCCAGAGTAGTGATGCTGGACAGGCGGGCAGGTGCAGGCAGCGATCGGTTGAAGAGCATGCATTTAGTTTTACTTGTATTTAAGAGCAGTTGGAGGCCACGGAAGGAGAGCTGTATGGCATTGAAGCTCGTCTGGAGGTTAGTTAACACAGTGTCCAAAGAAGGGCCAGAAGTATACAGAATAACACCAATAACAGAGGGGTCTGATCTTTGTGCCTCTGTAACTTTCTCATTCATCCTCATTAACGATTCATTCATGATTATTCATAATCATGGTAGCATCCACATGAATGTAGAAGTGTGCTGAAACATCTTCTATTCTTACTGACAATACAAATGAAGTGACTCCAAAATGACAGGACATTAATCACCATTCAGTTTCTATTAGGAAAAACATCCAAAACACAACCAAGACAAACTGCAAATGCATTCAAGAAGTTTGTAGAATCACAAGCTTGATGTAATCACTGCAGGCATGGAACATGGGACTAAATACTAAACTTATGGCTACTTTAATACAATATAAGTGAATTTGTCTGAATATGTACAACTTTTTCAAATGGGAGAACTAGATACATAAAGTGCTTTCCTTTCTTAACAGTAACACAGCTATGTATGAAAATACCCTCAAATTAAAGGTGACGTTCTGTACTGTCACCTAATATGAAACATCTCAAATCCAAAATGCTGGAGCATAGCACCACATTTAAAACTGTAAGCTTCACTGTCCAAACATATGGTGTGGACTATGTGTGTCTGGTAAACACATGTGGATCTGGTGAACAGTTATCACTTGTTGACCAACTACAGGAATACTGACCTCAGAGTCTCCAGTTTACAGTGGGGATTCCCCAGTCCAGCAGAGAGCAGCTCCACTCCTGAATCCTTCAGGTCATTGTTACTCAGGTCCAGCTCTCTCAGGTGTGAGGGGTTTGACCTCAGAGCTGAGACCAGAGAATCACAGCCTTCCTCTGTGACTCCACAGCCTGACAGCCTGCAAAGAGTCAAATCATATTAAAATCACACTGCTATGCTTTGGTGTTGAAAATAGTGGCAGTATAATTTTTCAACATATTCAGATATCAGTGTCCTGAAACCTTCCATATCTATTCGTAAATTAATGTATCATCATTAAAAATGACAAATGATCAAAGTATTTCCTGCAGATAGAAACATGTATAGTACAAATATTTGAGTAGACTGACCAGACCAGTTTAAAAGCAGTATCAGTCAAAAGACAGACAGTGAGGTATCAGATTTAGATTGTATTGAGTATACAGTCCACACCATAGCTATTTTGACAGTGAAGATAACATTTTAAATGTGGCTCTATACTCCAACATTTTGGATTTCAGATCAAATGTTTCATGTGAGGTGACAGTAGATATTTGAGGGTATTTTAATACATACAGTTGAAGTCAGAAGTTTACATACACCTTAGCCAAATATATTTAAACTCAATTTTTACAATTCCTGACATTTAATCCTAGTAAAAATCACCTGTCTTAGGTCAGTTAGGATCACCAAATTATTTTAAGAATGTGAAATGTCAGAATAATAGTAGAGAGAATGATTAATTTCAGCTTTTATTTCTTTCATCACATTCCCAGTGGGTCAGAAGTTTACATACACTCAATAAGTATTTGGTAGCATTGCCTTTAAATGGTTTAACTTGGGTTAAACGTTTCGGGTAGTCTTCCACAAGCTTCCCACAATAAGTTGGGTGAATTTTGGCCCATTCCTCCTGACAGAGCTGGTGTAACTGAGTCAGGTTTGTAGGCCTCTTGCTCGCACACGCTTTTTCAGTTCTGCCCACAAATTTTCAATAGGATTGAGGTCAGGGCTTTGTGATGGCCACTCCAATACCTTGACTTTGTTGTCCTTAATCCATTTTGCCACAACTTTGGAAGTATCGTTGGGGTCATTGTCCATTTGGAAGACCCATTTGTGACCAAGTTTTAACTTCCTGACTGATGTCTTGAGATGTTGCATCAATATATCCACATCATTTTCCTCCCTCATGATGCCATCTATTTTGAGAAGTGCACCAGTCCCTCCTGCAGCAAAACACCCCCACAACATGATGCTGCCACCCCCGGGCTTCACGGTTGGGATGGTGTTCTTTGGCTTGCAAGCCTCCCCCTTTTTCCTCCAAACATAACGATGGTCATTATGGACAAACAGTTCTTGTATTGTTTCATCTGACCAGAGGACATTTCTCCAAAAAGTACCATCTTTGTCCCCATGTGCAGTTGCAAACCGTAATCTGGCTTTTTTTATGGTGGTTTTGGAGCAGTGGCTTTTTCCTTGCTGAGCAACCTTTCAGATTATGTCGATATAGGACTCGTTTTACTGTGGATATAGATACTTTTGTACCTGTTTCCTCCAACATCTTCACAAGGTCCGTTGCTGTTGTTCTGGGATTGATTTGCACCAAAGTAAATTCATCTCTAGGAGACAGAACGCGTCTCCTTCCTGAGCGGAATGGCAGCTGTGTGGTCCCATGGTGTTTAGACTTGCGTACTATTGTTTGAACAGATGAACGTGTTACCTTCAGGCGTTTGGAAATTGTTCCCAAGGATGAACCAGACTTGTGGAGGTCTACAGTTTTTTTCTGAGATCTTGGTTGATTTCTTTTCATTTTCCCATGATGTCAAGCAAAGAGGCACTGAGTTTGAAGGTAGGCCTTGAAATACATCCAAATGATGTCAATTAGCCTACCAGATGCTTCTAAAGCCATAACAAAATTTTCTGGAATTTTCCATGCTGTTTAAAGGCACAGTCAACTTAGTGTATGTAAACTTCTGACCCACTGGAATTGTGATACAGTGAATTATAAGTGAAATAATCTGTCTGCAAACAATTGTTTCAAAAAATACTTGTGTCATGCACAGAGTAGATGTCCTAACCGACCTGCTAAAACTATAGTTCGTTAACAAGAAATTTGTGGAGAGGTTCAAAAACACGTTTTAATGACTAAAACCTAAGTGTATGTACACTTCCGACTTCAACTGTATGTGTATCACAATTAAACATTTAATTATGATGATGCCATGATTAAGAAAAATCATGAATAAATCATGAATCAGAACGAGTGAGAAAGGCCACAACAAAACATGCTAACCTCTCACCATTACCAATAACAGAGGCTACAACAAAACATGCTAACCTCTCACCATTACCAATAACAGAGGCTACAACAAAACATGCTAACCTCTCACCATTACCAATAACAGAGACTACAACAAAACATGCTAACCTCTAACCATTACCAATAACAGAGACTACAACAAAACATGCTAACCTCTCACCATTACCAATAACAGAAGATACAACAAAACATGCTAACCTCTCACCATTACCAATAACAGAGGATACAACAAAACATGCTAACCTATCACCATTACCAATAACAGAGGATACAACAAAACATGCTAACCTCTCACCATTACCAATAACAGAGGATACAACAAAACATGCTAACCTCTCACCATTACCAATAACAGAGGCTACAACAAAACATGCTAACCTCTCACCATTACCAATAACAGAGGCTACAACAAAACATGCTAACCTCTCACCACTACCAATTACAGAGGCTACAACAAAACATGCTAACCTCTCACCATTACCAATAACAGAGGCTACAATAAAACATGCTAACCTCTCACCATTACCAATAACAGAGGCTACAACAAAACATGCTAACCTCTCACTATTACCAATAACAGAGGCTACAGCAAAACATGCTAACCTCTCACCATTACCAATAACAGAGGAGGCTACAACAAAACATGCTAACCTCTCACCATTACCAATAACAGAGGCTACAACAAAACATGCTCACCTCTCACCACTACCAATAACAGAGGCTACAACAAAACATGCTAACCTCTCACCATTACCAATAACAGAGGCTACAACAAAACGTGCTAACCTCTCACCATTACCAATTACAGAGGCTACAAAAAAACATGCTAACCTCTCACCATTACCAATAACAGAGGCTACAACAAAACATGCTAACCTCTCAATATTACCAATAACAGAGGATACAACAAAACATGCTAACCTCTCACCATTACCAATAACAGAGACTACAACAAAACATGCTAACCTCTCACCATTACCAATAACAGAGGCTACAACAAAACATGCTAATCTCTCACCATTACCAATAACAGAGGCTACAACAAAACATGCTAACCTCTCACCATTACTAATAATAGAGGAGGCTACAACAAAACATGCTAACCTCTCACCATTACTAATAACAGAGGCTACAACAAAACATGCTAACCTCTCACCATTACCATAAACAGAGGCTACAACAAAACATGCTAACCTCTCACCACTACCAATAACAGAGGCTACAACAAAACATGCTAACCTCTCACCATTACCAATAACAGAGACTACAACAAAACATGCTAACCTCTCACCATTACCAATAACAGAGGCTACAACAAAACGTGCTAACCTCTCACCATTACCAATAACAGAGACTACAACAAAACATGCTAATCTCTCACCATTACCAATAACATAGGAGGCTACAACAAAACATGCTAACCTCTCACCATTACCAATAACAGAGGCTACAACAAAACATGCTAACCTCTCACCACTACCAATAACAGAGACTACAACAAAACATGCTAACCTCTCACCATTACCAATAACAGAGGATACAACAAAACATGCTAACCTCTCACCATTACCAATAACAGAGGCTACAACAAAACATGCTAACCTCTCACCATTACCAATAACAGAGGCTACAACAAAACATGCTAATCTCTCACCATTACCAATAACAGAGGCTACAACAAAACATGCTAACCTCTCACCATTACCAATAACAGAGGACACAACAAAACATGCTAACCTCTCACCATTACCAATAACAGAGGCTACAACAAAACATGCTAACCTCTCACCATTACCAATAACAGAGGCTACAACAAAACATGCTAACCTCTCACCATTACCAATAACAGAGGCTACAACAAAACATGCTAATCTCTCACCATTACCAATAACAGAGGCTACAACAAAACATGCTAACCTCTCACCATTACCAATAAGAGAGGCTACAACAAAACATGCTAACCTCTCACCATTACCAATAACAGAGGAGGCTACAACAAAACATGCTAACCTCTCACCATTACCAATAACAGAGGCTACAACAAAACATGCTAACCTCTCACCACTACCAATAACAGAGGCTACAACAAAACATGCTAACCTCTCACCATTACCAATAACAGAGGATACAACAAAACATGCTAACCTCTCACCATTACCAATAACAGAGACTACAACAAAACATGCTAACCTCTCACCATTACCAATAACAGAGGCTACAACAAAACATGCTAATCTCTCACCATTACTAATAATAGAGGAGGCTACAACAAAACATGCTAACCTCTCACCATTACTAATAACAGAGGCTACAACAAAACATGCTAACCTCTCACTATTACCAATAACAGAGGCTACAACAAAACATGCTAACCTCTCACCACTACCAATAACAGAGGCTACAACAAAACATGCTAACCTCTCACCATTACCAATAACAGAGACTACAACAAAACATGCTAACCTCTCACCATTACCAATAACAGAGGCTACAACAAAATGTGCTAACCTCTCACCATTACCAATAACAGAGACTACAACAAAACATGCTAATCTCTCACCATTACCAATAACATAGGAGGCTACAACAAAACATGCTAACCTCTCACCACTACCAATAACAGAGACTACAACAAAACGTGCTAACCTCTCACCATTACCAATAACAGAGGATACAACAAAACATGCTAACCTCTCACCATTACCAATAACAGAGGCTACAACAAAACATGCTAACCTCTCACCATTACCAATAACAGAGGCTACAACAAAACATGCTAACCTCTCACCATTACCAATAACAGAGGCTACAACAAAACATGCTAACCTCTCACCATTACCAATAACAGAGGACACAACAAAACATGCTAACCTCTCACCATTACCAATAACAGAGGCTACAACAAAACATGCTAACCTCTCACCATTACCAATAACAGAGGCTACAACAAAACATGCTAACCTCTCACCATTACCAATAACAGAGACACAACAAAACATGCTAACCTCTCACCATTACCAATAACAGAGACTACAACAAAACATGCTTACCTCTCACCATTACCAATAACAGAGGCTACAACAAAACATGCTAACCTCTCACCATTACCAATAACAGAGGCTACAACAAATCATTTGATTTGCGAGCACTCGCACTCGCACTACGCTTCACTCCACAGGTAATATTACACTTCACTACATTACAACGGTTTGATTTGTTTGATCCGAGCAATTCTTTTCTTAGCTAGCTACATAGCCGTCTTTGTATCAAAGATAATCGTGTAGCTTAGAGTAATTATCGAAGTTAGCTATCTTCGTCCTCCTAACGTAGTCATCACTGCTAGCTAGCTAGCTAGTCAACACTGCTAGCTAGCCAACCAGCCAACTTCCACCGACTAGCTGCACTATCTATTACATTACAACGGAACGACTTGACTAGTGTAGTGTTAGTAGTGTTAGTGAGCCAGCTACTTAGTTGTCTTTGCATCTAAGATAATTGTGTAGTTTAGAGTAATTATTAGTAAGTAGCCAGCCGCGACGCCAGACGTAGTCAACACACCTAGTCATCACTAATCCACTGCTAGCTAGCTAGCCAACAGCTAGCCAACCGTTACCGACTAGCAGCGCTGTAGATACCAATACTTTACAACGGAACGATTTGACTAGTGCAGTGTTGGCTAGCTCGCTACATAGTTGTCTTTGTCATAGCCTGATAATTGTGTAGTTTAGTAATTACCGAGGTTAGCTAGCCAGCTATTGCCGTCCCCCGCGACGCCATTTTTCCTAACCCAGCCAACTAGTAACACTGTAGAAACTAAAATACATTACAAAGGAACGTCTTGATTAGTGTTATGTTAGCTAGCTACAAAGTTGCTTTTGTATCATGACAAGGTGTAGTACTGAAACTATCGAGGTCACCTAGCCAGCTACACCTAGCCAGCTACACGGTCAAACAAAGTCAACAACGCAGCCACTGCTAGCTAGCCTACTCCACCAGCCAGCAGTACTGTATCATTTTCGTCATTTTAGTCAATAGATTTTCTGCAACGTAAGCTTAACTTTCTGAACATTCGAGACGTGTAGTCCACTTGTCATTCCAATCTCCTTTGCATTAGCGTAGCCTCTTCTGTAGCTTGTCAACTATGTGTCTGTCTATTCCTGTTCTCTCCACTCTGCACAGGCCATACAAACGCTTCACACCGCGTGGCCGCTGCCACTCTAACCTGGTGGTCCCAGCGCGCACGACCCACGTGGAGTTCCAGGTCTCCGGCAGCCTCTGGAACTGCCGGTCTGCGGCCAACAAGGCTGAGTTCATCTCAGCCTATGCTACCCTCCAGTCCCTAGACTTCCTGGCGCTGACGGAAACATGGATCACCACAGATAACACTGCTACTCCTACTGCTCTCTCCTCGTCTGGCCACGTGTTCTCGCATACCCCTAGAGCATCGAGCCAGCGGGGTGGTGGCACTGGAATCCTCATCTCTCCCAAGTGGACATTCTCTCTTTCTCCCCTGACCCATCTGTCTATCTCCTCATTTGAATTCCATGCTGTCACAGTTACCAGCCCTTTCAAGCTTAACATCCTCATCATTTATCGCCCTCCAGGTTCCCTTGGAGAGTTCATCAATGAGCTTGACGCCTTGATAAGTTCCTTCCCTGAGGATGGCTCACCTCTCACAGTTCTGGGTGACTTTAACCTCCCCACGTCTACCTTCGACTCATTCCTCTCTGCCTCCTTCTTTCCACTCCTCTCCTCTTTTGACCTCACCCTCTCACCTTCCCCCCCTACTCACAAGGCAGGCAATACGCTTGACCTCATCTTCACTAGATGCTGTTCTTCCACTAATCTCATTGCAACTCCTCTCCAAGTCTCCGACCACTACCTTGTATCCTTTTCCCTCTCGCTCTCATCAAAAACTTCTCACTCTGCCCCTACTCGGATGGTATTGCGCCGTCCCAACCTTCGCTCTCTCTCTCCTGCTACTCTCTCCTCTTCCATCCTATCATCTCTTCCCTCTGCTCAAACCTTCTCCAACCTATCTCCTGATTTTGCCTCCTCAACCCTCCTCTCCTCCCTCTCTGCATCCTTCGATTTTCTCTGTCCCCTATCCTCCAGGCCGGCTCGGTCCTCCCCTCCTGCTCCGTGGCTCGACGACTCACTGCGAGCTCACAGAACAGGGCTCCGGGCAGCCGAGCGGAAATGGAGGAAAACTCGCCTCCCTGCGGACCTCGCATCCTTTCACTCCCTCCTCTCTACATTTTCCTCTTCTGTCTCTGCTGCTAAAGCCACTTTCTACCACTCTAAATTCCAAGCATCTGCCTCTAACCCTAGGATGCTCTTTGCTACCTTCTCCTCCCTCCTGAATCCTCCTCCCCCCCCCCCCCCCCCCCCTCCTCCCTCACTGCGGATGACTTCGTCAACCATTTTGAAAAGAAGGTTGACGACATCCGATCCTCGTTTGCTAAGTCAAGCGATACCGCTGGTCCTGCTCACACTGCCCTACCCTGTGCTTTGACCTCTTTCTCCCCTCTCTCTCCAGATGAAATCTCGCGTCTTGTGACGGCCGGCCGCCCAACAACCTGCCCACTTGACCCTATCCCCTCCTCTCTTCTCCAGACCATTTCCGGAGACCTTCTCCCCTACCTCACCTCGCTCATCAACTCATCCTTGACCGCTGGCTACGTCCCTTCCGTCTTCAAGAGAGCGAGAGTCGCACCCCTTCTGAAAAAACCTACACTCGATCCCTCCGATGTCAACAACTACAGACCAGTATCCCTTCTTTCTTTTCTCTCCAAAACTCTTGAACGTGCCGTCCTTGGCCAGCTCTCCTGCTATCTCTCTCAGAACGACCTTCTTGATCCTAATCAGTCAGGTTTCAAGACTGGGCATTCAACTGAGACTGCTCTTCTCTGTGTCACGGAGGCTCTCCGCACTGCTAAAGCTAACTCTCTCTCCTCTGCTCTCATCCTTCTAGACCTATCTGCTGCCTTTGATACTGTGAACCATCAGATCCTCCTCTCCACCCTCTCCGAGCTGGGCATCTCCGGCGCGGCCCACGCTTGGATTGCGTCCTACCTGACAGGTCGCTCCTACCAGGTGGCGTGGCGAGAAGCTGTCTCCGCACCACGTGCTCTCACCACTGGTGTCCCCCAGGGCTCTGTTCTAGGCCCTCTCCTATTCTCGCTATACACCAAGTCACTTGGCTCTGTCATATCCTCACACGGTCTCTCCTATCATTGCTATGCAGACGACACACAATTAATCTTCTCCTTTCCCCCTTCTGACAACCAGGTGGCGAATCGCATCTCTGCATGTCTGGCAGACATATCAGTGTGGATGACGGATCACCACCTCAAGCTGAACCTCGGCAAGACGGAGCTGCTCTTCCTCCCGGGGAAGGACTGCCCGTTCCATGATCTCGCCATCACGGTTGACAACTCCCTTGTGTCCTCCTCCCAGAGTGCTAAGAACCTTGGCGTGATCCTGGACAACACCCTGTCGTTCTCCACTAACATCAAGGCGGTGACCCGATCCTGTAGGTTCATGCTCTACAACATTCGCAGAGTACGACCCTGCCTCACACAGGAAGCGGCGCAGGTCCTAATCCAGGCACTTGTCATCTCCCGTCTGGATTACTGCAACTCGCTGTTGGCTGGGCTCCCTGCCTGTGCCATCAAACCCCTACAACTCATCCAGAACGCCGCAGCCCGTCTGGTGTTCAACCTTCCCAAGTTCTCTCACGTCACCCCGCTCCTCCGCTCTCTCCACTGGCTTCCAGTTGAAGCTCGCATCCGCTACAAGACCATGGTGCTTGCCTATGGAGCTGTGAGGGGAACGGCACCTCCGTACCTTCAGGCTCTGATCAGGCCCTACACCCAAACAAGGGCACTGCGTTCATCCACCTCTGGCCTGCTCGCCTCCCTACCTCTGAGGAAGCACAGTTCCCGCTCAGCCCAGTCAAAACTGTTCGCCGCTCTGGCACCCCAATGGTGGAACAATCTCCCTCACGATGCCAGGACAGCGGAGTCAATCACCACCTTCCGGAGACACCTGAAACCCCACCTCTTTAAGGAATACCTGGGATAGGATAAAGTAATCCTTCTAACCCCCCCCTTTAAAGGATTTAGATGCACTATTGTAAAGTGTTTGTTCAACTGGATATTATAGGTGAATGCACCAATTTGTAAGTCGCTCTGGATAAGAGCGTCTGCTAAATGACTTAAATGTAAAAATGTAAATGTAACAAAACATGCAAACCTCTCACCATTACCAATAACAGAGGCTACAACAAAACATGCTAACCTCTCACCATTACCAATAACAGAGACTACAACAAAACATGCTAACCTCTCACCATTACCAATAACAGAGGGGGTATGATCCTTGTGCCTCTGTAACTTTCTCATTCATCATCTTTCTCGATTCATTCTTATTCTTACTGACAATACAAGTGAAGTGACTCCAAAATGACAGGACATTATTCACCAATCTGTTTCTATTAGGAAAAACATAATCCAAAACACAACCAAGACAAACTGCAAATGCATTCAACAAGTTAGTAGAATCACAAGCTTGATGTAATCACTGCAGGCATGGAATATGGGACCAAATACTAAACTTATGGCTACTTTAATATAATATAAGTGAATTTGTCCAAATAATTAAGACTTCTTCAAATGGTAGAACTACAGTGCCTTGCAAATGTATTCATCCCCCTTGGTGTTTTTACCATTTTGTTGCATTACAACATGTAATTTAAATTGATTTTATTTGGATTTCATGTAATGGACAAACACAAAATAGTCCAAATTGGTCAAGAGAAAAAAAAAAAATTACTTGTTTAAAAAATAAAGTTAAAAACAGAAAAGTGGTGCGTGCATATGTATTCACCCCCTTTGCTATGAAGCCCATAAATAATATCTGGTGCAACCAATTACCTTCAGAAGTCATATCATTAGTTAAATAAACTCCACATGTGTGCAATCTAAGTGTCACATGATCTGTCACATGATCTCAGTATATATACACCTGGTCTGAAAGGACCCAGAGTCTGCAACACCACTAAGCAAGGGGCACCACCAAGCAAGCGGCACCATGAAGACCAAGGAGCTCTCCAAACAGGTCAGGGACAAAGTTGTGGAGAAGTACAGATCAGGGTTGGGTTATAAAAAAATATCAGAAACTTTGAACATCCCACGGAGCACCATTAAATCCATTATTAAAAAATGGAAAGAATATGGCACCACAACAAACCTGCCAAGAGAGGGCCGCCCACCAAAACTCACAGACCAGGCAAGGGGGGCATTAACCTGTTTAGGATAGGGGGCAGTATTTAAACGGCCGGATAAAAAATGTAACCGATTTAATCTGGTTATTACTCCTGCCCAGAAACTAGAATATGCATATAATTAGTAGATGTGGATAGAAAACACCCTAAAGTTTCTAAAACTGTTTGAATGGTGTCTGTGAGTATAACAGAACTCATATGGCAGGCCAAAACCTGAGAAGATTCCATACAGGAAGTGCCCTCTCTGACCATTTCTTGTCCTTCTATAGCCTCTTTATGGAAAATAGAGGATCTCTGCTGTAACGTGACACTTTCTAAGGCTCCCATAGGCTCGCCAGAACAGGGTAATGATGACTCTGCAGTCCCTGGGCGAAAAACAGTAGGGCATTTGGAAAGTGGTCGCTCTGAGAACAATGACACGGGCGCGCGCATGCATGTGAAGACTCCATTTTCAACTGTCAGTGTTTGAACGAAAACACTGACAGGTCTCCCGGTCGGAATATTATCGCTATTTTACAAGAAAAATCGCATAAAAATTGATTTTAAACAGCGTTTGACATGCTTCGAAGAACGGTAATGGAATATTTTGAAAATTTTTGTCACGATATGCGCCGGCGCTTCACCCTTCGGATAGTGTCTTGAACGCAAGAACAAAACGCAGCAATTTGGATATAACTATGAATTATTTGGAACCAAAACAACATTGGGTGTTGAAGTAGAAGTCCTGGGAGTGCATTCTGACGAAGAACAGCAAAGGTAATCCAATTTTTCTTATAGTAAATCTGAGTTTGGTGAGTGCCAAACTTGGTGGGTGTCAAAATAGCTAGCCATGATGGCCGGGCTATCTACTCAGAATATTGCAAAATGTGCTTTCACCGAAAAGCTATTTTAAAATCGGACCAAGCGATTGCATAAAGGAGTTCTGTATCTATAATTCTTAAAATAATTGTTATGTTTTTTGTGAACTTTTATTGTGAGTAATTTAGTAAATTCACCGGAAGTGTTCGGTGGGTATGCTAGTTCTGAACGTCACATGCTAATGTAAAAAGCTGCTTTTTTTATATAAATATGAACTTGATTGAACAAAACATGCATGTATTGTATAACATAATGTCCTAGGAGTGTCATCTGATGAAGATCATCAAAGGTTAGTGCTGCATTTAGCTGTGGTTTGGGTTTTTGTGACATTATATGCTAGCTTGAAAAATGTTTGTGTGATTATTTCTGGCTGGGTACTCTCCTGACATAATCTAATGTTTTTCTTTCATTGTAAAGCCTTTTTGAAATCGGACAATGTGGTTAGATAAAGGAGAGTCTTGTCTTTAAAATGGTATAAAATAGTCATATGTTTGAAAAATTGAAGTTTTGGGATTTTTGAGGACTTTGTAATTCGCGCCACGCTCTATCATTGGATATTGGCGAGGCGTTCCGCTAGCGGCATATCTAGATGTAAGAGGTTAATCAGAGAGGCAAAGATTACCCTGAAAGAGCTGCAAAGCTCCACAGCAGAGATTGGAGTATCTGTCCATAGGACCACTTTAAGCCGTACACTCCACAGAGCTGGGCTTTACGGAAGAGTGGCCAGAAAAAAAGCCATTGCTTAAAGAAAAAAATAAGCAAACACGTTTGGTGTTCACCAAAAGGCATGTGGCAGACTCCCCAAACATATGGAAGAAGGTACTCTGCTCAGATGAGACTAAACTTCTGCTTTTTGGCCATCAAAGAAAACACTATGTCTGGCGCAAACCCAACACCTCTGATGACCCCGAGAACACCATCCCCAGCAGCATCATGCTGTGGGGATGTTTTTCATCGGCAGGCACTGGGAAACTGGTCAGATTTGAAGGAATGATGGATGGGGCTAAATACAGGGAAATTCTTGAGGGAAACCTGTTTCAGACTTCCAGAGATTTAGAGACCGCTAAAGCAACACTCGAGTGGTTTAAGGGGAAAAATGTAAATGTCTTGGAATGGTCAAGTCAAAGCATAGACCTCAATCCAATTGAGAATCTGTGGAATGACTTACAGATTGCTGTACACCAGTGGAACCCATCCAACTTGAAGGAGCTTGAGCAGTTTTGCCTTGAAAAATGGGCGAAAATCCCAGTGGCTAGACGTGCCAAGCTTATAGAGACATTCCCCAAGAGACTAGCAGCTTTACTAATTGCAAAAGGTGGCTATACAAAGTATTGTCTTTGGGGGAGTGAATCGTTAAGCATGGTCAAGTTCTCTTTTTTTCTTATTTCTTGTTTGTTTCACAATTAAAATATTTTGCATCTTCAAAGTGGTAGGCATGTTGTGTACATCAAATGATACAGAATGATAGACCCCCCAAACATCTATTTTAATTACAGGTTGTTTTATTTGATTTATTTCACCTTTATTTAACCAAGTAGGCAACAAAATAGGAAAAATGCCAAGGGGGTGAATACTTTAGCAAGCCACTGTATATACATACAATTCTTTCATTTCTAAATGGTAAAACATGAATACTCTCAAAATAAAGGTGACATTCTGTACTGTCACCTAATATGAAACATTCGATCTCAAATCCAACATGCTGGAGCATATCACCAAAATGAAAACTGTAAGCTTCACTGTCCAAACACATATGGTGTGGACTATGTGTGTCTGGTAAACACATGTGGATCTGGTGAACAGTTATTACTTGTTGACCAACTACAGGAATACTGACCTCAGAGTCTCCAGTTTACAGTGGGGATTCCCCAGTCCAGCAGAGAGCAGCTTCACTCCTGAATCACTCAGGTCATTTTTACTCAGGTCCAGCTCTCTCAGGTGTGAGGGGTTTGACCTCAGAGCTGAGACCAGAGAAGCACAGCCTTCCTCTGTGACTCCACAGCCTGACAGCCTGACAAAGAGATCATCATGACTTCACAAACATACTGTTAATTTAACGAGTAGTGTAGAAGGACAATGGCATTTGGTTTATTCTCTCAAACAACATATAGATGATTCATCTTCCGTCTCCTAGAATTGTATGGTCATATTGTTATAATAGATTGAATATCTGATTCAATATGTTATTCAACATAATATTGTATACATATTATAATACATATTTTTCTCTAAACTGAATATTTCTTCCTGATGATAAGTTCTTAAATGTCATTTTATGTACTCACAGAACAGCTCTGGAGGCTTTGACCACTGGCAGCAGCCTCAGAAGACCTTCCTCTGATCTGGAGTATTTCTTCAGGTCAAACACATCCAGCTCCTTTTCTGAAGTCAGCAACACAAAGACCAGAGCTGACCACTGTGCAGGTGACAGGTTGGGTTTTGAGAGACTTCCTGAGCTCAGGAAGCTTTGGATCTCCTCCACTAGAGAATGGTCATTCAGTTCATTCAGACAGTGGAACAGATTGATGCTCTTCTCTGGAGAGGGATTCTCCCTGATCTTCTTCTTGATGTACTTGACTGTTTCTTCATGGCTCTTTGAGCTGCTTCTTGTCTTTGTCAGTAGACCTCGTAAGTGCTTCTGATTGGACTCCAGTGAGAGGCCCAGAAGGAAGCGGAGGAACAGGTCCAGGTTTCCCGTCTCACTTTGTAAGGCTTTATCCACAGCACTCTTGTAGAAAGTAACTTCAGGCTTGTCTTTTGTTTTCAGTTTGTCCATTAGATTCTCATTGTTGTTGATGAATGAGAGGAACACATATACAGCAGCCAGAAACTCCTGAATGCTCAGATGAACAAAGCAGTACACCTTGTTCTGGTACAGCCCACATTCCTCTTGAAAGAACTGTGTGCACAATCCTGAGTACACTGAGGCTTCATTGACATCAATGCCAGCCTCTTTCAGGTCTTCTTCATAGAAAATCAGATTGCCATTCACAAGCTGTTGAAAAGCCAGTTTTCCCAGTGACAGAATGCTCTCTTTATTCCAGTGTGGACCTGTCTCTTCTTTCCCAAGATACTTTTCATTCTTCTGTTTGGTATGAAACACCACAAGGTGTGTGTACATCTCAGTCAGAGTCTTGGGCATCTCTTCTCTCTTATGTTTCAGCATGTGTTCAAGGACTGTTGCAGAAATCCAACAGAAGACTGGAATGTGGCACATGATGTGGAGGCTCCTTGATGTCTTTATGTGTGAGATGATTCTGTTGGCCAGGTCCTCATCCCTGAATCTCTTCCTGAAGTACTCCTCCTTCTGTGGGTCGTTGAACCCTCGTACCTCTGTCACCTGGTCAACACACCCTGAAGGGATCTTATTGGCTGCTGCAGGCCGGGAAGTTATCCAGAGGAGAGCAGAGGGAAGCAGATTTCCCTTGATGAGATTTGTCAGCAGAACATCCACTGAGGTTGACTCTGTGACGTCCCAACAGATCTTGTTCTTCTGGAAGTCTAGGGGCAGTCGGCACTCATCCAGACCATCAAAGATGAACAGAACTTTGTACTTGTTGTAGATGGAGATTCCTGATTGTTTGGTTTCCATTGAGAAGTGATTGAGAAGTTCAATGAAAGTGTTTTTGTCCTCTTTCATCAAATTCAGCTCCCGGAAAGGGAATGAAAATACAAATTGGACATCCTGATTTGCTTTTCCTTCAGCCCAATCCAGAATGAACTTCTGCACAGAGACTGTTTTTCCAATGCCAGCGACTCCCTTTGTCAGCACAGTTCTGATACGTTTGTCTTGTCCAGTTAAGGGTTTGAAGATGTCGTTACATTTGACTGCAGTCTCTGGTCTTGCTTGTTTCCTGGTTGTTGTCTCAATCTGTCTCAGCTCATGTTCATTATTGACCTCTCCTGTTCCACCCTCTGTGATGTAGAGCTCTGTGTAGATCTTATTGAGAAGTGTTGGGTTTCCTTGTTTAGCGATCCCCTCAAATACACATTGAAACTTCTTCTTTAGATTAGATTTGAGTTCACGTTGGCAAATCACAGCAAGCTCATTTGAATCTAGAAATAACACAGAGGATATTAATAATATTACGTCTGTTTTAATGCCTACAGTATTGTAGGACTGTTATACAATTTTAATTATAATCATTTATTCTCTTAACTGACTGTATAAATGTTTTCATAATGCATTACAGACAGGTGTGACTGAATATATTATTATTGGTATTATTGATGGTATTATTAATGTTGTCTCTCTCTCTCTCTCTCTCTCTCTAAATTAATCAACACAACACATCCCTGCTGCTACTTGATGAGGTCACTAGGTGTTGTGTTAAGGCTGCTACAATATCATTGAGTTACACAGCTACTTTAGCTGTACTTTAGCTACAGCTTTTAAATGTTATAAAACAGCATTCAACACGAGGCAGACAGATCTTACGTTTCTCCAGTGTGTCAGCGAGCTCCTTCTGGTTCATTTTCCTCAGGACGTGCAGTGTGATCTTCAGAGCCCCCTCTCTGGCACTGCTCTCCTGCTTCTCATCTTCAGCATCCACCACTTCCTTATCCTGCTTCTGACTCTCAAAGCCTTCTGGGAGTTCTGGACTAAGAATCCTCTTGAACATCTTCAGCTCGTTCTTCACAAATGTCATAATTTTCTCTTCAAGCAACTGAAATAAATCAAGTAAATAAGTTAAGCAAGAGAAGAAATGCTTCCTCATTAACACATTAATGAATAATTGACAGATCAACTTTACTTGAGGTCAACAAAAACAAATGTACATAACAGGACCACATACACTGAATATGGAGTCCAGGTCTGTTTGATGACTCTGGGAAGACTGACCACTGAGAATCTCTGACTCTGATCTCTCCTGTTGGTTTCTGTGGACAAAACATGAGGTTACATCTCCTCAACCAGGGAGTACACACACACACACACACACACACACACACACACACACACACACACACACACACACACAGATAGTGATAGAGTGAGTACGGACAGACAAACAGATAGACATAGACAGAAAGAGGGACAGACAGACAGACAGACAGACAGACAGACAGACAGACAGAAAGCGGGACAGACAAACTGAGACAGACAGAGACAGACAAACAGACAGACAGAGACACAGACAGAAAGCGGGACAGACAGTCAGAGACAGACAGACAGATAGACAGACAGACAGACAGACAGACAGACAGACAGACAGACAGACAGACAGAGACACAGACAGAAAGCGGGAAAGACAAACAGAGATAGACAGAGACAGACACATATAGACAAAGAGAGACAGACAGACTGAAAGCGGGACAGACAGTCAGAGACAGGCAAAGACAGACAGAGACAGACACAGACAGACAGACACATACAGACAGAGAGAGACAGACAGACAGTCAGAGACAGACAGAGACAGACAAACAGACAGACAGAGACACAGACAGAAAGAGGGACAGACAGTCAGATAGACAGACAGACAGACAGACAGACAGACAGACAGACAGACAGACAGACAGACAGAGACACAGACAGAAACATACAGACAAAGAGAGACAGACAGACAGAAAGCGGGACAGACAGTCAGACAGACAGAGACAGAGAGAAAGAGACAGACAGACAGACAGACAGACAGACAGACAGACAGACAGACAGACAGACAGACAGAGACACAGACAGAAAGCGGGACAGACAAACAGAGACAGACAGAGACAGAGACAGACAGACAGATACAGACACAGACAGAAACATACAGACAAAGAGAGACAGACAGACAGAAAGCGGGACAGACAGTCAGAGACAGGCAAGGACAGATAGAGACAGACACTGAGACAAACAAACACAGAGACAGACACAGAGACAGACAGACACAGACACAGACACAGACAGACACACAGAAACAGACACACAAACCGACAGAGAGACACACAGACAGAGACAGACAGAAATTAGAAAGACAGACAGACAGACACAAAGAAAGACACATAGACAGACAGAGACAGACACTGAGACAGACAAACACAGAGAGAGACACAGAGACAGACAGACACAGACACAGAGACAGACAGACACACTGAAACAGACACACCGACAGAGAGACAGACAGAGACAGACATACAGACTGAGAAAGACAAAAAGACAGACAGAGACAAACAGAGACAGACACACAGACAGAAACAGACACAGAGAGATACAGAGACACACACAGACAGACACAGAGACAGTGAGACAGACAGACAGACAGAGAAAGACACACAGACAGACAGAGTCAGACAGCGAAATACACACAGACAGAGACAGGCAAAAAGAAATGTGAAAATGGGAGAGGAGAAATGACTAGAGACAGTGTTGTTTAACTCACTGACCATGACCCATGAGTTCTTCTTACCTTTGTTCAGTAGAAAAGTCTCCCTCTCTAAACCATATAGGAAGATTCATAGACTGGTCACTCTTCATGGACACACAGCTGGGAACAGGGGAGGCTGGTCTCTCCTGCTTGATTGGTCTTCAACACAACAGAGACAAACATTACATCTCTCATCTACTCTGAGCTCAGATGGGAAACATATGAAGAGCTCGGGATCAGACAGACAGACAGACAGACAGACAGACAGACAGACAGGCGGAGATAGATCCAGAGACAAACAGACAGACAGACAGACAGACAGACAGACAGACAGACAGACAGACAGACAGACAGACAGACGGAGATAGATACACAGACAGACGGACGGACGGACGGACGGACGGACAGACAGACAGATGGAGAAGATACAGCGACAGACAGACAGGCAGACAGACGGAGATAGATACACAGACAGACAGACGGACAGACGGACAGACGGACAGACAGACAGACAGACAGACAGACAGACGGAGATAGATACACAGACAGAAAGACAGACAGACAGACAGACAGACAGACAGACAGACAGACAGTTAAAGACACACAGACAGACAGACAGAGACAGACAGAGACAGACACACAGACAGAGAAAGACACACAGACAGAAAGACAGAGACAGACACAGAGAGACAGAGAGAGAGACACACACAGACACAGAGACAGTGAGACAGAGACACACAGACAGACAGAGACAGACAGAGACAGACACACAGACAGAAACAGACACAGAGACACACACAGACAGACACAGAGACAGTGAGACAGACAGACAGACAGACAGAGAAAGACACACAGACAGACAGACAGAGACAGACAGCGAAATACACACAGACAGAGAGACAGACAGACAGAGAGACACACACACACACACAGGGAGGGAATGTTGTGTTTGTTTAATTAATATTGTTTTAGGACTATGAAAATGGACAAAAGTATTAGCCTATGGATTATGAAAACAACCAAAAGAAATGTGAAAATGTGAGAGGAGAAATGACTAGAGACAGTGTTGTTTAACTCACTGACCATAATCCATGAGTTCTTCTTACCTTTGTTCAGTAGAAAAGTCTCCCTCTCTAAACTCTATAGGTCGATACATAGACTGGTCACTCTTCATGGACACACAGCTGGGTACAGGGGAGGCTGGTCTCTCCTGCTTGATTGGTCTTCAACACAACAGAGACAAACATTACATCTCTCATCTACTCTGAGCTCAGATGGGGAAACATAAGAAGAGCTCGGGATCAGACAGACAGACAGAGAGACAGACAGACAGACAGACAGACAGACAGACAGACAGACAGACAGACGGAGATAGATACAGAGACAGACAGACACATACATACAGACAGACGGAGATAGACAGAGACAGAAACACAGACACACACAGGGACAGACAGACAGACACGGAGAGAAACACACAGACAGATGCAGAAATCAGACAGACAGACAGACAGACAGACAGACAGACAGACAGACAGACAGAGAAAGAGAGACAGACACACAGACAGAGACAGACAGAAATTAGAAAGACAGAGACAGACAGCGACAGACACAGAGACATGCAGACACAGAGACAGACAGACAGAGACAGACACACACACAGACACACACAGACAGACACATAGACAGAAACAGACACACATACAGAGACAGACACAGAGACTCAGAAAACACAGAGACAGACAGACACACACACGGGCTGAGACAGACAGAAATTAGAAAGACAGAGACAGACAGACAGGCAGACAGACAGACAGACAGACAGGCAGGCAGGCAGGCAGACAGACAGACAGACAGACAGAGATAGATAGATACAGAGACAAACAGACAGACAGACAGACAGACAGACAGACAGACAGACAGACAGACAGACAGACAGACAGACAGACAGATATAGATACACAGACAGACAGACAGACAGACAGACGGACAGATGGACAGACATACATACATACATACATACAGACAGACAGACAGACAGACAGACAGACAGACAGACAGAAAGACAGACAGACAGACAGACAGACAGACAGACAGACAGACGGAGACAGATGGAGACAGACAGACAGACAGACAGACAGACAGACAGACAGACAGACAGACAGACAGACAGACAGACAGACAGACAGACAGACAGACAGACACAGAGACAGTGAGACAGACAGACAGACAGAGACAGACAGTGAAAGACACAGACAGAGAAAGACACACAGACAGACACACAGACAGACACAGACATACAGACTGAGAAAGACACAAAGACAGACAGACAGAGACAGACAGACAGAGACAGACACACAGACAGAAACAGACCCACAGACAGAAACAGACACAGAGAGATACAGAGACATACACAGACAGACACAGAGACAGTGAGACAGACAGACAGACAGAGAAAGATACACAGACAGACAGACAGAGACAGACAGCGAAATACACACAGACAGAGAGACAGGCAAAGAGACAGACAGACAGAGAGACACACACACACACACAGGGAGGGAATGTTGTGTTTGTTTAATTGATATTGTTTTAGGACTATGAAAATGGACTAAAGGATTAGCCTATGGATTATGAAAACAACAATAAGATATGTGAAAATGGGAGAGGAGAAATGACTAGAGACAATGTTGTTTAACTCACTGACCATGACCCATGAGTTCTTCTTACCTTTGTTCAGTAGAAAAGTCTCCCTCTCTAAACAGTATAGGTTCATACATAGACTGGTCACTCTTCATGGACACACAGCTGGGAACAGGGGAGGCTGGTCTCTTCTGCTTGATTGGTCTTCAACACAACAGAGACAAACATTTCATCTCTCATCTACTCTGATCTCAGATGGGAAACATAAGAAGAGTTCCAAATCGCAACATATCACTTTACAGAAATGAGCTTTTATTGTTTAAAGAAATTATGTATTAATTATTACATCTCTCACAGACAAATCTATCACTTGATGGTTTCATTTCAGAGAGACAAAAATCTAGTTTTTTTATGCAAAATGCTATATATCTCCCTCACTCTCAAATGTGACCGACCGGCTCAATTTGGTAATTAACGAAATAACTACATATATAGTGATTTTGGTTTATGTCAGTTTAATTTTTTGTTATGGTATAAGTTGTTATTTTATGATTGTAAGTGATAAAATTAACTAGTAATTCTCAGTAATTACTACTTTAGTAAGGAATAACACATTTTTTCAGCACTACTGCAGTTGCTAAATAATTCCAATAGATGGTAACATAAGACCACAATGATATTTCAGAATATAAGTTTAGTTTTCTCCCTGGATACACCACCACTCCCCGAGCTTCCTGCAGAACCCCTGCAGTACCTCCACAGACCCCGGATTGAGAACCCCTGATTTAGCAGATGCTCTTATCCAGAGAGATTTACAGTAAGTGCATTCACCTTAAGATAGATATTTATTTTGGAAATAAACTAAATCAATTCTTCATAAAATTGTCATCTCACCTCTTAGCTTTGGTGTTATGTCCCCCAGAGAGATGCATTTTGGAGGCAGGGCCCCCCTCCTCTCTCTCCCCAGAGAGACTCATTTTAGAGGCAGGGCCCCCCTCCTCTCTCTCCCCAGAGAGACTCATTTTAGAGGCAGGGCCCCCCTCCTCTCTCTCCCCAGAGAGACTCATTTTAGAGGCAGGGACCCCCTCCTCTATCTCCCCAGCGAGTCTCATTTTAGAGGCAGGGCCCCCCTCCCCTCTCTCCCCAGAGAGACTCATTTTAGAGGCAGGGCCCCCCTCCTCTCTCTCCCCAGAGAGACTCATTTTAGAGGCAGGGCCCCCCTCCTCTCTCTTCCCAGAGAGACTAATTTTAGAGCACTGACCCCTGTAAACAGAGATCCAGCATGTTGGTTGTGGTTAACACAGTGACAACTAAACAGAGATCCAGCATGTTGGTTGTGGTTAACACAGTGACAACTAAACAGAGATCCAGCATGTTGGTTGTGGTTAATAACACAGTGACAACTAAACAGAGATCCAACATGTTGGTTGTGGTTAACACAGTGACAACTAAACAGAGATCCAGCATGTTGGTTGTGGTTAACACAGTGACAACTAAACAGAGATCCAACATGTTGGTTGTGGTTAACACAGTGACAACTAGTTCTTGACTGTCAATTGTTCTCATGTATTAATTATCTCTTTGAGAAATAAAACATTTACTAACAGACATAGAAACAGTCAGGTGATTTAAAGCATCACATCAACATGTAGTTGTGACATTTCATCTCCATGGTAACTGTCAATAATAATAATAAGTCACTGTTTGTTAAGGTAGTTATAGACAGTACAGCAACAATAATAATAATAATAATAATAATAAGTCACTGTTTGTTAAGGTAGTTATAGACAGAACAACAACAATAATAATAATAATAATAATAATAATAATAATAATAAGTCACTGTTTGTTAAGGTAGTTATAGACAGAACAACAACAATAATAATAATAATAATAATAATAAGTAGGACAGATAATGTACTGTATGTAACCTACATATCATAGATGACCAGTCTAAACCTGTTCAGATCAACATAATGTTATAGTCCTACCAGTAGCAGGACAGAGAATGTACTGTATGTAACCTACATATCATAGATGACCAGTCTAAACCTGTTCAGATCAACATAATGTTATAGTCCTACCAGTAGCAGGACAGAGAATGTACTGTATATAACCTACATATCATAGATGACCAGTCTAAACCTGTTCAGATCAGTTCACATAATGTTATAGTCCTACCAGTAGCAGGACAGAGAATGTACTGTATATAACCTACATATCATAGATGACCAGTCTAAACCTGTTCAGATCAACATAATGTTATAGTCCTACCAGTAGCAGGACAGAGAATGTACTGTATATAACCTACATATCATAGATGACCAGTCTAAACCTGTTCAGATCAACATAATGTTATAGTCCTACCAGTAGCAGGACAGAGAATGTACTGTATGTAACCTACATATCATAGATGACCAGTCTAAACCTGTTCAGATCAACATAATGTTATAGTCCTACCAGTAGCAGGACAGAGAATGTACTGTATATAACCTACATGTCATAGATGGCCAGTCTAAACCTGTTCAGATCAACATAATGTTATAGTCCTACCAGTAGCAGGACAGATAATGTACTGTATATAACCTACATATCATAGTTGACCAGTCTAAACCAGTTCAGATCAGTTCACATAAACTATCAGTAGCAGGACTGACCACCTACAAATCAGTTTTCAGTCTAAATACCAGAGCATGTAGCCTAGACCTGATATTATCACAACATTTCCTACAGAGACCTTCAGGTCAGTCAGCATGATAAAGGATCATATTTCATTTCCTACAGAGACCTTCAGGTCAGTCAGCATGATAAAGGATCATATCTCATTTCCTACAGAGACCTTCAGGTCAGTCAGCATGATAAAGGATCATATCTCAAGCTTTGTCTGACCACAACCTAACTTGATAATAGTTCTATGTAGCCTACAGTAGACTTACCAGTCTGCACTTCTTTCCTTCAAATCAACACATTTATCCCACTTCTAATGTTTTTGAGAAACGTTTGCCCCTGTGTCAACAGCCATTTTGTAACTGCGTAGGCTACAAACGTACTTCTAATTTCATATGAGGAAATCACAACTTCTGACAGTCTCGTGATGCGGACGCCTGTTTTCTTGCAGAGGAAGTAGCCGCTATTACAAACTCCAAAAGCCTTTTTAAATCTCAAATACAACACAAGTTTAAAATTAACTGCATTGCAGCAACGTTGTCCTGCAACAGGATGATCAAATTAAGATCCTACACCTGTAGAAATATTGTCTTTATTTAAACCAAGGCAGTTTGAGTTATTAGCAAGGAAGTTGCTGTAAACCTATGTGATTGGATGTTATAGACTCCCATCTGAACAGTTTCTTTCTCCATGCTGTGGTCCTCACCAACTGGCCATCTGGCCCATAGAGACTAAAGGACTATGCACTCTATGCTGCACACTTCATCAAGCCATCTCTGTGGGGGAAGGTATTGGGAAGGTAGAAAGATAACAGTGAATATGTAAGGGCTGTCTGAAGAGAGAGTGGACCAAAACGCAGCAGAGTTAGTGTTCATCATATTTAATACTTGAACGGAACACTATACAATTACAAAAACAAGAAACTGACAGCCAAACAGTCCTGTAGGTGAAACACACTAACAGAAACAATTATCCACAAAACCCCAACGGAAAAACATGCACTTATGTGTGACTCCCAATCAACAACAACGAACTTCAGCTGTGCCTGATTGGGAGCCACACACGGCCCAAAACAAAGAAATACAAAAACATAGAAAAAGAACATAGAACGCCCACCCAATGTAACACCCTGGCCTAACCAAAATAAATAACAAAAACCCCTCTCTATGGCCCGGGCGTTACAGCACCCCCCCCCAAAGGTGCGGACTCCGGCCGCAAAACCTGACTCTGAAGGGGAGGGTCCAGGTGGGCCTTCTTACGGCGGCGGCTCAGGTGCGGGACATGGCCTCTGTTCCATCCTTGGCATCGCCCTCTTAGGTGGCGCACCTGGCCGCGCCGAAAGTCTGGTGGGTGACCCTTGCTGCGCCCGACTGGCGGATGACCCTGGCTGCGCCCGGCTGGCGGGCGGCGATGGCAGATCCGGACAGGCGGGCCACTCTGGCAGATCCATACAGGCGGGCCATTCTGGCAGATCCGGCATGGCGGGCCGCTCTGGCGGCTCCGGACAGGCGGGCCGCTCTGGCGGCTCCGGACAGGCGGGCCGCTCTGGCGGCTCCGGACAGGCGGGCGGCTCTGGCGGCTCCGGACAGGCGGGCGGCTCTGGCGGCTCCTGACTGGCGGGCGGCTCTGGCGGCTCCTGACTGGCGGGCGGCTCTGGCGGCTCCGGACAGGCGGGCCGCTCTGGCGGCTCCGGACAGGCGGGCGGCTCTGGCGGCTCCTGACTGGCGGGCGGCTCTGGCGGCTCCTGACTGGCGGGCGGCTCTGGCGGCTCCTGACTGGCGGGCGGTTCTGGCGGCTCCGGACTGGCGGGCGGCTCTGGCGGCTCCGGACTGGCGGGCGGCTCTGGCGGCTCCGGACTGGTGGGCGGCTCTGGCGGCTCCGGACTGGCGGGCGGCTCTGGCGGCTCCGGACTGGCGGGCGGCTCTGTTGGCTCTGAACTGGCGAGACCCACTGGAGGCCTAGTCCTGGGAGGTGGCACAGGACAGACCAGGATGGGGAGACCCACTGGAGGCCTGGTCCGAGGAGGAGGCACAGGCTTAACCAGGATGGGGAGACCCACTGGAGGCCTGGTCCATGGAGCAGGCACAGGACAGACCAGGATGGGGAGACCCACTGGAGGCCTGGTCCGAGGAGGAGGCATATGCTTAACCAGGATGGGGAGACCCACTGGAGGCCTGGTCCGTGGAGCAGGCACAGGACAGACCAGGATCGGGAGACCCACTGGTGGCCTGGTCCTAGGAGGAGGCACAGGACTGACCAGGATGGGAAGACTTGCAGGAGGCCTGGTTCTGGGCGTAGGCACAGGACGTGCAGGGCTGGGAAGACATGCAGGAGGCCTGTTTCTGGGCGTAGGCACAGGACGTGCAGGGCTGGGAAGACATGCAGGAGGCCTGTTTCTGGGCGCAGGCACAGTCTTCAACAGACGGCCAGCACGCACCTCAGAACGAGTATGGAGAACTGACTCAGGTGACATCAATTCACTGACACGCTCCGTAGGTCGAATGCCGTGCCTTATACACCAAACCAGCAGGTCTCTCATCTCTCTCTCCTCCAATCTCCCCATCAACTCCTTCACTGTCTCTGCTTTCCACCCTTCGCTCACCTCCAACGTCAACCCGACTGGCTCTGGTTCCGACCTCGGCACCGCCGACTGTCCCGTGTGCCCCCCCCCAAAAAAAATCTTGGGGCTGCCTCTCGTGCCTGTTGCTCTCTCTCTCCTCATACCATCGCCTCTCCGGTCTCGCCGCTTCGATCTCCCACTGCGGGAGGCGATAATCCCCAGCCTGAGTCCATGGTCCCTCTCCGTCCAGGATTTGTTCCCATGTCCATCAGTCCATCATTCTGCTCTCCTGCTGTTGCTCCTTCCTCCGCTGCTTGGTCCTTTTGTGGTGGGTAATTCTGTAAGGGCTGTCTGAAGAGAGAGTGGACCAAAACGCAGCAGAGTTAGTGTTCCTCATATTTAATACTTGAACGGAACACTATACAATTACAAAAACAAGAAACTGACAGCCAAACAGTCCTTTCAGGTGAAACACACTAACAGAAACAATTATCCACAAAACCCCAACGGAAAAACATGCACTTATGTATGACTCCCAATCAACAACAACGAACTTCAGCTGTGCCTGATTGGGAGCCACACACACACGGCCCAAAACAAAGAAATACAAAAACATAGAAAAAGAACATAGAACGCCCACCCAATGTAACACCCTGGCCTAACCAAAATAAAGAACAAAAACCCCTCTCTATGGCCAGGGCATTACAGAATATGAAACATGGAGGAAGGTAGAAAGATAACAGTGAATATGAGACATGGGGGAAGGTAGAAAGATAACAGTGAATATGAGACATGGGGGAAGGTAGAAAGATAACAGTTAATATGAGACATGGAGGAAGGTAGAAAGATAACAGTGAATATGAGACATGGGGGAAGGTAGAAAGATAACAGTGAATATGAGACATGGAGGAAGGTAGAAAGATAACAGTGAATTTGAGACATGGAGGAAGGTAGAAAGATAACAGTGAATATGAGACATGGAGGAAGGTAGAAAGATAACAGTGAATTTGAGACATGGAGGAAGGTAGAAAGATAACAGTGAATATGAGACATGGAGGAAGGTAGAAAGATAACAGTGAATATGAGACATGGGGGAAGGTAGAAAGATAACAGTGAATATGAGACATGGGGGAAGGTAGGAAGATAACAGTGAATATGAGACATGGGGGAAGGTAGAAAGATAACAGTGAATATGAGACATGGAGGAAGGTAGAAAGATAACAGTGAATTTGACTGCATACATGTTTTCTCCTTCTTATAGTGTTCTTACAAAGCTGTGTTCTGTGGTTTATCAGCTGGTTTACTGAAACTGTCACGTCTCCTCCAGCTCCCCCCCCCCCCCCTCGCGCGTGAAGGCGCCAGGTTGCCCTGCATCACGCACTCCTATCATCCATTACGCACACCTGCTTTCCCTCGTCACGCACATCAGCGTTATTGGACTCACCTGGACTCCCTCATCACCTGGTTATTTCCTCCCCTATATTTGTCAGTTCCCTGCTCTGTTCCCTGCTGCTGTATTCATTGTTTTTGTCTGTTGCTCGTTTTCTGACGCTGTTCCTGTCTCGTTCCATATTAAGTGTTTGACTCCCCGTACCTGCTTTTGTCTCTCCAGCGTCATCCCATGTGACAGAAACTCTGGTTAGTAGGAGGTGAAGACAATAAATGATCTCAGTTCCTTAAACTATTCAGCTTTAACCAGTATTGCCCATGTTGCCATGGAGACAAATGATGTGCCCAAAAAACTAATAACTTTCAGTCAACAGTCTCTTCTGTGTAGCTTCACTCCGTAGCCCACATACTAGTCTGTCTCTGATGATGTCATTTACAACACCATTCAACTCACAGTGTTCTGATAGTTTCTTTAATGCAGCAGCAAACATTGGTACAATTCAATAATGATGAGACGGGAGACAGGAATCAGTTCAACCATTTATCTGGAACGTGAACATCACAACACATACAAACCCCCATGATGCTCTGCGGCACAATTCCAATACACGGCAAATACATAATACATAAGTAAATGGACACTAAGCAAAACTCAGAGGACTTTAAATGTTTAGTTATAGAAAGTAGGGCCATGGGATAGGGTCAGAAAGGTCAGTATGTTTGGTACCTGGTTACAGAGGTGACATAACAACCATAAGGTCCATTATAACACAGTGAAGTAGAGGTGGGATATGGGTCAGAAAGGTCAGTATGTTTGATAGCTGGTTACAGAGGTGACATAACAACCATAAGGTCCATTATAACACAGTGAAGTAGAGGTGGGATATGGGTCAGAAAGGTCAGTATGTTTGATACCTGGTTACAGAGGTGACATAACAAGCATAAGGTCCATTATAACACAGTGAAGTAGAGGTGGGAGATAAAAGCAGACATGGACAGAGAGACGGTGTGAGGAGGTCAGGGGTCAAACACTAGATCAGGACAGGTAGAAATGGCAGGGCTGGAAATAGACAGAGACACATTCTGATCATGGCAAGACAAATCTCCTTCGCATAGAGAGGATCAGGCTGTTGATTGTGGCCTGTGGAATGTTGTCCCACTCCTCTCCAATGGCAAAGTTGCTGGATATTGGCGGGAATTGGAACACGCTGTCGTACACGTCTATCCAGAGCATCCCAAACATGCTCAATGGGTGACATGTCTGGTGAGTACTCAGGCCATGGAAGAACAGTTTTTTTTCAGCTTCCAGGAATTGTGTTCAGCGACATCGGGCCCGTGCATTATCAGACTAAAACATGAGGTGATTGGTGAGGATGAATGGCACGACAATGGGATCTCATCACGGTATCTCTGTGCATTCAAATTGCAATCGATTAAATGCACTTGTGTTTGTTGTCCGAAGCTTATGCCCATTCCATAACCTCACCACCACCATAGGGCACTCTGTTCACAAAGTTGACATCAGCAAACCGCTCGCCCACATGATGCCGTACACGTGGTCTGCTTTTTTTAGGCCGGTTGGACGTACTGCCAAATTCTATAAACCAACGTTCAAGGTGATTTAGAGAAATTAGCTTTCAATTTTCTAGCAACATCTCTGTTGGACATTCCTGCAGTCAACATGCCAACTGCACACTCCCTCAAAACTAGAGACATCTCTGGTATTGTGTTATGTGAAAAAACGGCACATTTTAGAGTGGCCTTTTATTGCCCTCAGCACCTGTGTAATGATCATGCTGTTTAATCAGATTGTTGATATGCCACAGCCTGTCAGGTGGTGGATTATCTTGGCAAAGAACAAATGATCACTAACAGGGATGGAAAGAAATTTCTGCACAACATTTGACAGAAATAAGCTTTTGTGTGTATGGAACATTTCTGGGATCTTTTATTTCAGCTCATGAAACATGGGACCAACACTTCACATGATGCATTTATATTTTAATTCAGTGTATTTACAGGAATAAGCTGGTCCAAACTGGTGTGTGTGTGTCATGTGTGTGTTGGTCCAGTGTGTGTGTGTGTGTCTAGTGTGTGTGTGTGTGTGTGTGTGTGTGTGTGTGGTGTGAGAGAGAGTGTGTGTGTGTGTGTCCTGTGTGTCCACTTTGTGTGTGTATGTGTGTGTGTGTCCTGTGTGTGCGTGTGTATGTTTGTGTGTGTGTGTGTGTGTGTGTGTGTGTGTGTGTGTGTGTGTGTGTGTGTGTGTGTGTGTGTGTGTGAGAGAGTGTGCGTGTGTGTGTCCTGTGTGTGTGTCCAGTTTGTGTGTCCAGTGTGTGTGTCCAGTGTGTGTGCCTGTCCGTGTGTGTGTGTGTGTGTGTGTGTTTGTCCAGTGTGTGTGTCGAGTTTGTGTGTGTCTTTCTGTCCAGTGTGTGTGTGTGTGTGTGTGTGTGTGTGTCTGTCTGTCCAGTGTGTGTGTGTGTGTGTGTGTGTGTGTGTGTGTGTGTCCAGTGTGTGTGTCCATTGTGTGTGTGTGTGTCCTGTGTGTGTGTCCAGTGTGTGGGACCAGTGTGTGTGTGTGTGTGTGTGTGTGTGTGTGTGTGTGTGTGTGTGTGTGTGTGTGTGTGTGTGTGTGTGTGTGTGTGTGTGTGTGTGTGTGCCCTGTTTGTCCGGTGTGTCTGTGTGTGTCAAGAATGTGTGTGTCAGTGTGTGTGTGTGTGTGTGTTTTTCTGTCCAGTGAGTGTGTGTGTGTCTCTGTCCAGTGTGCATGTGTGCCCTGTGTGTGTGTGTGGTCTGTGTGTGTGTGTGTGTGTGTGTGTGTGTGTGTGTGTGTGTGTGCCCTGTTTGTGTGTCCAGTGTGAATGTGTGTGTGTGTGTGTGTGTGTGTGTGTGTGTGTGTGTGTGTGTGTGTGTCCAGTGGGTGTGTGTGTGTGTCCACTGTGTGTGCCCTGTGTGTGCGTGTGGTCTGTGTGTGAAGAGTCCCACATTTCTGAGGTTCGGCAGTGGCCTGAAGGTATGTTAGGTTCAGGAGTGGGTTGCTGAGGTCCGAGTCTGATGGTTTTCAGGGTGGGCCCCTATGGCCCCCCTCCCAGCAGTGTCTGTATGGGATAGGACTGTAGTCAGAAGGTTTTCAGGGTGGGCCCATATGGACCCCCTCCCAGCAGTGTCTGTATGGGATAGGACTGTAGTCAGAAGGTTTTCAGGGTGGGCCCCTATGGCCCCCCTCCCAGCAGTGTCTGTATGGGATAGGACTGTAGTCAGAAGGTTTTCAGGGTGGGCCCCTATGGCCCCCCTCCCAGCAGTGTCTGTATGGGATAGGACTGTAGTTAGGTTTTCAGGGTGGGCCCATATGGCCCCCCTCCCAGCAGTGTCTGTATGGGATAGGACTGTAGTCAGAAGGTTTTCAGGGTGGGCCCCTGTGGCCCCCCTCCCAGCAGTGTCTGTATGGGATAGGACTGTAGTCAGAAGGTTTTCAGGGTGGGCCCATATGGCCCCCCTCCCAGCAGTGTCTGTATGGGATAGGACTGTAGTTAGGTTTTCAGGGTGGGCCCATATGGCCCCCCTCCCAGCAGTGTCTGTATGGGATAGGTCTGTAGTCAGAAGGTTTTCAGGGTGGGCCCCTGTGGCCCCCCTCCCAGCAGTGTCTGTATGGGATAGGACTGTAGTCAGAAGGTTTTCAGGGTGGGCCCATATGGCCCCCCTCCCAGCAGTGTCTGTATGGGATAGGACTGTAGTCAGAAGGTTTTCAGGGTGGGCCCATATGGCCCCCCTCCCAGCAGTGTCTGTATGGGATAGGACTGTAGTCAGAAGGTTTTCAGGGTGGGCCCATATGGCCCCCCTCCCAGCAGTGTCTGTATGGGATAGGACTGTAGTCAGAAGGTTTTCAGGGTGGGCCCCTGTGGCCCCCCTCCCAGCAGTGTCTGTATGGGATAGGACTGTAGTCAGATGGTTTTCAGGGTGGGCCCCTGTGGCCCCCCTCCCAGCAGTGTCTGTATGGGATAGGACTGTAGTCAGGTTTTCAGGGTGGGCCCATATGGCCCCCCTCCCAGCAGTGTCTGTATGGGATAGGACTGTAGTCAGAAGGTTTTCAGGGTGGGCCCCTGTGGCCCCCCTCCCAGCAGTGTCTGTATGGGATAGGACTGTAGTCAGAAGGTTTTCAGGGTGGGCCCATATGGCCCCCCTCCCAGCAGTGTCTGTATGGGATAGGACTGTAGTCAGAAGGTTTTCAGGGTGGGCCCATATGGCCCCCCTCCCAGCAGTGTCTGTATGGGATAGGACTGTAGTCAGAAGGTTTTCAGGGTGGGCCCCTATGGCCCCCCTCCCAGCAGTGTCTGTATGGGATAGGACTGTAGTTAGGTTTTCAGGGTGGGCCCATATGGCCCCCCTCCCAGCAGTGTCTGTATGGGATAGGTCTGTAGTCAGAAGGTTTTCAGGGTGGGCCCCTGTGGCCCCCCTCCCAGCAGTGTCTGTATGGGATAGGACTGTAGTCAGAAGGTTTTCAGGGTGGGCCCCTGTGGCCCCCCTCCCAGCAGTGTCTGTATGGGATAGGACTGTAGTCAGAAGGTTTTCAGGGTGGGCCCATATGGCCCCCCTCCCAGCAGTGTCTGTATGGGATAGGACTGTAGTCAGAAGGTTTTCAGGGTGGGCCCATATGGCCCCCCTCCCAGCAGTGTCTGTATGGGATAGGACTGTAGTCAGAAGGTTTTCAGGGTGGGCCCCTGTGGCCCCCCTCCCAGCAGTGTCTGTATGGGATAGGACTGTAGTCAGAAGGTTTTCAGGGTGGGCCCATATGGCCCCCCTCCCAGCAGTGTCTTCTCTCTTCAACTGCTGACCTCGTCTGGAGTTGAGTTCCACATCCCTCATTTTCCTGGTACCATAGCAACTGGCCTGCCCTATCAGGAACTGAAACCAGACGTGACCCTTTGCCTCCTTCCTTAGAAATATGAATTTTCACCAGTAACATGTTTGAACAGAATATGATCTTTCTGCACTTCCCCTTGTCTCACTCAGTAACTTTCCATCCCCAAAGTTCCTCTTCACCCTTCACTGAGCCCTTAACATCTCCATGTATTATTCAGAATGTGATTCAGATTGTTGTGTAATTGTGAGTTGTAATGGAGTCCTTGTTCTCAATGGGACTGCTAAAACAGATAGATAAAGGTGTTAATAAATAAATGCATTCAGCACTAACAGCTCTGAGTGTCTTTCCATCCCCAAAGTTCCTCTTCACCCTTCACTGAGCCCTTAACATCTCCATGTATTATTCAGAATGTGATTCAGATTGTTGTGTAATTGTGAGTTGTAATGGAGTCCTTGTTCTCAATGGGACTGCTAAAACAGATAGATAAAGGTGTTAATAAATAAATGCATTCAGCACTAACAGCTCTGAGTGTCTTTCCATCCCCAAAGTTCCTCTTCACCCTTCACTGAGCCCTTAACATCTCCATGTATTATTCAGAATGTGATTCAGATTGTTGTGTAATTGTGAGTTGTAATGGAGTCCTTGTTCTCAATGGGACTGCTAAAACAGATAGATAAAGGTGTTAATAAATAAATGCATTCAGCACTAACAGCTCTGAGTGTCTTTCCATCCCCAAAGTTCCTCTTCACCCTTCACTGAGCCCTTAACATCTCCATGTATTATTCAGAATGTGATTCAGATTGTTGTGTAATTGTGAGTTGTAATGGAGTCCTTGTTCTCAATGGGACTGCTAAAACAGATAGATAAAGGTGTTAATAAATAAATGCATTCAGCACTAACAGCTCTGAGTGTCTTTCCATCCCCAAAGTTCCTCTTCACCCTTCACTGAGCCCTTAACATCTCCATGTATTATTCAGAATGTGATTCAGATTGTTGTGTAATTGTGAGTTGTAATGGAGTCCTTGTTCTCAATGGGACTGCTAAAACAGATAGATAAAGGTGTTAATAAATAAATGCATTCAGCACTAACAGCTCTGAGTGTCTTTCCATCCCCAAAGTTCCTCTTCACCCTTCACTGAGCCCTTAACATCTCCATGTATTATTCAGAATGTGATTCAGATTGTTGTGTAATTGTGAGTTGTAATGGAGTCCTTGTTCTCAATGGGACTGCTAAAACAGATAGATAAAGGTGTTAATAAATAAATGCATTCAGCACTAACAGCTCTGAGTGTCTTTCCATCCCCAAAGTTCCTCTTCACCCTTCACTGAGCCCTTAACATCTCCATGTATTATTCAGAATGTGATTCAGATTGTTGTGTAATTGTGAGTTGTAATGGAGTCCTTGTTCTCAATGGGACTGCTAAAACAGATAGATAAAGGTGTTAATAAATAAATGCATTCAGCACTAACAGCTCTGAGTGTCTTTCCATCCCCAAAGTTCCTCTTCACCCTTCACTGAGCCCTTAACATCTCCATGTATTATTCAGAATGTGATTCAGATTGTTGTGTAATTGTGAGTTGTAATGGAGTCCTTGTTCTCAATGGGACTGCTAAAACAGATAGATAAAGGTGTTAATAAATAAATGCATTCAGCACTAACAGCTCTGAGTGTCTTTCCATCTCTTCCCTGGTATGAATGAATGATTGTGATGTAATAAATATGTGTTGGTGCTGCAGGCCGTTGCTGCTCCTTGCAACATTGTAAGTTCAACATCATCTTTCTAAAATGTCACTTGCCAAATCTAACAGTAGCCTATCAGGAGCCTATCACTATCTAACAGTAGCCTATCACTATCTAACAGTAGCCTGTCACTATCTAACAGTAGCCTATCACTATCTAACAGTAGCCTATCATTATCTAACAGGAGCCTATCACTATCTAACAGGAGCCTATCACTATCAAACAGTAGCCTATCACTATCTAACAGGAGCCTATCACTATCTAACAGTAGCCTATCACTATCTAACAGTAGCCTATCACTATCTAACAGTAGCCTATCGCTATCTAACAGGAGCCTATCACTATCTAACAGTAGCCTATCACTATCTAACAGTAGCCTATCACTATCTAACAGTAGCCTATCACTATCTAACAGGAGCCTATCACTATCTAACAGTAGCCTATCGCTATCTAACAGTAGCCTATCACTATCTAACAGTAGCCTATCACTATCTAACAGTAGCCTATCACTATCTAACAGTAGCCTATCACTATCTAACAGTAGCCTATCACTATCTAACAGTAGCCTATCACTATCTAACAGTAGCCTATCACTATCTAACAGTAGCCTATCATTATCTAACAGGAGCCTATCACTATCTAACAGTAGCCTATCACTATCTATCACTATCTAACAGTAGCCTATCACTATCTAACAGTAGCCTATCACTATCTAACAGTAGCCTATCACTATCTAACAGTAGCCTATCACTATCTAACAGTAGCCTATCGCTATCTAACAGGAGCCTATCACTATCTAACAGGAGCCTATCATTATCTAACAGTAGCCTATCACTATCTATCACTATCTAACAGTGGCCTATCACTATCTAACAGTAGCCTATCACTATCTAACAGGAGCCTATCATTATCTAACAGTAACCTATCTAACAGGAGCCTATCACTATCTAACAGTAGCCTATCACTATCTAACAGTAGCCTATCACTATCTAACAGGAGCCTATCACTATCTAACAGGAGCCTATCACTATCTAACAGTAGCCTATCACTATCTAACAGTAGCCTATCACTATCTAACAGTAGCCTATCACTATCTAACAGTAGCCTATCACTATCTATCACTATCTAACAGTAGCCTATCACTATCTAACAGTAGCCTATCACTATCTAACAGTAGCCTATCACTATCTAACAGTAGCCTATCACTATCTATCACTATCTAACAGTAGCCTATCACTATCTAACAGTAGCCTATCACTATCTATCATTATCTAACAGTAGCCTATCGCTATCTAACAGGAGCCTATATCTAACAGGAGCCTATCACTATCTAACAGGAGCCTATCACTATCTAACAGTAGCCTATCGCTATCTAACAGGAGCCTATCACTATCTAACAGTAGCCTATCACTATCTAACAGTAGCCTATCACTATCTAACAGTAGCCTATCACTATCTAACAGTAGCCTATCAATATCTAACAGTAACCTATCACTCGTTTTTATGTTTAACTTTAAATCAGTTAACGGTGTATCAATGAAAATCTGATATAGAGTGGAATGTACTGTTGACCAACCCATATATTTCAGCAGGGAAGTGTTCCTCACACCATCATTTCAAATGGTAGGACATGTGTCCTGTTGAAGCTAACTGGCTGATGGTAGGACATGTGTCCTGTTGAAGCTAACTGGCTGATGGTAGGACATGTGTCCTGTTGAAGCTTACTGGCTGTTGGTAGGACATGTGTCCTGTTGAAGCTAACTGGCTGATGGTAGGACATGTGTCCTGTTGAAGCTAACTGGCTGATGGTAGGACATGTGTCCTGTTGAAGCTAACTGGCTGATGGTAGGACATGTGTCCTGTTGAAGCTAACTGGCTGATGGTAGGACATGTGTCCTGTTGAAGCTAACTGGCTGATGGTAGGACATGTGTCCTGTTGAAGCTAACTGGCTGATGAAGGACAATAACCTAGTATGCCTATTCACAGCAGCATATTTGTAACGGTTGTTGCTGTGTTGAATGGACCAAACTGCAGACGGAATGTGGATACTCATCTTTTTAATATATACGAGCAAAGCATCCACAGGAAAAACAATAACTACTAACTACAGGCTAACATGCTACGTACAAACAAAAGACTAGCAGTGTTAGCACAACCACCCACAAACCCAAGTGACAAATATACTCCTAAATATATGACTCCCAATCAGGAACAACGATCCCCAGCTGTTCCTGATCAGGAGTCACAAGACTAACACAGAAACAGACATACTAGACAACACATACAGACTTCTTCTGCCACGTCCTGACCAAAATACTACACCACTACTCCGCTCTGCTGGTCAGGACGTGAAAATATTATTTAATAGTTGTTATACCAAAATTAATTGATGTCAATTGAATAAAAAAATATATAATTTTACATGATAAAGTTCCCAAACTATAACCTACTAAGATAGGCACCTGGCACAATTCTGATTGGTACAGGTTATGAGTCACTTTTGTAGGCATCGTGATTTATGAGTAATGAGAAAACAATCAGCAAAAGCAAATACTTAGATTGAATATGTAGGCAAATTCCATAATCAGTGGACCTGCGTGAGGGGTGTCATGAAGAATGTGGCCGTTTTGAAGGGGCTGATACAGTGTTACCACTATTTAGGGTGTTATGAAGGGGCTGATACAGTGTTACCACTATTTAGGGTGTTATGAAGGGGCTGATACAGTGTTACCACTATTTAGGGTGTTTTGAAGGGGCTGATACAGTGTTACCACTATTTAGGGTGTTATGAAGGGGCTGATACAGTGTTACCACTATTTAGGGTGTTATGAAGGGGCTGATACAGTGTTACCACTATTTAGGGTGTTATGAAGGGGCTGATACAGTGTTACCACTATTTAGGGTGTTTTGAAGGGGCTGATACAGTGTTACCACTATTTAGGGTGTTTTGAAGGGGCTGATACAGTGTTACCACTATTTAGGGTGTTATGAAGGGGCTGATACAGTGTTACCACTATTTAGGGTGTTATGAAGGGGCTGATACAGTGTTACCACTATTTAGGGTGTTATGAAGGGGCTGATACAGTGTTACCACTATTTAGGGTGTTATGAAGGGGCTGATACAGTGTTACCACTATTTAGGGTGTTTTGAAGGGGCTGATACAGTGTTACCACTATTTAGGGTGTTTTGAAGGGGCTGATACAGTGTTACCACTATTTAGGGTGTTATGAAGGGGCTGATACAGTGTTACCACTATTTAGGGTGTTATGAAGGGGCTGATAGAGGGGCGGAGCTAGCTTGTTGGAGTGAACGGCTGTGTGTGAGAGGCTCCTGCAACTTTTTTGCGAAATAATCTAACCTAACCTACTTTATAGCACTTTTTACAACAAGCGTTTCTTTCTAATACAATATTGTAACTTTCTATGTGAAAATGCCGAGTAATAAGTGACCAAAGGACAATAAATCCACTTCGGAGGCCTACTCCCCGCCAAACAACGAGACAGACATGACGGAAGGCACAGGTAACAACGTGACACTTACAGAACTTACCCGGGCTTTGGGAGAACTACGTGTTGCTATAGCTGAGGATCTTAAGGCTACTATTGCTGAACTGGACACTAAAATTGAGAGCACCATTCGAACGGTCGCCTCGCAGGGCCAGAGTATTGTGGACCTTGAGAAAGCTTCTGAATTCAACGCTGGTAGGATCGACGAGTTGGAGAAGCTATGCACGTCATTGCAGGATAGTGTGCAGAGGCTTTCTGTGAAAGTGGTCGACCAGGAGGGCCGATCCAGACGTCATAACCTTCGCGTTGTTGGTCTGGCAGAGGGGGTGGAGGCTGGCTCTCGCCCCACCGACTTCTTCGCCAAGATATTGAAGGATGCAATGGGATCGGATGTTTTGGCTTCAGATCCCCAACGACCGGGCCAACGTCCTCACCCAGTAATCATCTGTTGTCACAGTTTCAAGACCAAGGATCTTATCCTGTGCGAGGCTCGAATGAGGGGTAACCTGTTACATAAAGGGCACCCCTTCCGTGTCTATAAGGATTATACGCCCGGTGTGGCAAAGCACCGCGCCGGCTACAGAGATGTCATGACCAAACTCTACAAACTCCATCTTCGCCCAGCAAGACTAAGAATTACCCCGCCTTCCGGAGAGAAGATTTGGCTCTCCTCGGTCTTGGACGCAGAGAAGTTTATCCGGGAATATACGCCAATCCCCCGTACGGGTTAGAGTGCCTTGTCATTGTGTGTTAGGGTCTGCTCATGGACTCGAACCCATACTATACCATAACGGGTGAAACCGTACTAAACGGTCTCGACAGGGCCTGCCGAACATGTAACACGCTGAGCTGACCAATGGAGGGTGGTTAGAGCTCTCATTTAACGTCAGTTTCACTTTAATTCCGACTGGGTTCGGGGTGGTGCCTGTTTGGGAGGCCTTCCAGGTCTGATCATTGACACTTTCGGATGGATATACTCATGTTCCCCCATTTTTGTTTTGTTTCGTTATTTATTTTTCAATTCTTACATTATTCCTATTACCATACCATACCAGTTAGTTATTGCTTGCGGGGGTCTGGGGGTGATGGCTGGGAAGGGCAGGCGCAGACACCTGGATAGCAAGTTGATGTTTTGTGCTGTTCTGCCTTTGTCATAGCCTGGCCCGCTCTCACGATTAGATTCCCACCAGCCCTCCGTGGTGCTTGTGTCTATGTAGGTGTGCGTACATATAATTACTATGTGTACTTTATTATTATTTTCTCTTAGCATTTTAGTATTAGGTATGTGTATATTTTAAATTAGTGTAGATTACTATTCTGGGGTGTGTATGTAGGTGTGTATCTGTATATATATTTTTTTAAATATTTAATTCTATAAGTATATATTTTGGGATGTGTGTGTATGTGTACGTAGATGTGTATGTGCGTAAGTGTGTGTGTGTGTATGTGTATGCACGTGTGTACGTATGTGGGTATGCGTGTATATACTTGCGCATGGGTGTGTGTAGGTAGGTATGCACGTGTGTGTGTGTATATATGTGCACGTGTGTGTATGTATGTATGTATGTATGTATGTATGTATGTATGTATGTATGTATGTATGTATGTATGTATGTATATGTACATGTGTGTGTATGTGTATGTATGTATGTATGTATGTATGTATGTATGTATGTATGTATGTATGTATGTATGTATGTATATGTACATGTGTATGGATGTATGTTTGTGTATGTGTGTGTGTGTATGTATATGTGTGTATATGTGTTTGTGTGTATGTGTGTGTATGTGTGTGTGTATATGCGTGTATATAGGTATGTATGTGTGTATGTATATATATATGTATGTATACGTATATATATATATGTATATATATATCACTATTGTTTTTTTAGTTATTAAAAAGATAATTTTTTAAATTTTATTTAAAAGGGAAAAAAAAAATGTATTTTTTTAAATTTGTATTATTATTAATTATTATTTTTTTGATTGGGGGTACGTTCAATTTATCGAAATCCTTGTTCCTAACCCACAATATGTAATTGTACTGCTGTCTATGTCGGTTGCTGATGGTTTATGTTTAGACCGGCATTGCTTAGCAATGTAATCTTGTGATGCTATATCTTGCTTATCTCAGGGATTGACCCAACATGAAGCTTAATTGCACAATATGTTTAAGTTGCAACTTATTCTGTTTAGGTTTATTAGATGCTAATTGAACACTTTAATCGCGGGAGCCTCCTCAGTTCAGATGTTAGTAGAAGTTCTAGGATAGTGAGAGGTGAACGTATAGTTGGGATTTTATTTTTGTTTTACCTCTTGTTCGAGGTCGCGCCGTGCTTTTTTGGCATCGGCCAGACAATGTGTTTATTATTTTTATTTTCATGTTTTTTTCTCTCCTTTTTGTGTATGCCTGTTATATGTGGGTTGATGGGAGGGGTAAATGTTGGGGAAAGTAGGGGAACAGGGTGGAGAGTAAAGGTGCTTGCAGGGGGAGGGGTGGGTTGGATACTGCTCGGGTGTAGGTGCTACATATGCTGATCGTGATGGTTTGGTGCGCCTTCTTACCTTTTTAGTAACTTACATGCTATGCAGGCCACCATAGGAACTACAAATGAGAGGAGGGCGGGGCTTACATTCACTTCCTGGAATGTCAAGGGTTTAAATGAACCAATTAAGAGAGGCAAGGTCCTAGCCCACTTGAAAGCACTCTCGTCTGATATTATATTTTTGCAAGAAACCAATCTGAAAAACATTTCTCATAACAGACTTAAATGTAAGTGGGTGGGGCAAGTGTATCACTAACTTCTCTGCCAAAACGAGAGGCACAGCGATTCTGGTACGGAAAGGAATTCCCTTTCAACATAAAACCACTATTGTGGACAAAGAGGGTCGTTATGTGATCGTAATAGGAGAGATCCACTCTACTTCTGTAACTCTACTAAATATCTATGGGCCAAACATTGATAACCCCTCTTTTTTCAAAAGAGTCCTTGCCCTGATTACAGATATCTCCCATACTAACCTGGTCATTGGAGGGGACCTCAACTGTGTACTAGACCAATATTTGGATAGATCCTCTACCCGGCGAACCCCTACCTCCTATTCAAGCGAATTCTTAAATACCTACATAAAAAATTAGAACTTATTTGATATATGGAGGATCTGTAACCCTACGGGTAGGGAATACTCCTTCTACTCTCATGATATATGGAGGATCTCTAACCCTACGGGTAGGGAATACTCCTTCTACTCTCATGATATATGGAGGATCTCTAACCCTACGGGTAGGGAATACTCCTTCTACTCTCATGATATATGGAGGATCTCTAACCCTACGGGTAGGGAATACTCCTTCTACTCTCATGATATATGGAGGATCTCTAACCCTACGGGTAGGGAATACTCCTTCTACTCTCATGATATATGGAGGATCTCTAACCCTACGGGTAGGGAATACTCCTTCTACTCTCATGATATATGGAGGATCTGTAACCCTACGGGTAGGGAATACTCCTTCTACTCTCATGATATATGGAGGATCTCTAACCCTACGGGTAGGGAATACTCCTTCTACTCTCATGATATATGGAGGATCTCTAACCCTACGGGTAGGGAATACTCCTTCTACTCTCATGATATATGGAGGATCTCTAACCCTACGGGTAGGGAATACTCCTTCTACTCTCATGATATATGGAGGATCTGTAACCCTACGGGTAGGGAATACTCCTTCTACTCTCATGATATATGGAGGATCTCTAACCCTACGGGTAGGGAATACTCCTTCTACTCTCATGATATATGGAGGATCTCTAACCCTACGGGTAGGGAATACTCCTTCTACTCTCATGATATATGGAGGATCTCTAACCCTACGGGTAGGGAATACTCCTTTTACTCTCATGATATATGGAGGATCTGTAACCCTACGGGTAGGGAATACTCCTTCTACTCTCATGATATATGGAGGATCTGTAACCCTACGGGTAGGGAATACTCCTTCTACTCTCATGATATATGGAGGATCTCTAACCCTACGGGTAGGGAATACTCCTTCTACTCTCATGATATATGGAGGATCTGTAACCCTACGGGTAGGGAATACTCCTTCTACTCTCATGATATATGGAGGATCTCTAACCCTACGGGTAGGGAATACTCCTTCTACTCTCATGATATATGGAGGATCTCTAACCCTACGGGTAGGGAATACTCCTTCTACTCTCATGATATATGGAGGATCTCTAACCCTACGTGTAGGGAATACTCCTTCTACTCTCATGATATATGTAGGATCTCTAACCCTACGGGTAGGGAATACTCCTTCTACTCTCATGATATATGGAGGATCTCTAACCCTACGGGTAGGGAATACTCCTTCTACTCTCATGATATATGGAGGATCTCTAACCCTACGGGTAGGGAATACTCCTTCTACTCTCATGATATATGGAGGATCTGTAACCCTACGGGTAGGGAATACTCCTTCTACTCTCATGATATATGGAGGATCTCTAACCCTACGGGTAGGGAATACTCCTTCTACTCTCATGATATATGGAGGATCTCTAACCCTACGGGTAGGGAATACTCCTTCTACTCTCATGATATATGGAGGATCTCTAACCCTACGGGTAGGGAATACTCCTTCTACTCTCATGATATATGGAGGATCTGTAACCCTACGGGTAGGGAATACTCCTTCTACTCTCATGATATATGGAGGATCTGTAACCCTACGGGTAGGGAATACTCCTTCTACTCTCATGATATATGGAGGATCTGTAACCCTACGGGTAGGGAATACTCCTTCTACTCTCATGATATATGGAGGATCTGTAACCCTACGGGTAGGGAATACTCCTTCTACTCTCATGATATATGGAGGATCTGTAACCCTACGGGTAGGGAATACTCCTTCTACTCTCATGATATATGGAGGATCTCTAACCCTACGGGTAGGGAATACTCCTTCTACTCTCATGATATATGGAGGATCTGTAACCCTACGGGTAGGGAATACTCCTTCTACTCTCATGATATATGGAGGATCTGTAACCCTACGGGTAGGGAATACTCCTTCTACTCTCATGATATATGGAGGATCTCTAACCCTACGGGTAGGGAATACTCCTTCTACTCTCATGATATATGGAGGATCTGTAACCCTACGGGTAGGGAATACTCCTTCTACTCTCATGATATATGGAGGATCTCTAACCCTACGGGTAGGGAATACTCCTTCTACTCTCATGATATATGGAGGATCTCTAACCCTACGGGTAGGGAATACTCCTTCTACTCTCATGATATATGGAGGATCTGTAACCCTACGGGTAGGGAATACTCCTTCTACTCTCATGATATATGGAGGATCTCTAACCCTACGGGTAGGGAATACTCCTTCTACTCTCATGATATATGGAGGATCTGTAACCCTACGGGTAGGGAATACTCCTTCTACTCTCATGATATATGGAGGATCTGTAACCCTACGGGTAGGGAATACTCCTTCTACTCTCATGATATATGGAGGATCTCTAACCCTACGGGTAGGGAATACTCCTTTTACTCTCATGTTCACAATGTTTATACTCGAATTGATTACTTTTTGGTTGATGCTAAACTACTCCCCTATACCTGTAATGTATCATGATATTATAATCTCTGACCACAGTCCACTCACCTTCTCCCTGAGATTGGGTGACATCGTACCAAACGAGAGGGTCTGGAGGTTGAATCCTCAGCTCCTCACAGAACCAACATTCTGTGAACATCTTAAAGACCAAATTACATTTTTCTTTGATACCAACGACAACACAGAGACTTCCCCAGCATTACTGTGGGAAACGCTGAAGGCTTATTTGAGAGGCTGTATCATCTCCTTTCAGACTGCCAGGAGTAGGCAAAACAGAAGAGAATTGGTAGAACTGGAGGGACAAATTCACTTACTGGATAGGGAGAATGCTAGACACCCATCTAGGGAGAAACATAAAACAATTATGTCTTTAAAATTTAAATACAATCAGATCCTCTCTGCTAAAATTGCTAAATCTTTTCTCTATGCTAAGCAAAAATATTTTGAGTTTGGTGACAAACCACACAAACTACTCGCCAGACAACTTCGTAAGAATGTGAGTGACCGAATGATTCACAAAGTTAAATCTGCATCTGGGGAATTACTCTCTTCCCCCAAAGACATAAATGACAGATTCCGTCAGTTTTATGAGACTTTATATACATCTAAAGCGGACCCTAACCCCTTAATTATGCAAACCTTTTTGGAGGACTGTAATCTTCCTGCCCTGAACCAGGAAGACTCTAACTTCCTGAATAAGGAAATATCTCTTGAAGAAATTAGAGAAACAATAAAATCTCTAAAGAGTGGCAAGACCCCGGGCCCAGATGGATACCCTGGTGAATTCTACAAAACATTCAGCAACATGCTCTCTCCCTACCTACACAAAATGTTGGTTCAGGCCAACGAGAATGGAGCGCTCCCATCCACTTTGGATGAGGCGTTTATTACAGTTATACATAAGAAGGCTAAGGATCCGGAAGAGGTAGGGTCATACAGACCAATATCCCTCCTTAATACAGACCAAAAGATTTTAGCAAAAACTTTGGCTAACAGGCTTAGCACTTTAATTGGCAAATTGGTCCATTCGGACCAGACCGGCTTTATCCCTAACAGAAACTCATTCTTCAATCTCAGGCGCCTATTCAACATTATGTATTCTCAGAGGTTACCTAACGTGGACCTTGCCGTTATATCTCTTGACGCCGAAAAGGCCTTTGACCAAGTTGAGTGGCCCAATCTATTCAAGGTCCTACAGAAATGTAATATTGGAGATGGGTTCATAAAGTGGATCCAGCTATTACATAGGAACTCCTGTGCGAGAATACTCACTAACCAATCATTGTCGCCCCGATTTGACCTTTACAGAGGGACAAGGCAGGGTTGTGCGCTGTCGCCTATGCTCTTCGCCCTAATTATTGAACCTCTCCCTCAAGCGATCAGATCTCATGCAGCAATACACGGCTATAATACTAAAGATACTCTAAATAAAATTTCCCTATACGCAGATGACATTCTCCTCTATGTAACAGAACCCCAAGATAGTATTCCAGTTATTCTGGAGGTGATTAATTTGTTTGGTAACTTCTCAGGATACAGAATAAAATGGAACAAAAGTGAATTAATGCCCATACGGTTGCAAAACACCTCCTGGCTAGAACATCTTCCAGTTAAGCTATCTTCAGATACATTTACCTACCTTGGAATTGTAGTTACCAAACAATACTCCTTACTATTTAAAGAGAATTTCCCCTCTCTGATGCAAAAACTTAAGGCAAACATACAATTTTGGAGAACTCTCCCAATTTCTCTGCTCGGAAGAATTAATGCCATTAAAATGGTCTTCCTCCCACAACTGCTCTACCTATACCAGAACATCCCAGTATTCATACCTAAATCCTTTCATAAACAACTGGACTCTATTATCAATCCTTTCATCTGGGATTATAAAACACACATGATAGGTAAAAAACACCTCTCTAAATCCAAGATGGAAGGAGGATTGTCTCTCCCAAACTTTATATTTTACTACTGGGCCGCCAACCTCCGCGCTGTTACGTTTTTGCTGGATGACGCACACCCGCCACCCAGCTGGCTTAGTATGGAGCGAGAGGAGTGCCACCCCTTCTCTATTGGTGCTGTGATTTTGTCACCTGTCAAGCTGGAGATGTCACTTTACCGTAACAATCCTATTATACATAGCACAGTCCAAATCTGGAAGCAAATTAAAGTCCACTTTGAGCTTAGACCAATATCATTCATGCTTCCTGTTGCCAGGAATCCCTCCTTTGCCCCCTCTAACCTTGATAACACCTTTGAGCGTTGGGGAGAGTTGGGGATAAGTACCATAGGGGATTTATATATAAGGGGGACCTTTGCTTCCTTTGAATCGCTGAGGGAAACTTAATCTTCCCAGAAGTAACTTTATCAGATACCTACAAATTAGAGACTATGTTAGAAAACACCTCCCAACATTTGGGAATGCTAAACCTTCCATGTTTGACGGATGCATAAAAATATGCCCCACCTCAGACAAACTGATATCTTGTATATATGACGCTTTTCAATCTGTTAGCGCACCGTCTACTGATGCCATTAAGGCAAAATGGGAGGAAGAACTAGGGACTGATATTTCGGTGGCAGACTGGGAGGACAGCTTGGAGTATATCCACACCTGCTCCGTTAACTCCAGACATCATCTCATACAATTCAAGGTATTACACAGATTACACTACTCCAAAACCAAACTGCATAGGATATTTCCTGGTACATCCCCTATGTGTGATAAATGCCAGACTGAGCAGGGTACACTACTCCACTGCTTTGCCCTATGCTCTAACTTGTATGGGTATTGGTGTGGAATTTTTGGGGTCCTCTGGAGACTTCAATAGACCCAGACCCGCTTCTGATAATCCTGGGAGTGTCCGATTCCCTAAACGGATTAACCAACTCCCAAAAACAACTCATCTCTTAGTCTCATTTCGGCAAAAAAATTAATCTTGCTGTTTTGGAAAAAGAGGGAAGCGCCCTCTACCAAATTATGGCTCAGCGAATTGGCAAACACTGTACACTTAGAAAGAATTAGATATATTCTGAACAATAAATTATCAACATTTGATCAAATCTGGCAGCCTTTCTTTCCTCTCTTACTTGGACCAGGAGGCGCTGTGAATTTGCACTTTTTAACGCACTCTCAATTGTCATATGGTAATCTACCTTTGGGCAGCATGTGCTGGCCCTGCCACCCGAGCAGTTGGGAGGGGAATAGGGTGGAATAAGGGGGGGATAAAGGGGGGTATAAGTGGGGGGGGTTACATCGACCCTTTTTTCTTTCTACCTGTCCTTGTTTTGTAATATTTGTTTTGTGCCTAGAACTCTGGGTCTTTTGGTTAATGTCTGTTCTCTTATGTTTAGATAAGAACTGTAAACTTGTCTTTTATACCTATACACCATTCTTGTGTATGTGTTCAATAAAAAATATTTGAACGAAAAAAATCAATTGCGAATGACAATAATTCCATAAAGTATTTCAGTAAAAGATTTCCAGCTCTCGCCCTTTCGATAAACACTCGGCATAAAAGGGAAAAATGTAATGCTCTGATCCAGTAGAAATGTCATAAAATACCTGATTACTTCTTATCCTTTGCACAAATAGCCTACAGCTGTGTCTGTCCCGAACTCACAGGCACGGGAAACTGAGGGCCCAGAATATTTTATACAATGTTGCAAGCTGCTATCTCGAGTTTCGGGCCGACCCAGTTGATATGTTTCAAGTTCGTTGTAGACAGTCCATGTGCAGCCAATGTGATTTTTAGGATATTTATTTTTTACCTGCAGAATGCAATGTTTTTATTATTTATGTAACTTTTATTTGTTGGCTTTATGTAGGCTATTTTTTTTTACATAGTTGGCAATGGCAATAAAAGTTACTTTTGGATTTGTATCATTTTCATTTTGATTGTCTGTGATTAATCTACATTCTATGATTTTGAAATATTATTATAAATGAAATGAAACTGTTCCACAAAAATGTGCATATGAAAATCATAACTGCCACACAGATTGGTAGAAATGGTCAGAGAAATTGTCACTCCAAATGGAAAAGGTTGCTGACCGCTGGTGTAGCCCATTACCGGAAACTACAGAATTTCTCTCTCTTCTGGTTAGGTTATCTTGATCTCTGGCTCCCTCCAGTCATTTGTGTGTCTTATTTAATCAAACAGCTTAAAGCATCAGACCAGTTCAGTACATATAGTTGATTTTATAAAAACAAATGGGGCGATTGGTAGAAAGAACAGATGACTCTTGGTTGACCATGATGTATTTTAGTTGGGGACAGCACTAGAACATGATTTTGGGGCCGGCCGTGATTGGGAGTCCCATAGGGTGGTGCACAATTGGCCCAGCGTCATCCGGGGTAGGCCATCATTGTCAATAAGAATTTGTTCTGAACTGACTTGCCTAATTAAATAAAGGTTACATTTAAATAAATAAAACAATTGTGTTTCATGACAAACCATTTTTTACAGGTATGTCTTGCCTTTAATGTAAGGGCATGAAAAAAAATTGGCTGAATATTATACAATGACTTATCAACAGCTCTAATAATTTGCCTCCACAGGAAATCTACACTGGCAGTTATAGAATATACTATATATCCTTGAAACCTGGTTAAACTATCATTATGACATCATGGATGAATTCTAGAATATACTATATATCCTAGAAACCTGGTTAAACTATCATTATGACATAATGGATGAATTCTAGAATATACTATATAGCCTAGAAACCTGGTTAAACTATCATTATGACATCATGGATGAATTCTAGAATATACTATATAGCCTAGAAACCTGGTTAAACTATCATTATGACATCATGGATGAATTCTAGAATATACTATATAGCCTAGAAACCTGGTTAAACTATCATTATGACATCATGGATGAATTCTAGAATATACTATATAGCCTAGAAACCTGGTTAAACTATCATTATGACATCATGGATGAATTCTAGAATACACTATATAGCCTAGAAACCTGGTTAAACTATCATTATGACATCATGGATGAATTCTAGAATATACTATATATCCTAGAAACCTGGTTAAACTATCATTATGACATCATGGATGAATTCTAGAATATACTATATAGCCTAGAAACCTGGTTAAACTATCATTACGACATCATGGATGAATTCTAGAATATACTATATAGCCTAGAAACCTGGTTAAACTATCATTATGACATCATGGATGGCCAGTCTTTGTATTCATAGTGTAGTGAATTCAGGGGGTAGCTGAACTCAAACCTGGGTCCAGTGACTGTCAAGCCAACACCTTATAACTGTTATGCCAAGATGTCTGAACTTCTTGAAGAGGTCGCTAGGTGTTGGGTTACGGTTGCTACAATAGCTTTCTCTATGAATTTGAGAGTGGTTACACTTCTCCTTCCCCCATCCCTCAGCTGTTTACCAAACCAAGTCTCTGGGCAGCCATTTTGTTGCTGTTTAAAAAACCCACACAACCCAGCAATCTGCAGTTCAAACAATAACAAATCTGTCATTCCACCACTGTTTTGGTTATAAGATGATGATGGGGTTGGAGAAATGTAACTACTTTCAAATTCATAGACAGACCTATGGATGCAAGGACTAACCATCCATGATATCAACATTATAGTTTTAACCATGTTGAGGCTGTACAGTGTTGATTTACATTGTTTCTAAACATTGGAGTAAAAAAAGCTTATTTGGGGATCTGATGAGGTACAACAGTTGAACTAAGCTCATGAGGCATGTGTTATATTCTTCAAGAATCAATGGCTATAAATAAATAATTTAAAAGTCTAAAAATGGATGTAGCAATTGCAGATTTCCCCTTTAACACCAAACATCAGTTCAACAACTGCAGAGTTTGTGCCTCTGTTTTTAAGACAGTACTTACTAGTGTTAATCAGGGAACGGTTTCTCAAAACCATCTTATGGCTAAGTTCATCGTTAGAACCATTGGACGCCTTAAGATGCGTTTGGGAAACCGGGACCAGATATCCAGTTTCCTCCTCTTCTTCCTCCTCCTTTATCGATGTAACAGTCATCTCCCCCTCTTCATCCTCCACTCCATAAACTGCATCCTCCTCTCCTTTTACTGTAACATCCTCCTCCTCTTTCACTCTGAACGTGTCTTTCTCTTCTTTCACTGTAACAGCCTCACCCTCTACTTCTTGTTTTACTGTGATATCCTCCTCTTCCTCCGTCCAGCAGACTTTAGCAGGAGAGTAGCTTAGTGAACTCATGGTCGGGGATGTTAGCTAGCTAGACTAACTTAACCAGCCCGCTAGCTGACCAATAACAACAACACCGTAAATATGAAATTAAATCGGAGGACTAACTAGACGACAGAAGTGGGTTTAAAACACAGTTGCTAATATACACGAAAGGGTCTAAAGAGCTTTATTGGTTCGGCTATTTTGTCTAGCAAGCTACCGAGGTGGCTGAATAACTGCTGCTGCTGTTTAATGAAGCGTTCCGTCCACTACATTATACGTCACACTAACAGCATTACCTTAAAGTCGCACACCGCCATCTGCTGACTGGAGTGGGTAACGCAGTTGAGTAAAATGTATATTTTAATTTTCAGACAAAAAGTTACAGTGCAGGAAGCATGCGTTTTTACTCACCAGTGTAACAACACAGTGTGGTTAAAGACTTAGTAACTGAGGTGTAGTCACAATCTGGTTCCCTATAAGGACAAACAGTTATGTTTTTGCGTTATTACATACACTACTGGTCAATAGTTTTAGAACACCTACTCAATCAAGGGTTTTTCCTTATTTTTACGAGTTTCTACATAGTAGAATAATAGTGAAGACATCAAAACTATGAAATAACACATATGGAATCATGTAGTAACCCAAAAAGTGTTCAACATTTCAAAATATATTTTATATTTGAGATTCTTCAAATAGCCACGATTTGCCTTATTGACAGCTTTGTACACTCTTGGAATTCTCTTAACCAGCTTCACCTGGAATGCTTTTCCAACAGTCTTGAAGGAGTTCCCACATATGCCGAGCACTTGTTGGCTGCTTTTCCTTCACTCTGCGGTATGATTCAGGGAGCCGTCAGTTGGACTCATTTCTCAATGTGTCCACCTGACCCGTCAAATAGTAATTAAAGTAATTTGCAATGTCAGGTGGTTTTGGTAATGAATGTCATAATGGGTAGGAATTAAAACATGTCTGCCACTTGTGTTGAATCAAAGTTGTCCATAGATGTTGTCCATCAGCCTTGATTTAGTGATGATAATATCCTTTCTTTTTACCTTGGTCACCAGATGTATTCATTTACAATAACTGGTCTAGCTTGGTCACTACATGTATTCATTTACATTAACTGGTCTAGCTTGGTCACTAGATGTATTAATTTACAATAACTGGTCTAGCTTGGTACCTAGATGTATTCATTTACAATAACTGGTCTAGCTTGGTCACTAGATGTATTAATTTACAATAACTGGTCTAGCTTGGTACCTAGATGTATTAATCTACAATAACTGGTCTTGCTTGGTCACTAGATGTATTCATTTACAATAACTGGTCTAGCTTGGTCACTAGATGTATTCATTTACAACAACTTTGCTCATCAGACAGACCTGTCCTCTACCTTTTAGGTTTCATTACGTTGAACCGTTACATTTCTCAGCTCATCAATCCCTGAGGCATCGTTTGACCTCAGTCTGTTTTCTTAATGGGGCCTTGCTTATCAACAAAACTCATAAATCATTTTATAAACACACTCAGTGCCCTTTCAGGATCATCCTCACTACACTCTTCCAGCCATCACACATTCTGAACCTCATCCACAACTGAGTCCTGACTGAACCTCTTGTAGGGTCTTGGGTAGATTACTTTAGGATCAGCCTTTGGTATATGAGTCCTGACTGAACCTCTTGTAGGGCCTTGGGTAGGTTACTTTAGGATCAGCCTTTGGTATATGAGTCCTGGCTGAACTTCTTGTAGGGCCTTGGGTAGGTTACTTTAGGATCAGCCTTTGGTATATGAGTCCTGACTGAACCTCTTGTAGGGCCTTGGGTAGATTACTTTAGGATCAGCCTTTGGTATATGAGTCCTGGCTGAACTTCTTGTAGGGCCTTGGGTAGGTTACTTTAGGATCAGCCTTTGGTATATGAGTCCTGACTGAACCTCTTGTAGGGCCTTGGGTAGGTTACTTTAGGATCAGTCTTTGGTATATGAGTCCTGACTGAACCTCTTGTAGGGCCTTGGGTAGGTTACTTTAGGATCAGTCTTTGGTATATGAGTCCTGACTGAACCTCTTGTAGGGCCTTGGGTAGGTTACTTTAGGATCAGTCTTTGGTATATGAGTCCTGACTGAACCTCTTGTAGGGCCTTGGGTAGGTTACTTTAGGATCAGCCTTTGGTATATGAGTCCTGACTGAACCTCTTGTAGGGCCTTGGGTAGGTTACTTTAGGATCAGCCTTTGGTATATGAGTCCTGGCTGAACTTCTTGTAGGGCCTTGGGTAGGTTACTTTAGGATCAGCCTTTGGTATATGAGTCCTGACTGAACCTCTTGTAGGGCCTTGGGTAGATTACTTTAGGATCAGCCTTTGGTATATGAGTCCTGGCTGAACTTCTTGTAGGGCCTTGGGTAGGTTACTTTAGGATCAGCCTTTGGTATATGAGTCCTGACTGAACCTCTTGTAGGGCCTTGGGTAGGTTACTTTAGGATCAGCCTTTGGTATATGAGTCCTGACTGAACCTCTTGTAGGGCCTTGGGTAGGTTACTTTAGGATCAGCCTTTGGTATATGAGTCCTGGCTGAACTTCTTGTAGGGCCTTGGGTAGGTTACTTTAGGATCAGCCTTTGGTATATGAGTCCTGACTGAACCTCTTGTAGGGCCTTGGGTAGATTACTTTAGGATCAGCCTTTGGTATATGAGTCCTGGCTGAACTTCTTGTAGGGCCTTGGGTAGGTTACTTTAGGATCAGCCTTTGGTATATGAGTCCTGACTGAACCTCTTGTAGGGCCTTGGGTAGGTTACTTTAGGATCAGTCTTTGGTATATGAGTCCTGACTGAACTTCTTGTAGGGCCTTGGGTAGGTTACTTTAGGATCAGTCTTTGGTATATGAGTCCTGACTGAACCTCTTGTAGGGCCTTGGGTAGGTTACTTTAGGATCAGTCTTTGGTATATGAGTCCTGACTGAACTTCTTGTAGGGTCTTGGGTAGGTTACTTTAGGATCAGCCTTTGGTATATGTGTCCTGGCTGAACCTCTTGTATTGACCCCAAATATATATTTTTTTGTGAAGGAATATTGTGAAACATGATCATTCCACTATTAATGCAGATATTACCGAGATTTTCTTAATTTTTAAAAATTCAATTCTAATTGTAGCTCCTTTAACTTAGACCCAAAATGTATTTGCTATAATGTGTGTCTGAAGACGTATGACTTGACCTTCGCCTCCCCAGCCTGTTGGGGAGTTGCAAAGATGAGACAAGATTGAAATTGAGGAGAAAAAACGGGGGTAAAATTATATTTCTATAAAAAAAAGGATATTAAAAAAAGGTTGCATCCCAACGTGGCAATAAACAGCAGGCAAAGTGACCGTGTCACAATGAACAGTAACATTTTACCATTGGAACGCTTGATGTAATTAAATCAGACGGTTTACCATTGAAACACTTGATGTAATTAAATCAAACGTTTTACCATTGGAACGCGTGATGTAATTAAATCAGACGTTTTACCATTGGAACACTTGATGTAATTAAATCAAACGTTTTACCATTGGAACGCGTGATGTAATTAAATCAGACGTTTTACCATTGAAACACTTGATGTAATTAAATCAAACGTTTTACCATTGGAACGCGTGATGTAATTAAATCAGACGTTTTACCATTGGAACACTTGATGTAATTAAATCAAACGTTTTACCATTGGAACGCGTGATGTAATTATTTTTTTCGGATATAAAGACTACGCTGTATCAACAAAAAACGGATTGCAACTTGCAAAACATCCGGGAAGAAAATTACAGACGGAGGCGCAACAAATTCCAACGTTGTTCGACATTTGAAGCTGCACAAAGAACGGTAAGTCGTGGCTAATATAGCCGACAGCTATACAATATTTATTTTGCTAGTATAGCATGTAGGCTAACGTAACATTAAATCAATGAGCCTCCACACAGTCAGTCAGTGCGGGAACGTGATCATTGCACCCAAGATTGAGCTACAACTGGCCAGGCTGTTGGTAGTCTAAATCCTGACTGATGTTACTGCTGTTCCTAAAACCATTGACATACGTTAGCCAACTGTAACCACACACAGAGAGGGTGTGTGTGTTAAGGTTGGGCGATTGTGTACAAGCCTACATCGCCCGATTGCGCCCCATAGCTTGTCTTGACTTGAGTGCTGAGACTTGAGACTTACTTGTGACTTGTAAAACAATGACTTGGTCCCACCTCTGGTATATACTGTATTCTATCCTATTCTACTGTATCTTAGTCTATGCATTACTCATCTCATATGTATATACTGTATTCTATCCTATTCTACTGTATCTTAGTCTATGCCGCTCTGAAATCACTCATCCAAATATTTATATATTCTTAATTCCATTCCTTTAGATTGTGTGTATTGTTAGATATTACTGGACTGTTGGAGCTAGAAACACAAGCATTTCGCTACACCTGCAATAATATCTGCTAAACAAGTGTATGTGACAAATACAATGTGATTTGATGTATAGAGGTCTGGTGTTGGAGATCATTCTACACTCTGTGGATCTCCTGCATATATTTTCTGATGTTTAATCAGACCACATGAATGAGAGTATCTCTTGTCACATTGATCACAGCTATAAGGCTTTTCCTGTGTGGCTAAGTTCAAGTTGGGTACTGAGGTACCGTAACCTCTTAGCTGAAAGTCAAAGGCTTGAGGGCGGTAAAAATGTTTTTGGGGGGGGTAACGATTCTCAGCCGTTTTTCTTTTCAGTTTTTCCTTTTTTGGAAGAGAGCAGGAGTGGAGATGGCGCAAAATTCTTCAAATAGGTCGGTCCCTTGGATCGGACTGGCGAATACGGTTCGCTTTGCATGGAAGGACAAGAAGATGGAGCCATTCGGACGTGAAACTTTTGGAAGGACTATCTTGATGTGGATCCTTAAACTGACAGGGAAGGATGTGTTTTGCCTCCAAGGTTACCCGTTGGAGGGAACTTATGATGTGGCTTTACACACAGAAGAAAAACACGACGAGATCCTGAAAAAGGTGAGGGAAGTGGGAGGTACGAGGCCGATGTGTCACTACGAGGTAACCAGCTTGGCAAAAAACAGCAACAACAATTTCAGGATTGTAACTGTGAACATTTATAACCCGTACGTCAAGGACGAGGAGGTGAGGGCCTTTCTGGGGAGATACATGGATGACATCTCCTCAGCAAGGCACCTCAAGGACTCCCTGGGTTTCTGGAACGGGAGGAGAGACTTCCAGGCCCTCCTCAGGGAGGACCCAAAGGGACTGGGCGGCTACCTTCATCCTCCAGCTCTGTTCTCCCTGGGGGCTGACAGGGGGACATTGTTTTATGCACGTCAGCCCCCGTTTTGCAGGCGTTGTATGGCCTACGGCCACATCCTAGCCTCGTGCAGCACAAGAAAGTGCAGATTTTGTGGATCTGGGGAGCACAAGGCGAAGGACTGTGACGATTTCAAGGCATGCCATGGGTGTGGCTCGTCAGCACACCTGGGGCAGGAATGCCCAGCTCGTCAGAGATCATACGTGTCTGCGGCTGGGGGAGGAGCAGGAGCGGGGGATGGGGGAAGAAGGGGAGGAGGCCCAGACCAAGAACCGAACACAGGCCCAGAGGGGACGGCCTCACGGAAGGAGGAAGAGCAAAGAGCGGCAGCAGGAGGAGAGGGGGACAGAGAAGGCACGGGAGCAGCAGAACCAGGAGGAGAGGAGGGAAAAGAGGTGGAAGGAAGCAAGGGAGTGGAGGAGCCAGAGAGGGCAGCAATGGAGGGAGAGGTGGTGGAGAAGGAGTCGGTGGCAGGACCAGTGGAGGAGGGGGGAGAGGGGGAGAGGGAGTGGGGGGACAGCAGAATGTTGAGCGCCCTCGTGGAAGAGATGGGGGGAATGGTGGAGGAGCTTGCGGGGAGGGGGGGTGGTGTCTCCCTGTTACCGCCATTGCCAAAGAAGAGAGGGAAGAGGTAGGGGCTCTCGACGGACAGCGAGAGGGAAGGGGGTATGGGGGGGGGGGGGGGGTGGTGTCTCCCTGTTACCGCCATCGCCAAAGAAGAGAGGGAAGAGGTAGGGGCTCTCGACGGACAGCGAGAGGGAAGGGGGTATGGGGGGGAGGGGGGGTGGTGTCTCCCTGTTACCGCCATCACCAAAGAAGAGAGGGAAGGGGGTATGGGGGGGAGGGGGTGGCCAAGCGAGTGATGGGGGCGGGAGAAACTTCTGTGTCCTCGCTGGCTTCCCCAGCCCCTCAACTCCTGGTGGAGCTTGATACACCAAGCATGGCTCAGAGCTGGTCAACTGAGCGGGGGTCGCAGTTCCTGTTTGGGGACACGGGCTCCCCTACTCTCTACCCAACCAGATACGGGGCTGGGGAAGTGGAGGAGTTTGGTGGTCAACCCAGGATGCAGAGCACTCAGGTGCCAAACACCCTTCCTGCATCCTGGGTTGGTGAGATGGAGGAAGACGGGGGGACGTCGGGAGGAGAGACGGCATCCCTGCCGGTGGAGATGGAGCAGGGGAGCATTGGGTGAGACTCCTGGGGGGGGGGGTAGTAGTTGGGTGATTGTTGTTTTTGATTTTATAATTGTTTTCATGGAGCCTACTATAACTTTTGTTAGTTTAAATGGAAGCGTTTAAGGGATTTTGTTAAGAGGAGGAAGGTTTTTAGTTATTTATAGGGTGTGGGTTTTGACTTTTGTTTTTTAAAGGAGGTTCACCTGAGGGATGGAGGAGATGTTAATAGATTTATGAGGGAGTGGGACATGGGGAGTCGGTTTGGGGTATAGGGGGGAGGGATGGAGGGGATGTTAATAGATTTAGGAGGGAGTGGGACAAGGGGAGTCAGTTTGGGGTATAGGGGGGAGGGATGGAGGAGATGTTAATAGATTTATGAGGGAGTGGGACATGGGGAGTCGGTTTGGGGTATAGGGGGGAGGGATGGAGGGGATGTTAATAGATTTAGGAGGGAGTGGGACAAGGGGAGTCAGTTTGGGGTATAGGGGGGTTGCACTCATCGGGGGTAGGGATATTGTGTGGGCACAGGGAGGTAAAGGTTGAGGGTTCATTTGTGGTATTGCAGGGGAGAGTTTTGGGGGTGGATGTCACCTTAAGGGATTGCAGATAAAGATTAGTGGGGGTGTACGGGCCACAGATGGCGGCAGACAGGAAGGAGGTGGTGGACTGTCTGGCGCCCCTGTGCACCACAAATAGGCAAGTGGTGATAGGGGGGGTTGTTAATATAGATTTAGGGGTAGTGGAGGATTTTAATATAGATTTAGGGGTGGGGGGGATTTTAATATAGATTTAGGGGTAGGGGGGGATTTTAATATAGATTTAGGGGTGGGGGGATTTTAATATAGATTTAGGGGTGGGGGGGATTTTAATATAGATTTAGGGGTGGGGGGATTTTAATATAGATTTAGGGGTAGGGGGGATTTTAATATAGATTTAGGGGTGGGGGGGATTTTAATATAGATTTAGGGGTAGGGGGGATTTTAATATAGATTTAGGGGTAGGGGAGGATTTTAATATAGATTTAGGGGTGGGGGGGATTTTAATATAGATTTAGGGGTGGGGGGGGGGATAGCAGTGCAGGCGCCGGTGGCTAATGGCTTGCCATGGTCTGGTTGATGGAGGTCTGCACACTACTCCTACAATGGCTGGTTCCACTTGGTGCAACTCCCGGGGGGTTAATGGAGGCCTGACTATATTTTTCTGTCCAGGTCCTTGGGTCAGTTTTCTAGGCAGCTGTTGCCTGTGTTCTTTTCGGATCCCGACTGGCTGCTCCTGCAGGTGAGGTCACCAGTCTGCCTCTTCGGTAAGGGGTACTGGAAATTAGATCGGGATGTGCTGGATGAGCTTTCATTGAAGCCTTTACTGGTTTGTTTCGGGGGATTGAAGGCCTCCGGTCCATGTGTGAGGGGGTGTTAGAGTGGTGGGATTTAGTTAAGGTAAGGTATGGACAACAAGCTCAAGGACCTGAATTGGTTGAGCCTCCACAAGTGCTTGCCGGTACGTTCCATCATGTACCGGCATAGCTTGGCGCGGTCCCCACCTGTCCAAGACCATCTTGTGGTGGGGAGGAGACAGTGCACCTTTTGGGACTGTGCCTTTTCCTGGAGTAGTATGGGCACGGCTGTTGTTAGGTAGGGTGAAAGGGAATTTTGTTTTAACTTGGGCTAGGGTAGAGAGAGGTATAGGGAGAGCGAGGGGGACGGTCAAGGACAGGTTTCTGCTCTGGCTTCTCATAAGCCTCTTTAAATGGGGGCTGTGGGAAGCCAGGCAGGACATGGTCAAGACAGGGAGAGATTGGTGGATGGAGGGTGGAAGGAAATTTGAGGGGGAGGATGAAGAGGGAGGAGAGGAAGTGGGGGCAGCATGCTGCCCGGCAGAGGTGGAAGGGAGGTTTAGGGCTGGGGTTAATTTAGATGATTTAAGGGGATAGAATAGTGACTGGGAGATAGGGGAAGGTTGGGCTTTAGAGATGTAGTTTGTAGGCATGAAGGGGAGGGAAGATGCTCCCCTGAGTTTTTTGTTATTGCGTTTTTGTTTCGTTTTGAATTTAAAAATGCCTATATTTGAGTTTGTTTGGAATATTGATGGTTTTGTTTTGTATGAATGGCATTGTACGTAATAAAAACTTTTATATATAAAAAAAATTAAGAAATCTTCCACTATGTCAATATAGTGCATGGTCTATAAGTTTAGTATCACTTTTCAACCAACCCAGTGCAACTCCAACTGCTCCTAAATACAAGTAAAACTAAATGCATGCTCGTCAACCGATCTCTGCCTGCACCTGCCCGCCCATCCAGCATCACTACTCTGGACGGTTCTGACTTAGAATATGTGGACAACTACAAATACCTAGGTGTCTGGTTAGACTGTAAACTCTCCATCCAGACTCACATCAAACATCTCTAATCCAAAGTTAAATCTAGAATTGGCTTCCTATTTTGCAACAAAGCATCTTTCACTCATGCTGCCAAACATACCCTCGTAAAACTGACCATCCTACCGATCCTCGACTTCGGCGATGTCATTTACAAAATAGCCTCCAATACCCTACTCAATAAATTGGATGCAGTCTATCACAGTGCCATCCGTTTTGTCACCAAAGCCCCATATACTACCCACCACTGCGACCTGTACGCTCTCGTTGGCTGGCCCTCGCTTCATACTCGTCGCCAAAGGTCATCTACAAGGTCATCTACAAGACCCTGCTAGGTAAAGTTCCCCCTTATCTCAGCTCGCTGGTCACCATAGCAGCACCCACCTGTAGCACGCGCTCCAGCAGGTACAGTGCCTTGCGAAAGTACTCGGCCCCCTTGAACTTTTCGACCTTTTGCCACATTTCAGGCTTCAAACATAAAGATATAAAACTGTAATTTTTTGTGAAGAATCAACAACAAGTGGGACACAATTATGAAGTGGAACGAAATTTATTGGATATTTCAAACTTTTTTAACAAATAAAAAACTGAAAAATTGACCGTGCAAAATTATTCAGCCCCTTCACTTTCAGTGCAGCAAACTCTCTCCAGAAGTTCAGTGAGGATCTCTGAATGATCCAGTGTTGACCTAAATGACTAATGATGATAAATAGAATCCACCTGTGTGTAATCAAGTCTCCATATAAATGCACCTGCTCTGTGATAGTCTCAGAGGTCCGTTTAAAGCGCAGAGAGCATCATGAAGAACAAGGAACACACCAGGCAGGTCCAAGATACTGTTGTGGAGAAGTTTAAAGCCGGATTTGGATACAAAAAGATTTCCCAAGCTTTAAACATCCCAAGGAGCACTGTGCAAGCGATAATATTGAAATGGAAGGAGTATCAGACCACTGCAAATCTACGAAGACCCGGCCGTCCCTCTAAACTTTCAGCTCATACAAGGAGAAGACTGATCAGAGATGCAGCCAAGAGGCCCATGATCACTCTGGATGAACTGCAGAGATCTACAGCTGAGGTGGGAGACTGTCCATAGGACAACAATCAGTCGTATACTGCACAAATCTGGCCTTTATGGAAGAGTGGCAAGAAGAAAGCCATTTCTTAAAGATATCCATAAAAAGTGTTGTTTAAAGTTTGCCACTAGCCACCTGGGAGACACACCAAACATGTGGAAGAAGGTGCTCTGGTCAGATGAAACCAAAATCGAACTTTTTGGCAACAATGCAAAACGTTATGTTTGGCGTAAAAGCAACACAGCTCATCACCCTGAACCTCCCATCCCCACTGTCAAACAAGGTGGTGGCAGCATCATGGTTTGGGCCTGCTTTTCTTCAGCAGGGGCAGGGAAGATGGTTAAAATTGATGGGAAGATGGATGGAGCCAAATTCAGGACCATTCTGGAAGAAAACCTGATGGAGTCTACAAAAGACCTGAGACTGGGACGGAGATTTGTCTTCCAACAAGACAATGATCCAAAACATAAAGCAAAATCTACAATGGAATGGTTCACAAATAAACATATCCAGGTGTTAGAATGGCCAAGTCAAAGTCCAGACCTGAATCCAATCGAGAATCTGTGGAAAGAACTGAAAACTGCTGTTCACAAACGCTCTCCATCCAACCTCACTGAGCTCGAGCTGTTTTGCAAGGAGGAATGGGCAAAAATGTCAGTCTCTCGATGTGCAAAACTGATAGAGACATACCCCAAGCGACTTACAGCTGTAATCGCAGCAAAAGGTGGCGCTACAAAGTATTAACTTAAGGGGGCTGAATAATTTTGCACGCCCAATTTTTCAGTTTTTTATTTGTTAAAAAAGTTTGAAATATCCAATAAATTTCGTTCCACTTCATGATTGTGTCCCACTTGTTGTTGATTCTTCACAAAAAATTACATTTTTATATCTTTATATTTGAAGCCTGAAATGTGGCAAAAGGTCGAAAAGTTCAAGGGGGCCAAATACTTTCGCAAGGCACTGTATATCTCTCTGGTCACCCCCAAAGCCAATTCCTCCTTCGGCCGCCTCTCCTTCCAGTTCTCTGCTGCCAATGACTGGAACGAACTACAAAAATCTCTAAAACTGGAAACACTTATCTCCCTCACTAGCTTTAAGCACCAGCTGTCAGAGCAGCTCACAGATTACTGCACCTGTACATAGCCCATCTATAATTTAGCCCAAACAACTACCTTTTCCCTACTGTATTTATTTATTTATTTTGCTCGTTTGCACCCCATTATTTCTACTTTGCACCTTCTTCCACTGCAAATCTACCATTCCAGTGTTTTACTTGCTATATTGTATTTACTTCGCCACCATGGCCTTTTTTGCCTTATCTCACCTCATTTGCTCACTTTGTATATAGACTTATTTTTCTAACATATTATTGACTGTATGTTTGTTTTACTCCATGTGTAACTCTGTGTTGTTGTATGTGTCAAACTGCTTTGCTTTATCTTGGCCAGGTCGCAATTGTAAATGAGAAGTTGTTCTCAACTTGCCTACCTGCTTAAATAAAGGTGGAATAAATAAATAAAAAAATAGTTGAAAATTAAAAATGTTGAAATCAACAATATGTCAAAGGATTGAACTACTGAAAACTGAAACAAACAATTGGATCAAACAGATCAATCCCACTGGACATTGGGTTTGATTCAGACCCTGCCAGCATGGCCAGAGATGTAACTTATGACCACGGAACCAACACAGACCTTTCATGCCTCACTAAAAACACCTAAGTATTAGATTTACTGCCATGGTCTAGTATGTCACTGCATCAGACACCATTCACAATGCTGGCTGAGGTACAAGTAAAACATGAAATATTATTTCCTAACCATTCACAATGCTGGCTGAGGTACAAGTAAAACATGACATATTATTCCCTAACCATTCACAATGCTGGCTGAGGTACAAGTAAAACATGACATATTATTCCCTAACCATTCACAATGCTGGCTGAGGTACGAGTAAAACATGACATATTATTCCCTAACCATTCACAATGCTGGCTGAGGTACGAGTGAAACATGACATATTATTACCAAACCATTCAAAATGTTGGCTGCTGTATGAATAAATTGGTGTCTGAGGCGGTGACATACTAGACCATGGCAGTAAATCTAATACTTAGGTGTTTTCAGTCATGCATGAATGGTCTGGTGTGGTTCTGTGGTTATAAGTTACTGACCTTGGAATACATTTCTGGCCATGCTGGCAGGGTTTGAATCAAACCCAATGTCCACCTGGTACACTGACAGGGTCTGAATCAAACCCAATGTCCACCTGGTCCACTGACACTGTCTGAATCAAGCCCAATGTCCACCTGGCACACTGGCAGGGTCTGAATCAAACCCAATGTCCACCTGGCACACTGGCAGGGTCTGAATCAAACCCAATGTCCACCTGGCACACTGACAGGGTTTGAATCAAACCCAACGTCCACCTGATACACTGGCAGGGTCTGGATCAAACCCAATATCCACCTGGCACACTGGCAGGGTCTGAATCAAACCCAATTTTAATGAATTGTCAATGAAGCATTGTTTGTGCCACGCTCAAAACAACTGTTAACTCAGGAACTATGAAAACGTGAGTTCAAGACAACTGGGAACTCAGGAAAAACCAAGCTCTGACTGGGAAAATACGTTTTGATCGGTCATCCAACTGGGAACTCAGGAAAAACCAAGCTCTGACTGGGAAAATACGTTTTGATCGGTCATCCAACTGGGAACTCAGGAAAAACCAAGCTCTGACTGGGAAAATACGTTTTGATCGGTCATCCAACTGGGAACTCAGGAAAAACCAAGCTCTGACTGGGAAAATACGTTTTGATCGGTCATCCAACTGGGAACTCAGGAAAAACCAAGCTCTGACTGGGAAAATACGTTTTGATCGGTCATCCAACTGGGAACTCAGGAAAAACCAAGCTCTGACTGGGAAAATACGTTTTGATCGGTCATCCAACTGGGAACTCAGGAAAAACCAAGCTCTGACTGGGAAAATACGTTTTGATCGGTCATCCAACTGGGAACTCAGGAAAAACCAAGCTCTGACTGGGAAAATACGTTTTGATCGGTCATCCAACTGGGAACTCAGGAAAAACCAAGCTCTGACTGGGAAAATACGTTTTGATCGGTCATCCAACTGGGAACTCAGGAAAAACCAAGCTCTGACTGGGAAAATACGTTTTGATCGGTCATCCAACTGGGAACTCAGGAAAAACCAAGCTCTGACTGGGAAAATACGTTTTGATCGGTCATCCAACTGGGAACTCAGGAAAAACCAAGCTCTGACTGGGAAAATACGTTTTGATCGGTCATCCAACTGGGAACTCAGGAAAAAACCAAGCTCTGACTGGGAAAATACGTTTTGATCGGTCATCCAACTGGGAACTCAGGAAAAACCAAGCTCTGACTGGGAAAATACGTTTTGATCGGTCATCCAACTGGGAACTCAGGAAAAACCAAGCTCTGACTGGGAAAATACGTTTTGATCGGTCATCCAACTGGGAATTGTAAATCCGGAACTCGGGACTCTTTCTCGAGCTACGACCTGAAGATCACTGACATCATCAGGATTCAACCTTGTTTTTTTCCCCCCGAGTTCCCAGTTGTCTTGAAATCACCATAAATCCAGAGAATGACAGACTTTGATGACAAAATTTGCCCACGAAGGACACCTTCCTGTTCAAGTGAGCACAGAACAACTCAGTGAGTCCAAAAATATCTTGCATATAATATATTCTATGCTGCTGCATAAATTATGTAATATGCCAGAGATATGTATACTGTAGCTAAGAAAGTAATACTATGTGTATGTTGTGTAGTAAGTTGTTAGTAGCCCATGTGCCTCACCCTAATAATTTGTTTATTTTCCCCTCTTAATTTCTCCTACTGTTCTGACTTGGTGGTGCACATGTAGCCTATAACCTGTTTTAGAGAAATGTAATCGTTGAATATTGTAAAAACTTTAATTGTCTGCTTATTTGCCCCCTTTATTTATCCTACGGTTATGACTTGGTGTACAGGGAGGACATTGTAAGAACGGCCCATGTTCTGAATTCTGTCACTGTACATTTCAAAAGTGCTAAACAAAATAGTTATATTGACTACGTCGGTCCTAGCTCACTCATTAATATCTTAATCAAAATTACGGATTGCCTCTTATCCGCTTGTCGTCCCCTTATGCCATAGTTTGTACATCTCAATTGTCAGTAGAAACCACATTTGTTTAAGCAAGTCAGCCATATTAGCTATGTTTTTTTTAAAGTCAGTAAATGAAGCTGAATGAACTGCCAGACAAGGATCCACTGATAGACAGGTGTTGCAGTGGTAAGATGTTGGGACAGCTTTATGTATGCCTTAAGAGTCTGTGGGCACCGTTTGTCACCGTTATAGTGCAATTAATGTATTGTTTAGTGCTGTGTTTGCCCACCAAGATTTACATGTTAAAATCGCCACTGCTCCTCAGCCTTCCTCTCCTCTGAAGACCCAGTGAGGGTGGAGCTCAGTCAGAGAGCTGTTGAGGGACTGGTTAGGAAGAACACCTATACAGCCAGAGAGGTCACGCATGGTTTAGATGGTAAATATTTATGTCCCCTTAGCGGTTCATCACGTCAGCAAAAGGGAATATGTTCCATCATCTATGTTTATTTACATTAGTGCAAATTGCAAATTGTCCACTGATATTGGTGTAATTTCTCATCCCTTTGGGCTGTATGAAAGTTAATTTCCTCTCAGGCACACACATTTGTTCTTTGATATTATGAAGGTCATTTGTGTAAAATGTACTTTTCCCCACTCATTCACCTGATCTCTTTACATTGATTATGCATATTCGGTGGCCTGACTGCATCCAGACTATGTCAAAGTCCCATCCTGGAAGATCTGAACCTAATGCAGTTTGGAGTGATTTATTTATTTATTGCAGTGGCAGTCAAGAAATGGAACAGCAAGGCCACAGAACATGACATAAGCAGAGCTGTGGGAGACCACCTCAAGCCCCTGGTAGAGCCGGGGGTGGTGTTTACCACTCCACCACGCCTTCAGCAGGCTGGAAAAGTGGGATTGATACTGTTTTTCATACTAAGAGGGACCAAGAGTCTGTTGATTGGTCAGTCATTGGGTTAATTTGTTTTATGCTCAAATGAATTCAAGCTTCATTTATACAGCACATTTCAGACATGGATGCAACACAATGGCTTCACAGGAAAAAACAATAAGTACACAACAAACATAAGAGGATAAAAAAAACAGAAGACTAACAACTGAAATACTAATGAACATTCTAAGGAAATGCCATTGATATAAATGTTAATTGGATGCAGAATCCAACCCAAAATATAAGCTTGTTTTTTAGGAGGGGCTCTGAAAGACACTATGGGGGTGTCCACTGAAAGTTGACTAGTAACAACAACTGGGACCTAAAAGACACCCACCGTGAGACCCACTAAATCTGCCCAAGAAGAGGCAAACAAAAGAAAAACCCACACCAAACTTAAAGACAGGAAGCAAACCAAAAAGGTGGAGCAACTAAAGGTGTTGACTCTCCACATGTATCAAGACAACTGGAGCACTGGACCAGACACTCTTAAATAGAACCTGGACCAGCTCAGGTGAAACACCTTCCCACTAACGAGATGGACAAGCCAGCACAGGTGTAACACATACTGACTAACGAGGTGACACCAATCAGTGCGTCCTACGTGCTAACGAGCTAGACGTGCTAACGAGCTAGACGTGTAAAGGAGCTAGACGTGCTAACGAGCTAGACGTGCTAACGAGCTAGACGTGCTGACGGGCTAGACGTGCTAACGAGCTAGACGTGCTTAAGTCCAACCTCAAAACATAAATGGAAAAACCAAAGCCTGTAACACCTTCCCCCTTAAGACAACAAATATATCCTATATTTTTGATGGACAAGTTTGCTTACCAACAACAGAAAACAACTTCCATTTCATATTATAATCAACTACAATGATTCACCTTCACCAATATAAACATGGTGTCTACTGGCTGTCAACAATTAAAAACAAGAAAAAAACGCGCAATTCTAAATAATAATATTCAATGATATTATTTTTCCCTCCTTCTTCTTTCTATAGAATCCTAAAACTCACAAGCTTCTTGAACTCTCGTCCCCTTGGAACGAGCCCAAACAAAACTCATCTCCAATACGGAAGAACGTGCAGTCAAAATAAATTGTGATCCATGGTAACTCACTGGCTAAACGCAAAACACAACACTTTTTGACTGCCCACCCTTGAGACAAACCAAGAAACCAAGTTGTCCTTACCACGGACATGTCAGAGCTTCTCTCTCTTTTCAGGGTTCACTAGATAGGCATGTTGTTGGATCGGGGCCCAGTCCCCAATGTCATGCTCTAGTACATTTGGGTTGGCACATCTGAGAATGAACCCTGATATTCTAAAAGCAGGGTAACAATGTCAATATAATTGTACCCAAAAATTGTCAGTTGGTTGCATGAATAAGTATTACATGAATTGTAAATATGAAATATCAAAACCAAATGTACACCCCTTTGTTAATACATATTGACAATAATGAACCTAATGGTGAGGCATGAAATAATAAAAAAAAATCTGATTTTGTCAGGCTGAATGTTTGAAATTTTTTACATTTTACATTTTAGTCATTTAGCAGACGCTCTTATCCAGAGCGACTTACAGTAGTGAATACATACATTTCATTTAAAAAAAAAAAAATTACTTATTTTTAAATATGAGGTGATTTGAGTCATGCTTCTTCAGTAGTGGAATAAAGACAATTAGCATTTTAATGTTGTAAAGAAATACTGGAGTGATGTAGGATTGTTAATAAAATTGATTATAGACCAATTTATTATACTGTGTCCATGTGTATAGGCTGCAACTACGTTGAAATGAAGTTGTTTTAAAGTCATTGAAAAAACGACCAGAAAAGACATCTTTTCAACTTTCACTTTCAACAACAACCGAACATATATTGGAAGTCGGGCATAGTCTTATTTTCAACGTCTTTTCAATGACATTTTGCTAAATGAGAATAGTGCAATGTCAAAACACAGTTTTAACGTGTCCAAATCAATAACCAATAAGCAGAAACAGTTGGTGATATATTGAAAACCTAAACATTCAAGTGTTGCATTTTGATTCAAGTTTTATTTAAAAAAATTGTCACTTTTTATTAAATCTCATAAATAGTACTCTTCCATTTCAGAGCCTGGATTTTCCCCCTGAGGCTAATATCCATATCATGTTGAAATCAATAGAACAGGGGACAAACGTTTAGGGTTCTACATTGTGACATCATTAAAATACTCCTACTACAATGTTTAAACATTCTACATTGTGACATCATTAAAATACTCCTACTACAATGTTAAAACATTCTACATTGTGACATTATTTCATTGATATCATGAAACAACTCCTTCATGTATTTTCTGATGTTTAATCAGAGATCTTTTATCAGAGTATCTCTTCCCACATTGATCACAGCCATGAGATTTCTCTCCTGTGTGTGTTCTCTGGTGAATAGTTAGATAGCAAGATGTAGAAAAACTCTTCCCACATTGATCACAGCTATAAGATTTCTCTCTTGTGTGTGTCCGCTGGTGTACTATCAGGCTGCTTGGGTGAGATAAACTCTTCCCACATTGATCACAGCTATAAGGTTTCTCTCCAGTGTGTGTTCTCTGGTGTTTAGTTAGACAGCTAGATGTAGTAAAACTCTTCCCACATTGATCACAGCTAAAGGGTTTCTCTCCAGTGTGTATTCTCTGGTGTGATTTCAGGGTTTGTAGGCCAATAAAACTCTTCCCACATTGATCACAGCCATAAGGTTTCTCTCCTGTGTGTGTTCTCTGGTGTATAGTTAGACAGCTAGATGAAGTAAAACTCTTCCCACATTGATCACAGCTATAAGGTTTCTCTCCTGTGTGTCCCCGCTGGTGTACTATCAGGTTGCTTAGCTGAGTAAAACTCTTCCCACATTGATCACAGCCATAAGGTTTCTCTCCAGTGTGTGTTCTCTGGTGTGATTTCAGGGTTTGTAGCAGAATAAATCTCTTCCCACATTGATCACAGCCGTAAGGTTTCTCTCCTGTGTGTGTTCTCTGGTGTATTGTTAGATAGCTAGATGTAGTAAAACTCTTCCCACATTGATCACAGCTAAATAGTTTCTCTCCTGTGTGTGTTCTCTGGTGTATAGTTAGATTGCTAGATGTAGTAAAACTCTTCCCACATTGATCACAGCCGTAAGGTTTCTCTCCTGTGTGAATTCTTTGATGTATTTTAAGGTTTGATGAAGAGTTGAATCTTTTCCCACAGTCAGAGCAGCAGTGAGATTTCTTCCCTGTGGGTCTCTGCTGGTGTTTCTTGAGTAGTTCTGATCTGGAGAGACTCTTCTCTGCCTCTTCAGCATCATGATGTTGTTGAGGCTCCCCAGAGGATCCACGATAGTCCCGTCTCTCTCCTGTGTGAACAACAAAGTCAGACAGATGGTTAAAGGCCCACAACAGCAGAAATCCACTGTTTATTTGAGGTAAAGGGTGATGCCCAGAGCGTACCCATGAAGCTGTACAACAATTGACGTCTGTTAAATTTGAAAATTAAGACAGTCAAGATAGCAACAATAGTCAGATTTAGTCTTGTTTTCACAGAAGTAACATCAATGAATGTAGGCTAGAAATAAGTTATTCAAGTTGTTAAAATCCTAAAAAGTGTGCCAGACGACTTTTGGTCTCCAATAAAGGCCTTTTTCTGTGTTTGCTAAAATTGCAGCACGAGGGCAAAGCGCACACAATCTGGTTGCAGAAACTCCTCCCTGCTAATGAGGAAACCGATAGTTATGGATGTAGTATATCTGGTAATGAGGAAACCACTAGTTATGGATGTAGTATATCTGGTAATGAGGAAACCACTAGTTATGGATGTAGTATATCTGGTAATGAGGAAACCACTAGTTATGGATGTAGTATATCTGGTAATGAGGAAACCGATAGTTATGGATGTAGTATATCTGGTAATGATGAAACCACTAGTTATGGATGTAGTATATCTGGTAATGAGGAAACCACTAGTTATGGATGTAGTATATCTGGTAATGAGGAAACCACTAGTTATGGATGTAGTATATCTGGTAATGAGGAAACCACTAGTTATGGATGTAGTATATCTGCTAATGAGGAAACCGCTAGTTATGGATGTAGTATATCTGGTAATGAGGAAACCACTAGTTATGGATGTAGTATATCTGGTAATGAGGAAACCACTAGTTATGGATGTAGTATATCTGGTAATGAGGAAACCACTAGTTATGGATGTAGTATATCTGGTAATGAGGAAACCACTAGTTATGGATGTAGTATATCTGGTGATGAGGAAACCACTAGTTATGGATGTAGTATATCTGGTGATGAGGAAACCACTAGTTATGGATGTAGTATATCTGGTAATGAGGAAACCACTAGTTATGGATGTAGTATATCTGGTAATGAGGAAACCACTAGTTATGGATGTAGTATATCTGCTAATGAGGAAACCACTAGTTATGGATGTAGTATATCTGGTAATGAGGAAACCACTAGTTATGGATGTAGTATATCTGGTAATGAGGAAACCACTAGTTATGGATGTAGTATATCTGCTAATGAGGAAACCACTAGTTATGGATGTAGTATATCTGCTAATGAGGAAACCACTAGTTATGGACGTAGTATATCTGCTAATGAGGAAACCACTAGTTATGGATGTAGTATATCTGGTAATGAGGAAACCGATAGTTATGGATGTAGTATATCTGGTAATGAGGAAACCACTAGTTATGGATGTAGTATATCTGGTAATGAGGAAACCACTAGTTATGGATGTAGTATATCTGGTAATGAGGAAACCACTAGTTATGGATGTAGTATATCTGGTAATGAGGAAACCACTAGTTATGGATGTAGTATATCTGGTAATGAGGAAACCGATAGTTATGGATGTAGTATATCTGGTAATGAGGAAACCGATAGTTATGGATGTAGTATACCTGGTAATGAGGAAACCACTAGTTATAGATGTAGTATATCTGGTAATGAGGAAACCACTAGTTATGGATGTAGTATATCTGGTAATGAGGAAACCACTAGTTATGGATGTAGTATATCTGGTAATGAGGAAACCGCTAGTTATGGATGTAGTATATCTGGTAATGAGGAAACCACTAGTTATGGATGTAGTATATCTGGTAATGAGGAAACCGCTAGTTATGGATGTAGTATATCTGGTAATGAGGAAACCACTAGTTATGGATGTAGTATATCTGGTAATGAGGAAACCACTAGTTATGGATGTAGTATTTCTGGTAATGAAGAAACCACTAGTTATGGATGTAGTATATCTGGTAATGAGGAACCCACTAGTTATGGATGTAGTATATCTGGTAATGAGGAAACCACTAGTTATAGATGTAGTATATCTGGTAATGAGGAAACCACTAGTTATGGATGTAGTATATCTGGTAATGAGGAAACCGCTAGTTATGGATGTAGTATATCTGGTAATGAGGAAACCGATAGTTATGGATGTAGTATATCTGCCTGGAGCAAAAATGGTGAGCAAAGATTTTAGATTTTCACAATGTATTCTGAATATCACAGCACAAGATCAGGAGTGCTACTCAAGGAAACTCACATTAAGCTCTGTGTCTACTCACTAATTCAGCACCGTGGGGAAAACTCAGGGGAGTTCTCATAGGCTGATAGCAAAAACAGTCTCCAGTCTCCATTGATTATGAGTGTATTTCCCACTACTTTAAGATTATAATTGTAAGGCTCGCTTGAATCACCTGCTTAATATGTTTGTGTTATTGTCGCAAATCAACTGCTTTATACTTTAAAAAACACTTCAACCAGTAACATGCTCTTTGGCTAGCTTTGCCATCAGCCTGACAATAAGGGTTTGTACACTAAGTCTTTAACAAATTGGCCCATAACTTCACCTAACAATAACATAGACCTACTGTAGGACCCATAACTTCACCTAACAATAACATAGACCTACTGTAGGACCCATAACTTCACCTAACAACAACATAGACCTAGGACTATAAATCATTTCATATTTCAGGTGAAACAAGGAAACTAAAATGTCTTTGTCATGACATTTCATAACCTGATCACCAGATAATTTTGTGAATAATCCCACTAGGCTACTCTGTAATGTGTTGTCATTCTAAATGTCCTGAATAAAGGAAAATAGCTCTGTGTGTTGTACAATAGCCTATCCATCAAGGAACAGTTCTCTACACAAACTAACTAACTAACACGGACTAACACGGACTAACACGGACTAACAGTTGAAGCATCAGTACAGTTCAAGTTCTGCACATACAGTTGATTTTATTAAACACATGGGGTGTGTCTATATGAACAAATACACGTCATAACATTTCAACCAATCAATCGGTAGAAAGAAAATATGTATTTTTTAATCTGCCCTAGAACATACAACATGCTCTCATTCAGACCCCTTTTAAGCATTTAGTTACATCACGTTACAACCTTATTCTAAAACGGAAACATTTTAAAAAAAATTATCAATCTTCAGACAATACCTCATAATGACATCACCCCATAAAAGTGAGAGAAAGTTTAGAATTACCAGTAGGTTGTACCTCTCTAGGTCATGCCAGTAGGTTACAGTAGGTTGTAACTCTCTAGGTCATGCCAGTAGGTCAGTAGGTTGTATCTCTCTAGGTCATGCCAGTAGGTTACAGTAGGTTGTAACTCTCTAGGTCATGCCAGTAGGTTACAGTAGGTTGTAACTCTCTAGGTCATGCCAGTAGGTTACAGTAGGTTGTATCTCTCTAGGTCATGCCAGTAGGTTACAGTAGGTTGTAACTCTCTAGGTCATGCCAGTAGGCTACAGTAGGTTGTATCTCTCTAGGTCATGCCAGTAGGTTACAGTAGGTTGTAACTCTAGGTCATGCCAGTAGGATACAGTTGGTTGTAACTCTCTAGGTCATGCCAGTAGGTTACAGTAGGTTGTATCTCTCTAGGTCATGCCAGTAGGCTACAGTAGGTTGTAACTCTCTAGGTCATGCCAGTAGGTTACAGAAGGTTGTATCTCTCTAGGTCATGCCAGTAGGTTACAGTAGACTGTATCCAAGTGGAAACAAATATCAACCGAATGTGGAAAGTGTTGAATTTGGTCATCAACAAAATGAATGGCTTATTTGCTACGTGAGGTTTACTTGATCTAACAGAAGTTTCGTAATGATTAAGTTGTTACGTGGACACGTGACATACCGACAACTTTGATAAAACACTATAGGAGTTGTCTCCAGATCGCTATGCATATTCATGCTAGTAGCTTAGCATCTCTCTCCATTGAATACAGGCGGTTGACGTCAACAACCCTCATAGAATATAAACAATAGATTACAATTATAAGATGTATCCACCAATCCAAAGACAGGATAGGTGGGAGATAGACAACCCACAGTGCAGCTTTGTGGACAACGACTCCCCTTGTTAGGACAGAGAGACATCTTGTCAGTATATCCATAATCTTTGGTGTAGCCAACCCAACTCTCACATGGCTCTATTGGGGGGGCACGGTGTGTAGTAAAACATCACTACATTAAAATCACTACATGCCGTGGCCCCCCAGTCTGCGGTCAGCAGATAGACCCTCCTCAAATATATATGTTAAGTCACTTTTTGGAAACGGAACGGAGAAAACAAGGGGTAGCTTGTTCTCTACGTCGTCTGATTCTAGACATATCAGTCATCATCCCAGGACCCTCCGTTGAAGAGGTATTGACGAGCCAACTCCGAATATCCAAAGTTAAAAACTAATTGAAGGTGGTACTTACTGGTGTTAATCAGATCTCCTGTCTCCTCCTCTTCCTCTTTCAATGTGACAGTAATCTCTCCTTCCTTCTTCACTCCAAAAACAGCATCCTCCTCTTCTTCCTCTTGTTTAACTGAAACGTCTTTCTCTTCATCTTTCACTGTAACAGCCTCACCCTCTACTTCTTGTTTAACTGTAACATCCTCCTCTTCCTTCTCCTCTTTCACGACAATGTTCAGTCCCAGAGCTTCTTTCTCCGTCCAGCAGACCTCCTCTTCTTTAACAGGAGGGGAGTAGTTTAGGGAGCTCATGTTCGGGGATGTTAGCTAGCTAGCTATCATTAGCGACTAGGCTAATGCTAACTTAACCAGCCAGCTACTATAGCTGACTAATAAAAAAATAACGTAATATTAAATTAAATAGGTTAACAAGTAGATACGACAGAAGTGTGTCTAAAACACAGTAGCTAATATAGACCGAAAGCGTCTAAATAGCTTGAATGTTTCGGCTATGTTGGCTAGCAAGCTACCGAGGTGGTTGACGAGCTGTTTATGAAGAACCGTCCACTAGATTATACGTCACGCTGCAGCATCGCCTGAAAGACGCACATCGCCGTCTGCTGACTGGAGGGAAACGCAGTTGAGGATCACATTTTATATTCAGACAAAGATTATTTTTAAATTAATTTAATGAAATATTACAATTATATTGAGATATACAAATACCTGAATGTGTTGATTGATTAGTGCGATTAAAAAATGTTTACTACAGCACATTTAAGGCAGTTTCATTAAGTCAAACCAAATCTAAATAAATAGCCAGCTACTGTAGGTCTATACTGCTCCTACATGGTGTAACAATACATCATGTAGATGTATATAATGAACAGACTAGGTCTATACTGCTCCTCCATGGTGTAACAATACATCATGTAGATGTATATAATGAACAGACTAGGTCTATACTGCTCCTACATGGTGTAACAATACATCATGTAGATGTATATAATAAACAGACGAGGTCTATACTGCTCCTACATGGTGTAACAATACATCATGGAGATGTACACTACCGTTCAAAAGTTTGGGGTCACTTAGAAATGTCCTTGTTTTTGAAAGAAAAGAAGAAAAAAAGTCCATTAAAATAACATCAAATTGATCAGAAAACAGTGTCGACATTGTTAATGTTGTAAATGACTATTGTAGCTGGAAGAAGTATAATCCACCTAAACTAACAGAACCGGGCTGATAAACTGGCTGGTGTTCATGAGTTTATAAAACACATACTTTATACATGTCATAAATTACCTGCATTGATGACACACAGTGTGGATGAACGATCAGTAGTCGACAGGATATAAATAGCACTCCTAAAGAAGATGCAGTGAGGATGAATGATCAGGATATAAATAGCACTCCTATAGAAGATGCAGTGTGGATAAATGATCAGTATATAAATAGCACTCCTATAGAAGATGCAGTGTGGATGAATGATCAGGATATAAATAGCACTCCTATAGAAGATGCAGTGTGGATGAATGATCAGGATATAAATAGCACTCCTAAAGAAGATGCAGTGTGGATGAATGATCAGGATATAAATAGCACTCCTATAGAAGATGCAGTGAGGATGAATGATCAGGATATAAATAGCACTCCTATAGAAGATGCAGTGAGGATGAACGATCAGGATATAAATAGCACTCCTATAGAAGATGCAGTGTGGATGAATGATCAGGATATAAATAGCACTCCTATAGAAGATGCAGTGTGGATGAATGATCAGGATATAAATAGCACTCCTATAGAAGATGCAGTGTGGATGAATGATCAGGATATAAATAGCACTCCTATAGAAGATGCAGTGTGGATGAATGATCAGGATATAAATAGCACTCCTAAAGAAGATGCAGTGTGGATGAATGATCAGGATATAAATAGCACTCCTATAGAAGATGCAGTGTGGATGAATGATCAGGATATAAATAGCACTCCTATAGAAGATGCAGTGAGGATGAATGATCAGGATATAAATAGCACTCCTATAGAAGATGCAGTGTGGATGAATGATCAGGATATAAATAGCACTCCTATAGAAGATGCAGTGTGGATGAATGATCAGGATATAAATAGCACTCCTATAGAAGATGCAGTGAGGATGAATGATCAGGATATAAATAGCACTCCTATAGAAGATCCAGTGTGGATGAATGATCAGGATATAAATAGCACTCCTATAGAAGATGCAGTGTGGATGAATGATCAGGATATAAATAGCACTCCTATAGAAGATGCAGTGTGGATGAATGATCAGGATATAAATAGCACTCCTATAGAAGATGCAGTGTGGATGAATGATCAAGATATAAATAGCACTCCTATAGAAGATGCAGTGTGGATGAATGATCAGGATATAAATAGCACTCCTTTAGAAGATGCAGTGTGGATGAATGATCAGGATATAAATAGCACTCCTATAGAAGATGCAGTGTGGATGAATGATCAGGATATAAATAGCACTCCTATAGAAGATGCAGTGTGGATGAATGATCAGGATATAAATAGCACTCCTATAGAAGATGCAGTGTGGATGAATGATCAGGATATAAATAGCACTCCTATAGAATATGCAGTGTGGATGAATGATCAGGATATAAATAGCACTCCTATAGAAGATGCAGTGTGGATGAATGATCAGGATATAAATAGCACTCCTATAGAAGATGCAGTGTGGATGAATGATCAGGATATAAATAGCACTCCTATAGAAGATGCAGTGTGGATGAATGATCAGGATATAAATAGCACTCCTATAGAAGATGCAGTGTGGATGAATGATCAGGATATAAATAGCACTCCTATAGAAGATGCAGTGTGGATGAATGATCAGGATATAAATAGCACTCCTATAGAAGATGCAGTGAGGATGAATGATCAGGATATAAATAGCACTCCTAAAGAAGATGCAGTGAGGATGAATGATCAGGATATAAATAGCACTCCTATAGAAGATGCAGTGAGGATGAATGATCAGGATATAAATAGCACTCCTATAGAAGATGCAGTGTGGATGAATGATCAGGTTATAAATAGCACTCCTATAGAAGATGCAGTGTGGATGAATGATCAGGATATAAATAGCACTCCTTTAGAAGATGCAGTGAGGATGAATGATCAGGATATAAATAGCACTCCTATAGAAGATGCAGTGTGGATGAATGATCAGGATATAAATAGCACTCCTATAGAAGATGCAGTGTGGATGAATGATCAGGATATAAATAGCACTCCTATAGAAGATGCAGTGTGGATGAATGATCAGGATATAAATAGCACTCCTAAAGAAGATGCAGTGTGGATGAATGATCAGGATATAAATAGCACTCCTATAGAAGATGCAGTGAGGATGAATGATCAGGATATAAATAGCACTCCTATAGAAGATGCAGTGTGGATGAATGATCAGGATATAAATAGCACTCCTATAGAAGATGCAGTGAGGATGAATGATCAGGATATAAATAGCACTCCTATAGAAGATGCAGTGTGGATGAATGATCAGGATATAAATAGCACTCCTATAGAAGATGCAGTGTGGATGAATGATCAGGATATAAATAGCACTCCTATAGAAGATGCAGTGAGGATGAATGATCAGGATATAAATAGCACTCCTATAGAAGATGCAGTGTGGATGAATGATCAGGATATAAATAGCACTCCTAAAGAAGATGCAGTGTGGATGAATGATCAGGATATAAATAGCACTCCTATAGAAGATGCAGTGTGGATGAATGATCAGGATATAAATAGCACTCCTATAGAAGATGCAGTGAGGATGAATGATCAAGATATAAATAGCACTCCTATAGAAGATGCAGTGAGGATGAATGATCAGGATATAAATAGCACTCCTATAGAAGATGCAGTGTGGATGAATGATCAGGATATAAATAGCACTCCTATAGAAGATGCAGTGGGGATGAATGATCAGGATATAAATAGCACTCCTATAGAAGATGCAGTGTGGATGAATGATCAGGATATAAATAGCACTCCTATAGAAGATGCAGTGTGGATGAATGATCAGGATATAAATAGCACTCCTATAGAAGATGCAGTGAGGATGAATGATCAGGATATAAATAGCACTCCTATAGAAGATGCAGTGTGGATGAATGATCAGGAAATAAATAGCACTCCTATAGAAGATGCAGTGTGGATGAATGATCAGGATATAAATAGCACTCCTATAGAAGATGCAGTGTGGATGAATGATCAGGATATAAATAGCACTCCTATAGAAGATGCAGTGTGGATGAATGATCAGGATATAAATAGCCCTCCTAAAGAAGATGCATTTTCCAGTTTGCTACCAACTTGAAAGAGGGAACTTTAGTATAAAACCCACATGGAAAACTGAGATTCGGCAAATAACATATAAAGAGAGGCCAAACCAACAACAGATGTTACTAAAACATGAATTGCTAATTTATGATGTAAAAGGTGGATTTTATGATCTAATGTCAACTTTATACATTTCTATCCCAGGACCACCCAATTTTCAAATTCTCCATAAATCTGCTGTGGATTACCCAGAATCCCATACCTTTATCACTGACTGTAATGTAAACACACGAGCAGCAGTCTAAGGTCCTGCATCTCAGTGCTAGAGGCGTCACTACAGACCCTGGTTCAAAACTACAGACACGGGTCCGTTATTGTAAATAAGAATTTGTCCTTAGCTGGTTTGCCTGGTTAAATAAAGGTTAAATAAATGTTTTAAATGTAACTTCATTACACCGTTACACTGGCATACACACCCGGTAGCATAGAGTTGATAATACATATGACGTTGGAAAATAGTGCATTGTGGGTAGTTTAGAAGATTTCCCGAAATAAGTTAATACATTTGTAATAACTCAAAAACATAACTCTTTGTACTTATAGGGAACCAGATCGTGACTACAACTCAGTTACTAAGTCTTTAACCACACTGTGTTGTTACACTGGTGAGTAAAAAAATCTTCCTACAATCAAAATTGTCTGAAAATAAAGTATACATTTTAATCAACTGCGTTACCCACTCCAGTCAGCAGATGGCGGTCTGGGAATTTAAGGTAATGCTGTTAGTGTGACGTATAATCTAGTGGACGGAACGCTTCTTTCAACAGCAGCAACAGTTATTCAGCCACCTCGGTAGCTTGCTAGACAAAATAGCCGAACCAATTAAGCTCTTTAGACGCTTTAGTGTATATTAGCCACTGTGTTTTAAACCCACTACTGTCGTCTAGTTAGTTATCCGATTTAATTTCATATTTACGGTGTTGTTGTTATTATTCAGCTAGCGGGCTGGTTAAGTTAGCATTAGCCTAGCTAGCTAACATCCCCGACCATGCGGTCACTGAGCTACTCTCCTCCTGCTAAAGAAGAGGTCTGCTGGACGGAGAAAGGGGGTCTCGTCAAAGAGGAGAAGGAAGAGGAGGCTGTTTCAATACAAAAACAAGTAGAGGGTGAGGCTGTTACAGTGAAAGAAGAAGAGAAAGACGTTTCAGTGAAAGAAGAGAAAGATGCGTTCAGAGTGAAAGAGGAGGAGGATGTTGCTGTGAAAGAAGAGGAGGAAACTGGATATCTGGGCTCGGTTTCCCAAACGCATCTTAAGGCATCCAATGGTTTTAATGATGAACAGGCCCTGGTTAATACTAGTAAGTACTGCCTTCAAAACAGAGCCACAAACTCTGCAGTTGTTGAACTGATGTGTGGTGTTAAAGGGGAAATCTGCAATTGCTATATCCATATTATGACTTTTAAATTATTTATTTAAAGCCATTAATTCTTGAAGAATATAGCACATGCCTCATGAGCTTTGTTCAACTGTTGTACCCCATCACAACCCCAAATAAGCTTTTTTTACTCCAATGTTTAGAAACAATGTAAATCAACACTGTATAGCCTCAACATAGTTAAAACTATAATGTTGATATCATGGATGGTCAGTCCTTGCATCCATAGGTCTGTCTATGCATTTGAGACTAGTTACATTTCTCCAGCCCCATAATCATCTTATAACCAAAACAGTGGTGGAATTACAGCTTTGTTATTGTTTGAACTGCAGATTGGTTGAGTGATTGTTGTGTGGCTCTTTAAAAGGACAAATTGTTATTTACAATAACGGACCCGTGTCTGTAGTTTAGAACCCGGGTCTGTAGTGATGCCTCTAGCACTGAGATGCAGGACCTTTGACCGCTGCTCGTGTGTTTACATTACATTCAGTGATAAAGGTATGGGATTCTGGGTAATCCACAGCAGATTTATGGAGAATTTGAAAAATTGGGTGGTCCTGTGATAGAAATGTATAAAGTTGACATTAGATCATAAAATCCACCTTTTAATTCATACATTAGCAATTTATGATTTAGTAACTACTGTTGTTGGTTTGGCCTCTCTTTATATGTTATTTGCCGAATCTCAGTTTTCCATGTGGGTTTTATGCAGAAGTTCCCTCTTTCAAGTTGGTAGCAAACTGGAAAATGCATCATCTTTAGGAGTGCTATTTATATCCTGATCATTCATCCACACTGCATCTTCTATAGGAGTGCTATTTATATCCTGATCATTCATCCACACTGCATCTTCTATAGGAGTGCTATTTATATCCTGATCATTCATCCACACTGCATCTTCTATAGGAGTGCTATTTATATCCTGATCATTCATCCACACTGCATCTTCTATAGGAGTGCTATTTATATCCTGATCATTCATCCACACTGCATCTTCTATAGGAGTGCTATTTATATCCTGATCATTCATCCACACTGCATCTTCTATAGGAGTGCTATTTATATCCTGATCATTCATCCACACTGCATCTTCTATAGGAGTGCTATTTATATCCTGATCATTCATCCCCACTGCATCTTCTATAGGAGTGCTATTTATATCCTGATCATTCATCCACACTGCATCTTCTATAGGAGTGCTATTTATATCCTGATCATTCATCCACACTGCATCTTCTATAGGAGTGCTATTTATATCCTGATCATTCATCCTCACTGCATCTTCTATAGGAGTGCTATTTATATCCTGATCATTCATCCACACTGCATCTTCTATAGGAGTGCTATTTATATCCTGATCATTCATCCTCACTGCATCTTCTATAGGAGTGCTATTTATATCCTGATCATTCATCCACACTGCATCTTCTATAGGAGTGCTATTTATATCCTGATCATTCATCCACACTGCATCTTCTATAGGAGTGCTATTTATATCCTGATCATTCATCCCCACTGCATCTTCTATAGGAGTGCTATTTATATCCTGATCATTCATCCACACTGCATCTTCTATAGGAGTGCTATTTATATCCTGATCATTCATCCACACTGCATCTTCTATAGGAGTGCTATTTATATCCTGATCATTCATCCACACTGCATCTTCTATAGGAGTGCTATTTATATCCTGATCATTCATCCTCACTGCATCTTCTATAGGAGTGCTATTTATAACCTGATCATTCATCCTCACTGCATCTTCTATAGGAGTGCTATTTATATCCTGATCATTCATCCACACTGCATCTTCTATAGGAGTGCTATTTATATCCTGATCATTCATCCACACTGCATCTTCTATAGGAGTGCTATTTATATCCTGATCATTCATCCTCACTGCATCTTCTATAGGACTGCTATTTATATCCTGATCATTCATCCACACTGCATCTTCTATAGGAGTGCTATTTATATCCTGATCATTCATCCTCACTGCATCTTCTATAGGAGTGCTATTTATATCCTGATCATTCATCCACACTGCATCTTCTATAGGAGTGCTATTTATATCCTGATCATTCATCCACACTGCATCTTCTATAGGAGTGCTATTTATATCCTGATCATTCATCCACACTGCATCTTCTATAGGAGTGCTATTTATTTCCTGATCATTCATCCCCACTGCATCTTCTATAGGAGTGCTATTTATATCCTGATCATTCATCCACACTGCATCTTCTATAGGAGTGCTATTTATATCCTGATCATTCATCCTCACTGCATCTTCTATAGGAGTGCTATTTATATCCTGATCATTCATCCACACTGCATCTTCTATAGGAGTGCTATTTATATCCTGATCATTCATCCACACTGCATCTTCTTTAGGAGTGCTATTTATATCCTGATCATTCATCCACACTGCATCTTCTATAGGAGTGCTATTTATATCCTAATCATTCATCCACACTGCATCTTCTATAGGAGTGCTATTTATATCCTGTCACTACTGATCATTCATCCACACTGCATCTTCTATAGGAGTGCTATTTATATCCTGATCATTCATCCACACTGCATCTTCTATAGGAGTGATATTTATATCCTGATCATTCATCCTCACTGCATCTTCTATAGGAGTGCTATTTATATCCTGATCATTCATCCACACTGCATCTTCTATAGGAGTGCTATTTATATCCTGATCATTCATCCACACTGCATCTTCTATAGGAGTGCTATTTATATCCTGATCATTCATCCACACTGCATCTTCTATAGGAGTGCTATTTATATCCTGTCACTACTGATCATTCATCCATACTGCATCTTCTTTAGGAGAGCTATTTATATCCTGATCATTCATCCACACTGCATCTTCTTTAGGAGAGCTATTTATATCCTGATCATTCATCCACACTGCATCTTCTATAGGAGTGCTATTTATATCCTGATCATTCATCCTCACTGCATCTTCTATAGGAGTGCTATTCATATCCTGATCATTCATCCTCACTGCATCTTCTATAGGAGTGCTATTTATATCCTGATCATTCATCCACACTGTATCTTCTATAGGAGTGCTATTTATATCCTGATCATTCATCCTCACTGCAGCTTCTATAGGAGTGCTATTTATATCCTGATCATTCATCCCCACTGCATCTTCTTTAGGAGTGCTATTTATATCCTGATCATTCATCCACACTGCATCTTCTATAGGAGTGCTATTTATATCCTGATCATTCATCCCCACTGCATCTTCTATAGGAGTGCTATTTATATCCTGATCATTCATCCACACTGCATCTTCTATAGGAGTGCTATTTATATCCTGATCATTCATCCACACAGCATCTTCTATAGGAGTGCTATTTATATCCTGATCATTCATCCACACTGCATCTTCTATAGGAGTGCTATTTATATCCTGATCATTCATCAACACTGCATCTTCTATAGGAGTGCTATTTATATCCTGATCATTCATCCACACTGCATCTTCTATAGGAGTGCTATTTATATCCTGATCATTCATCCTCACTGCATCTTCTATAGGAGTGCTATTTATATCCTGATCATTCATCCTCACTGCATCTTCTATAGGAGTGCTATTTATATCCTGATCATTCATCCACACTGCATCTTCTATAGGAGTGCTATTTATATCCTGATCATTCATCCACACTGCATCTTCTATAGGAGTGCTATTTATATCCTGATCATTCATCCTCACTGCATCTTCTATAGGAGTGCTATTTATATCCTGATCATTCATCCCCACTGCATCTTCTATAGGAGTGCTATTTATATCCTGATCATTCATCCACACTGCATCTTCTATAGGAGTGCTATTTATATCCTGATCATTCATCCTCACTGCATCTTCTATAGGAGTGCTATTTATATCCTGATCATTCATCCACACTGCATCTTCTATAGGAGTGCTATTTATATCCTGATCATTCATCCTCACTGCATCTTCTATAGGAGTGCTATTTATAACCTGATCATTCATCAACACTGCATCTTCTATAGGAGTGCTATTTATTTCCTGATCATTCATCCTCACTGCATCTTCTATAGGAGTGCTATTTATATCCTGATCATTCATCCACACTGCATCTTCTATAGGAGTGCTATTTATATCCTGATCATTCATCCTCACTGCATCTTCTATAGGAGTGCTATTTATATCCTGATCATTCATCCACACTGCATCTTCTATAGGAGTGCTATTTATATCCTGATCATTCATCCACACTGCATCTTCTATAGGAGTGCTATTTATATCCTGATCATTCATCCACACTGCATCTTCTATAGGAGTGCTATTTATTTCCTGATCATTCATCCTCACTGCATCTTCTATAGGAGTGCTATTTATATCCTGATCATTCATCCACACTGCGTCTTCTATAGGAGTGCTATTTATATCATGATCATTCATCCTCACTGCATCTTCTATAGGAGTGCTATTTATATCCTGATCTTTCATCCACACTGCATCTTCTATAGGAGTGCTATTTATATCCTGATCATTCATCCACACTGCATCTTCTATAGGAGTGCTATTTATATCCTGATCATTCATCCACACTGCATCTTCTATAGGAGTGCTATTTATTTCCTGATCATTCATCCTCACTGCATCTTCTATAGGAGTGCTATTTATATCCTGATCATTCATCCACACTGCATCTTCTATAGGAGTGCTATTTATATCCTGATCATTCATCCACACTGCATCTTCTATAGGAGTGCTATTTATATCCTGATCATTCATCCACACTGCATCTTCTATAGGAGTGCTATTTATATCCTGATCATTCATCCTCACTGCATCTTCTATAGGAGTGCTATTTATATCCTGATCATTCATCCACACTGCATCTTCTATAGGAGTGCTATTTATATCCTGATCATTCATCCACACTGCATCTTCTTTAGGAGTGCTATTTATATCCTGATCATTCATCCACACTGCATCTTCTATAGGAGTGCTATTTATATCCTGATCATTCATCCACACTGCATCTTCTATAGGAGTGCTATTTATATCCTGATCATTCATCCACACTGCATCTTCTATAGGAGTGCTATTTATATCCTGTCACTACTGATCATTCATCCATACTGCATCTTCTTTAGGAGAGCTATTTATATCCTGATCATTCATCCACACTGCATCTTCTTTAGGAGTGCTGTTTATATCCTGTCGACTACTGATCATTCATCCACACTGTGTGTGTCATCAATGCAGGTAATTTATGACAACTGTATAAAGTATATGTTTTATGAACTCATGAACACCAGCCAGTTTATCAGCCCTGTTCTGTTAGTTTAGGGAGATTATACGTCTTCACCACCAGAGGGGGACATTGAGTAATATTTCAGGTTAATTTGATATATTTTTATACTAAAATGGATGACAGTTTATTCTGATGTTGTGAATATGAGATTACACATGGAAACAATGTATTATTTTTATTATAGTAAATTAGAAATTATTAGGAATTGTTAAATCCACTATATGATCACAATAACTTTGACAGACATTTTGATAGTTTTTTGTTAGTTTATTATAGAAGGCAGATTTATGGAGAATTGCTGTAGGAGTGCTATTTATATCCCATCACTACTGATCATTCATCCATACTGTGTGTGTCCCATCATTGCAGCTTTGGAAATAAATGAACTATCCATCCATTGCTCCTTCCTGTGTTGATTCACTGATTTGAGAGACGGGACTATGACGTTTTCGTCTTTTGAGCTTCTAGTCATGAAATCTATGCAGCCTACTCACTCACTTTTTATAGCTACTGTTTACAGGCCTCCTGGGCAATATGCAGTGTTCCTCACTGAGTTCCCTGAATTCCTATCGGATCTTGTAGTCATAGCAGATAATATTCTAATTTTTGGTGACTTTAACATTCACATGGAAAAGTCCACAGACCCACTCCAAAAGGCTTTCGGAGCCATCATCGATTCAGTGGGTTTTGTCCAACATGTCTCTGGACCTACTCACTGCCACAGTCATACTCTGGACCTAGTTTTGTCCCATGGAATAAATGTTGTGGATCTTAATGTTTTTCCTCATAATCCTGGATTATCGGACCACCATTTTATTGCGTTTGCAATTGCAACAAATAATCTGCTCAGACCCCAACCAAGGAAGATTAAAAGTCGTGCTATAAATTCTCAGACAACCCAAAGATTCCTTGATGCCCTTCCAGACTCCCTCTGCCTACCCAAGGACGTCAGAGGACAAAAATCAGTTAACCACCTAACCGAGGAACTCAATTTAACCTTGTGCAATACCCTAGATGCAGTTGCACCCCTAAAAATTAAAAACATCTGTCATAAGAAACTAGCTCCCTGGTATACAGAAAATACATGAGCTCTGAAGCAAGCTTCCAGAAAATTGGAACGGAAATGGCGCCACACCAAACTGGAAGTCTTCCGACTAGCTTGGAAAGACAGTACCGTGCAGTATCGAAGAGCCCTCACTGCTGCTCGATCATCCTATTTTTCCAACCTAATTGAGGAAAATAAGAACAATCCGAAATTTCTTTTTGATACTGTCGCAAAGCTAACTAAAAAGCAGCATTCGCAAATGGAGGATGGCTTTCACTTCAGCAGTAATAAATTTATGAACTTCTTTGAGGAAAAGATCATGATCATTAGAAAACAAATTACGGACTCCTCTTTAAATCTGGGTATTCCTCCAAAGCTCCATTGTCCTGAGTCTGCACAACTCTGCCAGGACCTAGGATCAAGGGAGATACTAAAGTGTTTTAGTACTATATCTCTTGACACAATGATGAAAATAATCATGGCCTCCAAACCCTCAAGCTGCATACTGGACCCTATTCCAACTAAACTACTGAAAGAGCTGCTTCCTGTGCTTGGCCCTCCTATGTTGAACATAATAAACGTCTCTCTATCCACCGGATGTGTACCAAGCTCACTAAAAGTGGCAGTAATAAAGCCTCTCTTGACCCAGAAATTATAAAAAACTATCGGCCTATATCGAATCTTCAATTCCTCTCAAAACATTTTGAAAAAGCTGTTGCACAGCAACTCACTGCCTTCCTGAAGACAAACAATGTATACGAAATGCTTCAGTCTGGTTTTAGACCCCATCATAGCACTGAGACTGCACTTGTGAAGGTGGTAAATGACCTTTTAATGACGTCAGACCGAGGCTCTGCATCTGTCCTCGTGCTCCTAGATCTTAGTGCCGCTTTTGATGCCATCGATCACCACATTCTTTTGGAGAGATTGGAAACCCAAATTGGTCTACATGGACAAGTTCTGGCCTGGTGTAGATCTTATCTGTCGGAAAGATATCAGTTTGTCTCTGTGAATGGTTTGTCCTCTGACAAATAAATTGTAAATTTCGGTGTTCCTCAAGGTTCCGTTTTAGGACCACTATTGTTTTCACTATATATTTTTCCTCTTGGGGATGTCATTCGAAAACATAATGTTAAATGTCACTGCTATGCGGACGACACACAGCTGTACATTTCAATGAAACATGGTGAAGCCCCAAAATTGCCCTCGCTAGAAGCCTGTGTTTCAGACATAAGGAAGTGGATGGCTGCAAACTTTCTACTTTTAAACTCGGACAAAACAGAGATGCTTGTTCTAGGTCCCAAGAAACAAAGAGATCTTCTGTTGAATCTGACAATTAATCTGGATGGTTGTAAAGTCGTCTCAAATAAAACTGTGAAGGACCTCGGCGTTACTCTGGACCCTGATCTCTCTTTTGAAGAACGTATCAAGACTGCTTCAAGGACAGCTTTTTTCCATCTACGTAACATTGCAAAAATCAGAAACTTTCTGTCCAAAAATGACGCAGAAAAATTAATCCATGCTTTTGTTACTTCTAGGCTCGACTACTGCAATGCTCTACTTTCCGGCTACCCGGATAAAGCACTAAACAAACTTCAGTTAGTGCTAAATACGGCTGCTAGAATCCTGACCAGAACCAAAAAATTTGATCATATTACTCCAGTGCTAGCCTCCCTACACTGGCTTCCTGTTAAGGCAAGGGCTGATTTCAAGGTTTTACTGCTAACCTACAAAGCATTACATGGGCTTGCTCCTACCTATCTTTCCGATTTGGTCCTGCCGTACATACCTACACGTACGCTACGGTCACAAGACGCAGGCCTCCTAATTGTCCCTAGAATTTCTAAGCAACCAGCTGGAGGTAGGGCTTTCTCCTATAGAGCTCCATTTTTATGGAATGGTCTGCCTACCCATGTGAGAGACGCAGACTCAGTCTCAACCTTTAAGTCTTTACTGAAGACTTATCTCTTCAGTAGGTCCTATGATTAAGTATAGTCTGGCCCAGGAGTGTGAAGGTGAACGGAAAGGCTGGAGCAACGAACCGCCCTTGCTGTCTCTGCCTTGCCAGTTCCCCTCTCTCCACTGGGATTCTCTGCCTCTAACCCTATTACAGGGGCTGAGTCACTGGCGTACTGGTGTTCTTCCATGCCGTCCCTGGGAGGGGTGCGTCACTTGAGTGGGCTGAGTCACTGACGTGGTCTTCCTGTCTGGGTTGGCGCCCCCCCCCCCCCCTTGGGTTGTGCCGTGGTGGAGATCTTTGTGGGCTATACTCGGCCTTGTCTTAGGACGGTAAGTTGGTGGTTGGAGACATCCCTCTAGTGGTGTGGGGGCTGTGCTTTGGAAAAGTGGGTGGGGTTATATCCTGCCTGTTTGGCCCTGTCCGGGGGTTTTATCAGATGGGGCCACAGTGTCTCCTGACCCCTCCTGTCTCAGCCTCTAGTATTTACGCTGCAGTAGTTTATGTGTCGGGGGGCTAGGGTCAGTCTGTTACATCTGGAGTATTTCTCTTGTCTTATCCGGTGTCCTGTGAGAATTTAAATATGCTCTCTCTAATTCTCTCTTTCTCTCTTTCTTTCTTTCTCTCGGAGGACCTGAGCCCTAGGACCATGCCTCAGGACTACCTGGCATGATGACTCCTTGCTGTCCCCAGTCCACCTGGCCGTGCTGCTGCTCCAGTTTCAACTGTTCTGCCTGCGGCTATGGAACCCTGACCTGTTCACCGGACGTGCTTGTTGCACCCTTGACAACTACTATGATTATTATTATTTGACCATGCTGGTCATTTATTTTAACATCTTGACCATGTTCTGTTATAATATCCACCCGGCACAGCCAGAAGAGGACTGGCCACCCCTCATAGCCTGGTTCCTCTCTCGGTTTCTTCCTAGGTTTTTGGCCTTTTCTAGGGCGTTTTTTCCTAGGGAGTTTTTCCTAGCCACCGTGCTTCTTTCACATGCATTGCTTGCTGTTTGGGGTTCTAGGCTGGGTTTCTGTACAGCACTTTGAGATATCAGCTGATGTACGAAGGGCTATATAAATACATTTGATTTGATTTGATTTGACTAGGAAGGTCACGCTAGCTCGATATTTAGCTGAAGCTTGCAAACGTTAGTCACACCTCATGCTTTCCATGTACTGTGTGGTTGTGTTATCTAGAGGGAACCCGTTAGCACAGTAGGATCTGGTGCCTCTTGCCGTGGGTTCAAAACGACAGAGGAAATCAACCTGCTTGCTCCTTTTTGTTTTGTCAACTTTTTGATGGGGATGTTATGTTTGATACCGGAGCTACGAGGCATGTGTCCAAATCGCTAAGCAGTAAACATCAAAGCAGTGTACCGATGCCTGTATCACTTTATCAGCAGCACGTCATCAATGGCGTCGGAAGCTTCATTTCATCAAACAACCACCTGATTGGTTTGGTATTGGGCTTGTTCGACACTGCAGGCGACTGCCAACTGACTGATCTACAAATCACCTCGCATCATAAATAATTACTCATTATTATTTATAAATCAGTCACCATTTACCCACAATGCGGCATGGATTTGATGCTCTCGAGCACGGTGAGTGGTTTAGTAGATGACATAAAGGCTATGCTGCTACGGTGTGGGACGTCATCTATAATAATGACATAAAGGCTATGCTGCTACGGTGTGGGATGTCGTCTATAATAATGACATAAAGGCTATGCTGCTACGGTGTGGGACGTCATCTATAATAATGACATAAAGGCTATGCTGCTACGGTGTGGGACGTCATCTATAATAATGACATAAAGGCTATGCTGCTACGGTGTGGGATGTCATCTATAATAATGACATAAAGGCTATGCTGCTACGGTGTGGGACGTCATCTATAATAATGACATAAAGGCTATGCTGCTACGGTGTGGGACGTCATCTATAATAATGACATAAAGGCTATGCTGCTACGGTGTGGGACGTCATCTATAATAATGACATAAAGGCTATGCTGCTACGGTGTGGGACGTCATCTATAATAATGACATAAAGGCTATGGTGCTACGGTGTGGGATGTCATCTATAATAATGACATAAAGGCTATGCTGCTATGGTGTGGGACGTCATCTATAATAATGACATAAAGGCTATGCTGCTACGGTGTGGGAGGTCATCTATAATAATGACATAAAGGCTATGCTGCTACGGTGTGGGGTGTCATCTATAATAATGACATAAAGGCTATGCTGCTACGGTGTGGGATGTCATCTATAATAATGTGGCTGTTCTAAATTCTGTATTGCTCAAAGCCTTGAGTAATGAACCTATTTTTGAGACAATTGGCTGGAAAGCATCAATGCTTCAGGAAGCTTTGTTTCCACATCACTACTTTTCAGCAAAAATTGATTTTAAATAGCGTTAGACATGCTTCTAACAGGGGGTTTCTCCCTGTGAACCTGCCAATGTACCTGAATGTCAATTAACTTGTGGGCGGTGGTCGTGATGATGGCCTATTGGATGACGTCGTCCATCGGGATTCCCCCCAAAAAGAAGATGCTCTGGATTGATCACTAGAGTCAGATGTGAAGGAGGAGGTTGATCATCAGGAGTCAGACGTGAAGGAGGAGGTTGATCATCAGGAGTCAGATGTGAAGGCGGAGGTTGATCATCAGGAGTCAGATGTGAAGGAGGAGGTTGATCATCAGGAGTCAGATGTGAAGGAGGAGGTTGATCATCAGGAGTCAGATGTGAAGGAGGAGGTTGATCATCAGGAGTCAGATGTGAAGGAGGAGGTTGATCATCAGGAGTCAGATGTGAAGGAGGAGGTTGATCATCAGTGAACCTCTAGGATTGTGGTTGGGCTGGCGTTTACACTTCCAGCTTGGTCATATATTTTGATACATTGAATGTTGATATTGTGAACCTATGTTATATATTGGTACCTCCTGTTTCAGGAAGTGATGTCACTAAGTACTGCTCCTATATATACAGTGCAGTCGGAAAGTATTCAGACCCCTTCACTTTTTCCACAATTTGTTACGTTATTCTAAAATAGATTAAATCAATATTTTACCCTCAATCTACACACAATACCCCATAGTGACATCACAATACCCCATAATGACATCACAATACCCCAAAGTGACATCACAATACCCCATAATGACATCACAATACCCCATAATGACATCACAATACCCCATAATGACATCACAATACCCCATAATGACAAAGCAAAAACAGGTTTTTATAAATGTTTCAAATGTAACAAAAACAACAAGTGAAATATCACATTTACATACAGTACCAGTCAAAAGTTTGGACACACCTACTCATTCAAGGGTTTTTATTTTTACTATTTTCTACATTGTAGAATAATAATGAAGACATCAAAACTATGAAATAAAGCATATGGAATCATGTAGTAGCCAAAAAATTGTTAAACAAATCAAAAGATATTTCACCCTTTGTCTTGATGACAGCTTTGCACACTCTGGCATTCTCTTAACCAGCTTCATGAAGTAGTCACCTGGAATTGATTTCAATTAACAGGTGTGCCTAGTGAAATGTTAATTTGTGGAATTTTTTTGTTAATTTATTCAAGTAACAGACATATCTCAACATCAACTGTTCAGAGACTGAGGGAATCCGGCCTTCATGGTTGAACTGCTGCATAGAAAAACACTGTTTACAAAAGCTTTGTTATTAAAGAACGAGAAAGCCAGCACACTGTTTACAAAAAAAAACAAGGACATTTCTAAGTGTCCCCAAACTTTTGAACGGTAGTATACATCTACATGATGTATTGTTACACCATGTAGCAGCAGTATAGACCTAGTCTGTTCCTTATATACATCTACATGATGTATTGTTACACCATGTAGGAGCAGTATAGACCTAGTCTGTTCATTATATACATCTACATGATGTATTGTTACACCATGTAGCAGCAGTATAGACCTAGTCTGTTCATTATATACATCTACATGATGTATTGTTACACCATGTAGCAGCAGTATAGACCTAGTCTGTTCATTATATACATCTACATGATGTATTGTTACACCATGTAGCAGCAGTATAGACCTAGTCTGTTCATTATATACATCTACATGATGTATTGTTACACCATGTAGGAGCAGTATAGACCTATTCTGTTCATTATATACATCTACATGATGTATTGTTACACCATGTAGCAGCAGTATAGACCTAGTCTGTTCATTATATACATCTACATGATGTATTGTTACACCATGTAGGAGCAGTATAGACCTAGTCTGTTCATTATATACATCTACATGATGTATTGTTACACCATGTAGCAGCAGTATAGAGCTACAGTAGCTGGCTACTTATTTATATGTTGTTTGACTGAATGAAACTGCCTTAAATGTGCTGTAGTAAAAAAAATGTATTCTCACTAATCAATCACCACATTCCTGTCTTTGTATGTCTCAATAGTATTATTTAATTAAATCCATGTAAAATAATCTTAGTCTGAAAATAAAATGTGATCCTCAACTGCGTTTCCCTCCAGTCAGCAGACGGCGATGTGCGTCTTTCAGGCGATGCTGCAGCGTGACGTATAATCTAGTGGACGGTTCTTCATAAACAGCTCGTCAACCACCTCGGTAGCTTGCTAGCCAACATAGCCGAAAGATTCAAGCTATTTATACGCTTTCGGTCTATATTAGCTACTGTGTTTTAGACACACTTCTGTCGTATCTACTTGTTAACCTATTTAATTTAATATTACGTTATTTTGTATTAGTCAGCTATAGTAGCTGGCTGGTTAAGTTAGCATTAGCCTAGTCGCTAATGATAGCTAGCTAGCTAACATCCCCGAACATGAGCTCCCTAAACTACTCCCCTCCTGTTAAACAAGAGGAGGTCTGCTGGACGGAGAAAGAAGCTCTGAGGCTGAACATTGTCGTGAAAGAGGAGAAGGAAGAGGAGGATGTTACAGTAAAACAAGAAGTAGAGGGTGAGGCTGTTACAGTGAAAGAAGAAGAGAAAGACGTTACAGTGAAAGAAGAGGAAGATGCGTTCAGAGTGAAAGAGGAGGAGGATGTTACTGTAAAAGAGGAAGAGGAGGATGCAGTTTTTGAAGTGAAAGAGGAGGAGGAGACAGAAGGTCAGATTAACACCAGTAAATACTATTATTTAATAACGGGGCACAAACCCTGCAGTTGTTGAACTGATGAACACAAACGTGGTTTTAAAGCAGCAATGGTTTTTGTTTTGCACACATTTTAAAATGAAAAATCAGAGTCTGGTGTAATTCTGTTACTGTGCAATTGTCCAGCTCCTAACTATACTCAACAAAAAATATAAACGCAACATGCGACAACTTCAAAGATTTTACTGAGTTACAGTTCATAGAAGTCAATTGAAATATATTCATTAGGCCCTAATCTATGGGTTTCACGACTGGGCAGGTTCTGCTGCCGTAGGCCCACCCACTGGGGCACAAGACCCAGCCAATCAGAATTAGGTTTTCCACACAAAAGGGCTTTATTACAGACAGAAATACTCCTCAGCCCCTCCCCTCCTCAGACGATCCCTCATGAAACATGGGACCAACACTTTCCATGTTGCGTTTATATTTTTGTTCAGTATATAAACTTAGAAACACATGTCAGCGTAGAGCCCTGAACTATAATAATAAGGCAGCAGTTTATCTGTCAGGACAGTGTGGTGTGTAGTGATCAGTTTATCTGGCAGGACAGTGTGGTGTGTAGTGATCAGTTTATCTGGCAGGACAGTGTGGTGTGTGGTGATCAGTTTATCTGTCAGGACAGTGTGGTGTGTAGTGATCAGCAGTTTATCTGGCAGGACAGTGTGGTGTGTAGTGATGTGTTATGGAGGCACTTTGGTGATTCTTCATGTTCATCATTACTATTGTATCTAAATGAATTATTTTAACACATTGGTTAAAAGTCTCTTGTCACAAAAATGTAATTACATTGAGCAATATACCACATTACTTCATAATTACATTTCTTGTTTTACAAACATTGCCAAGCTGCTCATTAGTTTCTTGTTGTTGTGATTTTTGGTGTAAGCAGTCATGGCAAAAAAATATTTGGGCTGGTAAAAAATCAGTGGCTGGTATATTCTATCATCTGCCTGATACAGTGGCTGGTGGACCAAAATCAAAGTAAAACAAGACTTAGACGACATTTGTCAATGTCAAAAAACATTTAAACATTCACTATATTGACTGTCTGACTTTGACGTTCATACAGGAGAGAGACGTGACTATCATGGATCCTCTGGGGAGCCTCAACAACATCGTGAAGCTGACAAGGCAGAGAAGAGTCTCTCCACATCAGGACACCTCAAGAAACACCATCAGAGACCCACAGGAAAGAAACCTCACTGCTGCTCTGACTGTGGGAAACGTTTCAAGTCTTCATCAGAATTGAAAAAACACCAGCGAGTACACACAGGAGAGAAACCTTATAGCTGTAATCAATGTGGGAAGAGTTTTACTCAGTCAAGCCACCTGGTATCACACCAGAGAACACACACAGGAGAGAAGCCTTATAGCTGTGATCAGTGTGGCAAGAGTTTTACTCAGTCAAGTAGCCTGGTATCACACCAGAGAACACACACAGGAGAGCAGCCATATGGCTGTGATCAGTGTGGCAAGGGTTTTACTCAGTCAAGTAGCCTGGTATCACACCAGAGAACACACACAGGAGAGCAGCCATATGGCTGTGATCAGTGTGGCAAGGGTTTTACTCAGTCAAGTAGCCTGGTATCACACCAGAGAACACACACAGGAGAGAAATCTTTTAGCTGTAATCAATGTGGAAAAAGTTTTACCCAGTCAAGAAGCCTGATATCACATCAGAGAACACACACAGGAGAGAAACGAGAGAAACCATATAGCTGTACTCAATGTGGGAAGAGTTTTTTTCGTTCTAGCTGTCTGAAGAGACACCAGAAAAAACACACAGGAGAAAAACCTTTTAGCTGTACTCAATGTGGAAAGAGTTTTACCCAGTCAAGAAGCCTGATATCACATCAGAGAACACACAGGAGAGAAACAAGAGAAACCATATAGCTGTACTCAATGTGGGAAGAGTTTTTTTTCGTTCTAGTCATCTGAAGGTAGACCATAGAACACACACAGGAGATAAATCATATAGCTGTACTCAATGTGGGAAGAGTTTTTTTTGTTCTAGCAGTCTGAAGGTACACCATAGAACACACACAGGAGAGATACGAGAGAAATCATATAGCTGTACTCAATGTGGGAAGAGTTTTTTTTGTTCTAGCCATCTGAAGATACACCATAGAACACACACAGGAGAGAAACCTTTTAGCTGTGATCAATGTGGGAAGAGTTTTACTACATCTGGCCAGCTGACTATACACCAGAGAACACACACAGGAGAGAAACCTTATAGCTGTGATCAATGTGGGAAGAGATACTCTAGTAAAAGACCTCTGATTAAACATCAGAAAATACATGAAGGAGTTGTTTCATGATATCAATGAAATAATGTCACAATGTAGAATGTTTTAACATTGTAGTAGGAGTATTTTAATTATGTCACAATGTAGAATGTTTTAACATTGTAGTAGGAGTATATTAATGATGTCACAATGTAGAATGTTTAAACATTGTAGAAGGAGTATTTTAATGATGTCACAATGTAGAACCCTAAACATTTGCCCCCTGTTCTATTGATTTCAGCATGATATGGATATTAGCCTCGGGGGGGAAAATCCAGGCTCTGAAATGGAAGAGTTACTATTTATGAGATTTAATAAAAAGTGACAAAAAAAAATGTGTTACGCTTACCACGTTGGTTACCCACTTGAATCAAAATGCAACACTTCAAAATGTTTAGGTTTTAAATTTATCACAAACTGTTTCTACATATTGGTTATTGATTTGGACACGTTAAAACTGTGTTTTGACATTGCACTATTCTCATTTAGCCAAATGTCATTGAAAAGACGTTGAAAATAAGACTATGCCCGACTTCCAATATATGTTCGGTTGTTGTTGAAAGTGAAAGTTGAAAAGATGTCTTTTCTGGTCGTTTTGTCAATGACTTGAAAACAACTTCATTTCAACGTAGTTGCAGCCTATACACATGGACGCAGTATAATAAATTGGTCTATAATCAATTTTATTAACAATCCTACATCACTCCAGTATTTCTTTACAACATTCAAGTGCTAATTGTCTTTATTCCACTACTGAAGAAGCATGACTCAAATCACCTCATATTTATAAAAAATAAAATAAAAAAAGTACAATTTTTTTTTTTAATGAAATATATGTATTCACTACTGTAAGTCGCTCTGGATAAGAGCGTCTGCTAAATGACTAAAATGTAAAATGTAAAAAATTTCAAACATTCAGCCTGACAAAATCAGATTTTTTTTATTATTTCATGCCTCACCATTAGGTTCATTATTGTCAATATGTATTAACAAAGGGGTGTACATTTGGTTTGATATTTCATATTTACAATTCATGTAATACTTATTCATGCAACCAACTGACCATTTTTGGGTACAACTATATTGACATTGTTATCCTGCTTTTAGAATATCAGGGTTCATTCTCAGATGTGCCAAACCAAATGTACTAGAGCATGACATTGGGGACTGGGCCCCGATCCAACAACATGCCTATCTAGTGAACCCTGAAAAGAGAGAGAAGCTCTGACATGTCCGTGGTAAGGACTTCTTGGTTTGTCTCAAGGGTGGGCAGTCAAAAAGATTTGTGTTTTGCGTTTAACCAGTGTGTTACCATGGATCGCAATTTATTTTGACACGTTTTTCCGTGTTGGAGATTAGTTTTATCTCTTATTCTTTTCTGTATGTTTTTGAAACTGCACTGTTGGTTAGGGGCTCGTAAGTCAGCATTTCACTGTTAGGTCTACAGGTCTACACCTGTTGTATTCGGCACACGTGACTAATACAATTTGATTTGAGTTTATTTTGGGGTTCTTTCCAAGGGGACGAGAGTTCTAGAAGCTAGTGGGTTTTAGGAAGACGAGAGTTCTAGAAGCTAGTGAGTTTTAGGACGACGAGAGTTCTAGAAGCTTGTGAGTTTTAGGAAGACGAGAGTTCTAGAAGCTAGTGAGTTTTAGGTAAGATGAGAGTTCTAGAAGCTAGTGGGGGAAAATATTTTTTTCTTGATGACAGCCAGTAGACACCATGTTTATATTGGTGAAGGTGAAGCATTGTAGTTGATTATAATGAGAAATGGAAGTTGTTTTCTGTTGGTGGTGAGCAAACTTGTCCATAAAAAATATATGATATATTTGTTGTCTTAAGGGGGAAGGTGTTACAGGCTTTGGTTTTTCCATTTATGGTTTGAGGTTTGGATTTTAGCACGTCTAGCTCGTTAGCACGTCTAGCTCGTTAGCACGTCCAGCTCGTTAGCACGTCTAGCTCGTTAGCACGTCCAGCTCGTTAGCACGTCTAGCTCGTTAGCACGTAGGACGCACTGATTGGTGTCACCTCGTTAGTCAGTATGTGTTACACCTGTGCTGGCTTGTCCATCTCGTTAGTGGGAAGGTGTTTCAACTGAGCCGGTCCAGGTTCTATTTAAGAGTGTCTGGCCCAGTGCTCCAGTTGTCTTGATACATGTGGAGAGTCAACACCTTTAGTTGCTCCACCTTTTTGGTTTGCTTCCTGTCTTTAAGTTTGGTTTGGGTTTTTCCTTTTGTTTCTCATGGTGGGTGTCTTTTAGGTTCCAGTTGTTGTTACTAGTCAACTTTCAGTGGACACTGTGAGCAAAACTGCAAGATTATGTTATATTACTTTTATTGCATCAAATGGTTGTTTTATTAACAGAATAGAGGGTTCTTAGAACTATTGTTTCTGTGTTCTACTGAGGATGGGCCTCTGGGAGAAAACACTGACAGGAGATTTACAATGTCTTTTGGTTGATAAAACCTAAAGAGACCGCATTCCAGAACATGAGTTAATGTTTCTGTTCTATATGGTACGAGGGAGAGATGACCCCAGGGCCAGACCCTGGTCTCTACACAGAGTACTGTTTTTACAGCAGATACACTCTGCTGAGAATTATAAGTGTCTTTCATACAAATCTTAACCTTGTGACCCGTTCTATACATCTGTTGTTGGTCATGTAGGTTGAAAGGGGTGTATCTTGGCTGTAAAAGACCTTTGTACTTTTGTCTCGTGGCTCTCAATGAATCATCTGGGGGTGATTCATCTCTCAACGAATCATCTGGGGGTGATTAATCTCTCAACGAATCATCTGGGGGTGATTCATCTCTCAACGAATCATCTGGGGGTGATTCATCTCTCAACGAATCATCTGGGGGTGATTCATCTCTCAACGAATCATCGGGGGGTGATTCATCTCTCAATGAATCATCTGGGGGTGATTCGTCGACCAGCCATCATTATCGTAGGGCACTCAATTGATTGACTTTATTTGTGTGTTGTATTGACCTGCTCCCTTATAAGTGGGATAAATTTGTGTGATAAATTTGTCTCCTCAATTGATATTAAAGAAATTAACCACCACAATTTGCGATGGGGATGTGAATCTTGACTTGGTGACCGCTCCTGCCGACCTGGGTAAGTGGTGCACCAGGGATCCCTCAAACTTGGGATCTCAGGGAAACCACACTGCGGGAACGGAGCAAATGGACCCACCTTTGATCTGAGAGGCAGCGAGCCGAGTGGATACCACATCTCGAACGTAGTTTAAAAAGGAAGAGGTGAGTGAAACACGCAAAGTGGAGTTTTTAGAAAATCCTTGTAGGCTCCGAGTGTGTATTCCTGTGTGGAGGTGTAAACAGGGCCCAGTCAGGAGGCTCTGAGTGTGTATTCCTGTGTGGAGGTATAAACAGGGCCCAGTCAGTAGGCTCTGAGTGTGTATTCCTGTGTGGAGGTGTAAACAGGGCCCAGTCAGGAGGCTCTGAGTGTGTATTCCTGTGTGGAGGTGTAAACAGGGCCCAGTCAGGAGGCTCTGAGTGTGTATTCCTGTGTGTAGGTGTAAACAGGGCCCAGTCAGGAGGCTCTGAGTGTGTATTCCTGTGTGGAGGTGTAAACAGGGCCCAGTCAGTAGAATCTGAGCCTGAGTCAGCCATCTGTGCAAACTGGATAAAAACTAGAATCTGTGTTTACTAGTTAAGACCATTTATGATATAGTATAAGATAGTAAGGTGCACCTGTAATTATTTTAAACCTGTAATTGTTTTAAACCTGTAATTGTTTTAAACCTGTAATTGTTTTAAACCTGGACCCCATTTTAGAAGTATTGAAAGATGTAAATGTATTTGATTCATTATCCTAGGAACTAACTATGAGATACAAATTTGAAAATATTCCTGCAGGTTAAAATATTGTTGAAAAACTAATTAATTAGGTATGTTTGGGAATAGCATTGTGTGACTGTGATATGAGAGTTGTGTGACTGTGATATGAGAGTTGTGTGACTGTGATATGAGAGTTGTGTGACTGTGATATGAGAGTTGTGTGACTGTGGTATGAGAGTTGTGTGACTGTGGTATGAGAGTTGTGTGACTGTGGTATGAGAGTTGTGTGACTGTGATATGAGAATTGTGTGACTGTGATATGAGAGTTGTGATATGAGAGTTGTGTGACTGTGATATGAGAGTTGTGATATGAGCGTTGTGTGACTGTGATATGAGAGTTGTGTGACTGTGATATGAGAGTTGTGTGACTGTGATATGAGAGTTGTGTGACTGTGATATGAGAGTTGTGTGACTGTGGAAATGAGTCTTAATCTGTCGTCTGGATAGTAACATATAGAAATATGCTGAATCAGATGATTGAAATGTGGATAATAAGCGGGATGATATTTTAGAAAGCAGCGGAAGGTCTATAGTTCCTGGGAGGCTTGATTTTGCCGTGGTCTCTGGGAGGTTAGAGAACCGTTGAGGATCCCATGGTCATTGTCTGGGAAACAAGTTTATTTTTGGTTCTGCTGGGAGTATGTTTGGAGAGCTTCTTCGTAGCTATGGAGAGTCCTTGAAAAAGCAAATGGAATGGTTGTTGTGACTACCTGAGAATTTCTTACGTTTTCTATGGATTCTGTGACTATATGAAAATATGATGAATTGTATGTGTGTATAATCGATTAGTAGAGATTTGATAAAGTAATACTGGGAATATAATTAGATACAATTTAAACAACCCATATGTAGACGAACGTAGGTTTTGAGTTGGTATCTTTAATGGATCATTTGATAAAGATGAGGTTTAAGCATTATTAAACAGTCTACAAAGTCTGGCCAGTTGTCTCAGAAACTGATGGGAGTGTGTCCACTTTAGGTTAAGTTACCCTAACGATGAAACTATAAAACGCTAATTGGATTTTCTCCGTCCAGGTACTACATTTGAAATAAACTGCCCTTAAGGCCTGGGGGGGGGTTCTTCCCAGTTTGAGAGGAGTTGCTAGATTTATTGAATAAACCTTTTTCCATAAAGTTAGAGTGAACCAAGGTGTCTGACTAGCTGTTGATGCTGAAGAAGCGTCCCGTCCACTAGATTATACGTCACAGTGGCAGAATCGCCTGAAAGACGCACATCTCCATCTGCTGACTGGAGTTGGTATCGCAGTTGAGAAAATACTTTCAGGCAAAAAGCTAAAAAGCGACTACCCCTAAACACCAACGACTCCCTTTGAAAACGGGCGATGTGGCATCAGAAACATTTATTATATTGTAAAAATGTACTTCAAAGTGTAGATAAATAGAATAACTTTGGTCATACCCAGTCAGCACGTGACGTCCAAGGACGTCGAATTATGGGCGATATCAGGTCTGTCTGTTGTGGCCGCTATTTCGCCCCAAAATAGTCATCCCAAAATGGGCTGTGTATAACTATGTAAATGTCTCTCGGACAAGGTGACATTTACCAATATACACTCTAAAAAGTAAAGGTTCCTGGAATATCCTGTAGGGGTTCTTCAAATTGAAACTGTGGGGGAACCCCTAAAAGTTATTTGAAGAAACCCTTATAATGGTTCCTCAAATAACCTTTTGGGGTTCATTTTTTAACTCCCTGTCCACCCTCCCTCCATTATAAAAACATTTTAATAATAATAACAATATTGATTTAAATAATTCATTGTTTATTTACTGGCACCACAAATGTGAATGAATATTTACAAAACAATTTAACAAACAAAACACATTACAAAATTGCAACATTTCTGCAGACATGTCAGACCATAATAAATAATACATTTACTTTGTATAGTGATTTTCATGACATTTAAAAAAAATCAAAAATAATGTACAATAAAAACAACATTAAAAATGAATCACAGGTAAACTAACAATATTGTAGACTTGATGCTAAATACAGATTTTTCAGCTTTAGTCTGTATATCATATCCACTTAGTTATGTTAGGAAGTTTTCCATCTTTATGACCGGCCCTGGTAACTTCACCCCAACTTCTCTTATCCCCAGAACACAGTAACTTAACAACATAACTGTTTTTCTGACATTTTTGGGAAATTGAAGGGAAAATAAAAATCCAGTCGTAGCAGAGCCCCAAGTCCCATGGGGACGTCCTCGAGGGCCTGGATGTTCTCCCCATCAAAGGCCAGCGGGATTTCACTCTCATGGGGACGTCCTCGAGGGCCTGGATGTTCTCCCCATCAAAGGCCAGCGGGATTTCACTCTCATGGGGACGTCCTCGAGGGCCTGGATGTTCTCCCCATCAAAGGCCAGCGGGATTTCACTCTCATGGGGACGTCCTCGAGGGCGTGGATGTTCTCCCCATCAAAGGCCAGCGGGATTTCACTCTCATGGGGACGTCCTCGAGGGCCTGGATGTTCTCCCCATCAAAGGCCAGCGGGATTTCACTCTCATGGTGAAATGGATTTCCACCGATGTGCAGTAAAGGAGTGAAGAGCGGTGAAATCTGTGTCAACAAAAGTAAGAAAAGATTAATACACACACAATTAACAAAGAACAAAACAAATGTTCAGCTGTAGTTTTATATAAGCATGCACACCTATGTTTATGAAGAAACAGATGATTGGTGCATAGACATACCTTGTCACGGACATAAAGTCCACTCGGGTCCTCATTGAAGAGGTAGGGCAAGAGCAGAATCGCTGCTGTGGTCTCCAGTCCTAGTAAAGTAAAGCAATGATCTTACTACACTTGCTAATTTTATTACAAAATACATTAGAGAAAGGGACGGAATAAGAGCTGTTGTTGGCTTTATGGAAACGATATACAATATATGGGATAGAATATAGTTGAGGAAATAATCCAAACCTAGTTGTGCCTAGTTAGGACATAACGTTAGCTAGCTAGCTAACGGTACTGTACTGTAGCTCATACAACGCCGACGGTCAAACCCGGCTTTCTAATATTTACGTTCATTAACTATAGTAACGTTATGGAAGATATTCACAGAAAACCAGAATTGTCTTCGTTATTCATTATTAGTATGTTATATTATTATAATAAATGATTTCGAGACATATTCAGAGCCAAACATCAACCCAACTTAACCTTTTTAACTGTTGTCGCATCCAAACTTGTCACCATCGTTTTCAGTTGTAATTGCGAAGTTCCCGGAAGAAGTCCAGCAACAACGGAGGTTCCTCGATGAACCCACCTTCTAACAAGTTCTTTGAAGAACCTTTTGGGGCTGTTTTTCATTGACCAAGAACCCTACGGTTCTTAGGGGATCTGAGAACAACTCCAGTTGAACCCTTCATTTTTAGAGTGTAGTCGGCTCTATTTACTCTCAGATTCAAACATGATGATTAGCATCAACGATCAAGTCAGCTGCTGCTGCTCCAATACAGTATGAGGTGAGACGTTGAACTGATGTTGAACTGGGCAGTCAGCTGCTGCTGCTCCAATACAGTATGAGGTGAGACGGTGAACTGATGTTGAACCGGGCAGTCAGCTGCTGCTGCTCCAATACAGTATGAGGTGAGACGGTGAACTGATGTTGAACTGGGCAGTCAGCTGCCTCTGCTCCAATACAGTATGAGGTGAGACGGTGAACTGATGTTGAACTTGGCAGTCAGCTGCTGCTGCTCCAATACAGTATGAGGTGAGACGGTGAACTGATGTTGAACCGGGCAGTCAGCTGCTGCTGCTCCAATACAGTATGAGGTGAGACGGTGAACTGATATGAGTCTGGTCTATCATTGTTACTGCACATTGTGGTGGAATTTCTAACCAATAAGGAGAGACTTTGTCATTTCTTCAAACAATCAACCTTTATTTGATAAGAATTGCAATAAAGTAGCTGGTCAGCCCTACACTCTGAGGTGGAAGGCCGAGAGCTCGATGACACAAGGAGTTCAGAAGCCTTATATAGTCAAACTATCTTGTGCATATAGAAAACACGTGATCTTGGTATGTGTACGTGTGTGGAGAACGAGACACAGACTAACTGTGAATTGGTCGTCTCGTTCTGTAGCAACAGTTAGTTATTCTAGTCTTCTAGTGAGGTGTCAAAACAACAGGGAATCACTCTAGACACAGTTCCTCTGAAGTAGATCAACGGTTCCCTGAATTGGGCCAAGCGCCTTTGGCCTGTCTGTCGAAAGGGTGTGTGGTTACAGACCCACATAAACTTCTCAACCTTAAAATGATCCTTCAACACAGAAGTCATATCAACTTAAAGAGGTTGACATAGATTTTCCCTCACAACATTGTACAGAGATAAATCAGATCCAGACTGAACTTTGTGATGTAGTAGGGAGTTGTAGTTTCTCTAGAGATAAATCAGATCCAGCCTGAACTGTGTGGTGTAGTAGGGAGTTGTAGTTTCTCTAGAGATAAATCAGATCCAGCCTGAACTGTGTGGTGTAGTAGGGAGTTGTAGTTTCTCTAGAGATAAATCAGATCCAGACTGAACTGTGTGGTGTAGTAGGGAGTTGTAGTTTTTCTAGAGATAAATCAGACCCAGACTGAACTGTGTGATGTAGTAGAGTTGTAGTTTCCAACAGGCCAATATTCTACATAGTTTAGTGCATAAAACGTAATTAACTACAGTGACCATAATCCATTGCGAGCCTACTTGCCTTGTCTGTGTTTCTTTTACACCTGCTATGTAAAAGAGACAGAAGAATGCATAATGGTCAATGCTATCTGGGATCCTTGGGACATCCCTAGCCTAAACCCTAACCCCTACCTTAACCATTTTAAATGTCAACTTCAACGGGCTAGGGACGTCCCAAGGATGTATCTCTACCTGAAAATACATGATCTAAGTGATTGATAGTTGGTATTCAGCAGTCATAAAGCCTTATTTACTTTAATGAACTACTAAAATAGTGATTTTGTCAGACAGCATAGACAGCAGCTCTACACTTTATTGACTGACTGATCCATTCATCCTTCCATCCCTCCTCAGCCTTCCTCTCCTCTGAAGACCCAGTGAGGGTGGAGCTCAGTCAGAGAGCTGTTGAGGGACTGGTTAGGAAGAGCACTTCTACAGCCAGAGAGGTGAGAGGTCACACATGGTTTAGATGGTAAATATTTATGTCCCCTTAGTGGTTCATCGCGTCAGCAAAAGGGAATATGTTCCATCATCCATGTTTATTTACATTAGTGCAAATTGTCCACTGATATGGGTGTAATTTCTCATCCCTTTTGGCTGTGTGAATGTTAATCCTGGTCGATATGCAGCTTGGAGTGATCAGATGACAGAAGTCACATTTAGGTGCCAGGTGTAACTGAGGCCATAGATGCTCCATATCCATTACTTTGAGTGTTTTATATATGACTAAATGTGTTTCTGTGTTGCAGGGGCAGTCAAGAAATGGAACAGCAAGGCCACAGAACATGACATAAGCAGAGCTGTGGGAGACCACCTCAAGCCCCTGGTAGAGCCGGGGGTGGTGTTTACCACTCCACCACGCCTTCAGCAGGCTGGAAAAGTGGGATTGATCTATTTGATCCATTTGTTTGTTTCAGTTCTCAGTAGTTGAATCCTCTGATGTATTGTTGAGTTCAACATTTTTCATTTTCAACAAATGAACTGGTTGGTTGAAAAGTGATAAACATGCATACCATTTGCACTATATTGACAGTGGAAGATATACTGAATTTATACTGTTTTTCATACTAAGAACGACCAATATGTGTTGCTTTTGTTAGTTGGTTTTGCAAGTCTGTTGATTGGTCGATCATTAGGTTAATTTGTTTTGCAATATGTACAAATCAAGCTTTATTTATACAGCACATTTCAGACATGGATGCAACTAAATGGCTTCACAGGGGAGAAAAACAATGAAAATAAACAAATATTTAGTACACAACAAAACATAAGAGGATAAAAAAGTAAATTAACAACTTAAAGACTTATGGGCACCTTAAAGAAATTCCATTGATTAAAATATTAATTGGGTGCAATATCCAACCCAAAATATAAGCTTGTTTTTTAGGAGGGGCTCTGAAAGACACTATGGGGGTGTCCACTGAAAGTTGACTAGTAACATCAACTGGGACCTAAAAGACACCCACCATGAGACCCACTAAATCTGCCCAAGAAGAGGAAAACAAAAGAAAAACCCACACCAAACTTAAAGACAGGAAGCAAACCAAAAAGGTGGAACAACTAAAGGTGTTGACTCTCCACATGTATCAAGACAACTGGAGCACTGGGCCAGACACTCTTAAATAGAACCTGGACCAGCTCAGGTGAAACACCTTCCCACTAACGAGATGGACAAGCCAGCACAGGTGTAACACATACTGACTAACGAGGTGACACCAATCAGTGCGTCCTACGTGCTAACGAGCTAGACGTGCCAACGAGCGAGACGTGCTAACGAGCGAGACGTGCTAACGAGCGAGACGGGCTAACGAGCGAGACGGGCTAGACGTGCTGACGGGCTAGACGTGCTAACGAGCTAGACGTGCTAAAGTCCAACCTCAAAACATAAATGGAAAAACCAAAGCCTGTAACACCTTCCCCCTTAAGACAACAAATATATACTATATTTTTGTTGGACAGTTTGCTCACCACCAACAGAAAACAACTTCCATTTCACATTATAACCAACTACAATGCTTCACCTTCACCAATATAAACATGGTGTCTACTGGCTGTCAACAATTAAAAACACGCATTTAAATAATAATATACAATCATGTTATTTTTTTCTTCTTTCTTCCTTAAACTCACTATCTTCTAGAACCCTCATCCCCTTGGAACGAGCCCAAAAATAAACTTACGAGCCCAAACAGTGCAGTTTCAAAAACATACAGAAAAGAATAAGAGATAAAACTCTTAAACATATATTTTTGAAACGTTTTAGTCATTTAGCAGACACTCTTATCCAGAGCGACTTACAGTAGTGAATGTGTGACAGGTTAAAGGAAATACTCATAGCCTGTTATACATTAAAAAGTATTAGTAAGTGCATAGTATGTGAGGATCTTAAAACATCTAAGGTTAAAAAGATCATGCATTCTGTATTAGTTGATAGAGATGGATAACATTCATATAATTGTGTTAAAAAGTTAAAATCCATCAAGCGTACAAAAGGTAAGAATTGGAAAAGGAATGTGTAAACGTTATATTGATTACTTTATTTTGTGGTGCCTAATTGAAGGGGAAAAGTGTTCATCTGTGATCTACTAAATGCTCTTTAATCCACGAGCCTGAGATCGATTGCTCTGGTCTCCACCCAAGTTCGCGGGGAAATCGTGGTCTTTTCCTCATTACAGTAAAAGTTCTCATTGAGGAAACAATACCGTATCACTCTCGTGATTATTTCTCCCCTTTTTCAGGGGCGTAACATTTTTGGAGGCTCCGCTGAGATGGCTGCTCAGATGTCCAGTTTCCACATCCTGGTCGCTGAATTCCGAGCCAGCTAAATCCCCACATAACAACTCAGGCTGGCTGCAGTGAGGAAAGTGTTGCGGTTCGAGGAGAGCTGGAAGTTGGTGGTTAAGTACGTGTCAGCTGAGGCCATTGATCGACCATCAGAGACAGTAAGGACCATCTAATTCAGAGTCAACTCCTGCACAGTAAAAGTTCCTCCTGTTCTGTCAACATGACGACCGCCTTGGAAGAACTACAGGAAGAGGTAGTAGGAGAATTGCACACCCTGACTAAAGACAAGTTACTAGAGTTATGTGATTTCCTTGACATCTCAGGCGAACAGAGAAGAGATGTTCAAGACAAATCCCGCATATCATTGATGACCCACATCATGATGTTCCTTGAAAGAGAGGAAGCTGCAGAGTTAGAAGATGGCGGCATGTCGGAATTGTTGCTACTTAAAGACAAAATGACAGAGATGATCAGTGGCATAGATAACAAAACAGGGCAGACTGACCATGATATTGAAACAGCCGGAACACATCACAGAATAGAGGAACTGAGAACTGCAACCCCACAACAAGGGGTGGGAACTGAGCAGATTACTGCAGCCAAAGCCAGTGATTCTCTGCGTCAGCCCCAACCCCATGCTAATCTTCAGGTGAGCGTGCCGCTCTCACCCAGTGCACAGCCCAGCTCATATTGGCGCAAAGAGTTTAAAATTTCTGGTCAGATAGGTGAACCGGGCCAGAAAGATAAACTGATTTTTTCCAGCCTTGCCCATCAGATTGAGAATGGACTTAACAGAGGCTATCCTGAGGTAGAAATAGTAGACGCAGTAGTCAGGGCTATTTCTCCAGGCTCACAGCTACGCAGCTACTTGGAAGGTAAACCCCAGCTAACTCTTACCACACTTAGATGTATCCTGCGTTCCCACTTCCAAGAGAAGAGTGCAACAGAGCTTTACAAACAGCTAGCTTCAGAAGCACAGCATAGCAAGGAGACCCTCAAAGCTTCCTGATGCGCGTCTTAGATTTGAGGCAGAAAGTACTGTTTGCATCCCAGGAGTCAGAATCAGGGCTTAAGTATGACCCTGCTCTAGTCCAGCGCATGTGTTTACACACAGTCCTTACAGGTCTCCAGAGTGACAGTATCAGGATAGACATGCAGCCTCTCCTGCTAGATAGCGAAACATCAGATGAGGTTTTGCTAGAGAAGCTTAACATTGCTTGTGCTAATGAGATAGAAAGACGAAACAAAAGGCGGTTTAATTCTCCACAGCCTGCTACAACGGTAAGTGTAGTCCAGTTAGAAGATACGCCATCTGCAAAGTGTCCTGTGAAGGAAGCCAAAGCTAAGATATCCGCAGAACTGTTAACAGAGTTAGCTGAACTTAAGACAGGTGTAGCTTCTCTAAAAGGTCTCAGTGCAGAGATTGCTCAGATTAAGGAGACATTACAGCAGCCTATGTTTCAGTCACTGCCTTGTGTCTATGCCCCACCTCCAGTTAGGAGGCCCGATAGGGACCCCCAGCCACCTGTTTCCCAGCAGCAGTATTACAGCAACTACAGTCAGCCCCAAGCACCTGACCCTGCGCAGCAGCAATATGCACCTAACCTGTATACCAACCGCTCTGCTCAAGCTCCAAGGAGGTGTTTTGTCTGCCAGCAGGCCAGAACAGATGCACGCTGCACACACTGCTTCCGATGTGGGAGTGGAGAACATTTCCAAGCTGGATGTAACATCCGGGGAGTCCGACCATCAAGAGAGGCCCCTTTAAACGGGGAAGGGTTACCGCTGAGGGACGAGTGTTAACCGTAGCTACCAAAAAGTCCCAGAAATGTGCAAATTGTGCCAGAGAAGATTCATTTGAGAACCTGAAACAATGTTCATCATGTAAAGAGACACTGTACTGTTCCAAAGTATGTCAAAACCAACATTGGACTAAACATAGGGAAAAATGCACTCACCTGAAAATTGACTCTACCAGGGAAAGGTTTTCCTGCACAGAGGAAAATGCCCACTCTTTACCATCCCTAGCTCAAGGTTGCCACCCCCGTAAGGTCACCTCGCTAGTCGGCAGACAGTGCCTTATTGAGTGTCACCTGAATCGCCACCACCTCCAAGCTCTATGGGACACAGGTTCTCAGGTATCGGTCATCGATGAACGATGGAAAGAGAAATCTCTCCCAAACGCAAGGCTGAGAGATGTTTCAGAAATCCTGGACTCACCTGATGGTCTAAGGTTGACTGCAGCAAATGGGACTGAAATGCCGTACCTGGGATGGATTGAAACAACTTTTCGGCTAGCCTCTGAAACTGACCAAACAAAGGAACTGATCATCCCAGTGCTGGTAATGAAAGGCTGTCACCTATCGCATCCCATCATAGGTTTCAATGTTATCGAGCACATCCTGACAATGACTGAAAAGACTAAACGATACAGTACAGTAAAAACAGCTTTCCCAAGCCTCAAAAGAAACAAGGTGAGAGCTTTTATACAGGCTGTTAGCGCAGAACAGACAGATGAATATGCAGTGAAAACCAAGAAAGAGAAGGTTGCTGTACCAAAACACAGTAGCATTCAGATTGAGTGCCGTATAGCTTCCCAGCCTTTCAAAGAGGACATGACAATGCTTTTCCAGCCAGACCTGAACCCGCAGTGGCCAGACGACCTTGAGTTCTTTGACACACTAGTCAGAGTCAGGAAAGGTGTTTTTCCAGTTGTCATGCTTGATGTCTCTAACCCCACTGACCACGACATTGCCCTGCTAGGACGCACAATAATCGGTACAGTACAAACCATTATGACTGTGTTACCTGCCCAGGTCTTTGAAAAAACTGTCACCCCAGCCACAGTGAATCACACAAGCGTTCGAACCCCATGTACTGCTACTGAACAGTGGGATCCACCAGTAGGTTTAAATCACCTCACCGAAGAGCAGAGAGAGGTTGTTAGGCAAATGCTTAGAGAAGAGTGCCACTTCTTCTCCAGATCAGACAATGACATTGGCTGTATTGAACGATTGAAAATGACTATTTCTCTAAAGGACTCTGAACCAGTCAAGCGCACATACATGTCAGTGCCCAGGCCACTGTATCAGGAGATGAAGGGTTACCTTTATGACCTCATAGCCCAGGGCTGGGTTAGGAAGTCAAACTCTTCATATTCTTCACCTGTCATGTGCGTTCGGAAGAAGGACGGGACCCTCCGGTTGTGTATAGATTACAGAGACCTGAACAGAAAGACACATCCCGACCGCCAGCCTATCCCTCGGGTCCAAGACATCATGGACAGTTTAGGTGGTAATTCCTGGTTCTCCCTCTTAGACCAGGGAAAAGCGTATTACATGGGGTTCATCTCTGAAGAAAGCAGACCACTGACAGCATTTGTGACCCCATGGGGACTCTATGAGTGGATGCGTATGCCATTCGGCCTCATGAACGCTCCTGCAGCTTTTCAGCGGTGTATGGAGGAGTGTTTGGAAGGGCTCCGGGATAACATCTGCATTCCTTATCTGGACGACACGCTAGTTTTCAGTAAAACATTCGACAGCCATGTGAATGATGTGCGAAAAGTTTTGCAGCGTCTCAGAGAGTATGGCATTAAACTCAAACCAAGCAAGTGTGATCTCTTTAAACCCCAGGTCCGTTATTTGGGCAGAATAGTGTCTGCAGAGGGCAGCCAAGTTGACCCAGACGATTTTGAAGCAGTAAGGGCATTGAAAGAAATTAGACCAGAGACTGTGGGCCAGCTCAGAAAAATGCTTGGTTTGCTCACTTACTACAGACAGTACATCAAAGACTTTTCTAGGAGGGCCAGCTGCCTGTATGACCTCCTGAAAGCAGATTCAGAGAAATTACCTCACCACCCACGGAAAATAAAAACAAAGAAAGCAAGTCATGTGGTGCCCTCAAACAAGCCAATCCTGTGGACTGACCAGCATCAACAGGCACTTGTACAGCTGATTGAGTGTTTGCTTCACCCACCAGTCTTAGGTTTCCCTGATTTCACTCAGCCATTTGTTGTACACACTGATGCGTCACACCAAGGCTTGTGAGCAGTTCTGTATCAAAAGCAAGATGCGAAGCTTAGGGTCATTGCTTATGGCTCTCGAACCTTAACAGCCGCTGAGAAGAACTATCACTACCACTCGGGCAAGCTAGAATTTCTAGCTCTGAAATCGGCAATCACTGATAAGTTCCGTGATTATTTGTACTATGCTCCGACCTTCACTGTATACAGCGATAACAACCCGCTCAGCTACATTCTGTCTACTGCAAAACTGAACGCAACCACTTCCAGGTGGGTTGCAGAATTGGCTGATTTCCACTTTACGATAAAGTACAGGCCAGGCAGAGAGAACGGCGATGCCGATGCTTTGTCAAGGATGCCACTGGATGTAGAGTCACTGATGGAAGAATGTTCTGAGGAGCTTCCACCAGACACCATTGCCGCCACGATACAAGCAGTTGAGGTACAGAAAGAGGCTGTTGTACCTTGGTCACTTTCAGCTGCATCTATGTCAGTATCAGCTGAAGGTGAGACAACCACTGCAACAATCAGCTCGATCCCAAAAGATGGGATAAGAGAAGCACAAGAATCTGATCCGGTCATCCGTCCTGTGCTCAATTTCAAACTGTCTGGTTCCAAACCACCAGTTAAAGAGCAAAGGGAATGCAGTCCAAAGACAAAATGCCTATTCAGGGAATGGGACAAATTGACAATAGACAGTGATGGCATTCTGTACAGAATCACTACAGCCCGCAAGCAGTTAGTTCTACCAGAGCAGTACAAAGGAAAAGTGATGGAAGAGTTGCACAATAACATGGGACACCAAGGTACTGACCGCACTGTATCACTAGTACGTGACCGCTTCTTCTGGCCATATATGCAATCTGACATCGAGCACTATGTGACTAAAACTTGTAGCTGTGTCAAGCAGAAAAAGCCAGCCCATGAAACAAGAGCTCCTCTGACAAACATTGTGACAACACAGCCATTTGAACTGGTATGTATAGACTTCCTTCATCTCGACAGATGCAAAGGGGGATATGAGTACATCCTCGTGATTGTTGATCATTTTACACGTTTCACTCAAGCCTACGCCACCACATCAAAGTCAGGTAAAACTGCTGCAAATCTCATCTTCAATGACTTTGCCCTGAAGTTCGGGTTCCCGTCCCGCATCCACCATGACCAAGGGGGAGAATTTGAAAATCAGTTGTTCCATCAGTTAAAGAAACTCAGTGGCATGGCGGGGTCCAGAACAACACCCTATCACCCGATGGGGAATGGTCAAGTGGAACGCATGAACAGAACAGTGTTGCAAATGTTAAAGACACTAACTGAGACACAAAAGTCAAACTGGAAGGAGTCTCTGAACAAACTGGTTTATGCGTATAACTGCACCCGTTGCGAAGTGACTGGCTATTCACCATTTTATCTTCTGTTTGGGAGATCACCCAGGCTTCCAGTTGATATGCTCTTTGGATTGTGCACAGAGGCAGGTTCCAGTAACCAGCGAGACTACGTGGAGAACTGGAAACGAGGGATGGAAGAAGCATACGCCATTGCAAATGAAAATGCTCAGAAAGCCGCTGAAAGAAGTAAGAAGTACTATGACGCTAAAGTTAGGAGTTCAGTGCTACAGCCTGGCGAGCGAGTTCTGATTAAAAACCTGACACCAAGAGGAGGACCAGGAAAACTCCGTAACTATTGGGAAGATACAATTCACACAGTAGTGAGACAAATGGGTTCAGACCTGCCAATTTATGAATTGAGACCAGAAAAGGGTAGGGGACGCTCCAGGGTCCTGCACAGAAACCTGCTCATGTCCTGTGACCACTTACCTTTTGAGACGCAACCAGAAATGACCAAAGATGACAAAAGTCAGAAAAAAAGGAGACATCAGCCGGAATCAGAGCCTCTAGATTCTGATGAAGACAGCGGTGATGAATATGACCTTCATCATGAGCCGCTACAGGTTCCCACATCTACAGTACCTGAGGGGAGGAATGCTGAACCATCGAGAGAGTGGGAACACAGGCCCCCACCAATGAAACAGACAGTTGCCGTGCCAGTCCCTGATACGCAACCAGCACAGCCTCTGGTTGAAAAGCGGCTGGAGGAGACAACAGTTGAGGAGGTGAACTTGCCTGCTGAAAATTTGTCTGATGATCGTCCACCAAGTGCCTTCCCTTCATTAACTGCTGCTGCTGAACCTGAGGAACCAGCCTACCAGCTGCCACAAAGAGAAAGACACCCTCCAAGACGTATCACCTATGATCATCTTGGTATCCCTTCCTGCTACAGTATCCAGCCACAGCCACAGTTGTTCCCTGTCTACTCTGCACCAGGAATGGTTCCATGGCTGCCATCACTACAGCAATGTTACTTTCAGCCACCTTACATGTATGGGCTTCAGCAAACATGAGGCTACAGAGTTGACATGTTTGACCATGGACTACTGACTGATTTCAGACAGTCACAAGAGACAATTTGCAGACTATGCATATAGATCATTAAAAGTGATGGACTGTTGATCAATAGTATGAGAAAAGACTGCTTATGGACTGTTTATACAGCTGTTCAACAGATATGGACTGTGAAAATAACTTGTTAGTTATATTTGAACTGTGACCCTTGACCTCTGCTCAAGTACTACCTTACAGAAGATGATTTCCTAGGTCCAGTGCATACAGACTGTTGAAGAAGACAATGTTGGTAATGTTGGGACAACATTTATTTTGTCGGGGAGAGTGTGACAGGTTAAAGGAAATACTCATAGCCTGCTATACATTAAAAAGTATTAGTAAGTTCATAGTATGTGAGGATCTTAAAACATCTAAGGTTAAAAAGATCATGCATTCTGGATTAGTTGATAGAGATTGATAACATTCATATAATTGTGTTAAAGTTAAAATCCATCAAGTGTACAAAAGGTAAGAATTGTAAAAGAAATGTGTAAACGTTATATTGATTACTTTATTTTGTGGTGCCTAATTTAAGGGGAAAAGTGTTAATCTGTGATCTACTAAATGCTCTTTAATCCATGAGTCTGAGATCGATTGCTCTGGTCTCCACCCAAGTTCGCGGGGAAATCGCGGTCTTTTCCTCATTACAGTAAAAGTTCTCAGTGAGGAAACAATACCGTATCACTCTCGTGATTATTTCTCCCCTTTTTCAGGTATGTTATTGATGATAAAACAGAGTCATTTAAATGTAATAACTCGCTAACAAGTCAAGAGTGTTTAAGGTGTGTCTTGGTAACATCTTGAGAAAGTTAGAGTTACGTTTGCAGAGTAATATGAGCCCTGCTCGGTTGCAGCTAAGGCTTCGTACTGAGAGTAGCTGCCATTTTATGTCGATCGTGAATGAACATGTGAATGAACATGTGCGTTGCTAATAAGATATGTTGCGGTGTTATTTGTGTAAGGGTTTTACAAACACTTTATTGACTGTTGATAAATTGAGTTATGGTTTACTGAGTTAAAACGTGCTTGACAGTTATATTGAAATGAGTGTATGTTTCAGTGAATTAGTGTATACTGTTGTGACTTGAATAAGCCTTGTACCCTACAACACTAGCTCTTTCCTGTAGATCTGTTGTTTTGTAAAATGTGTTACCTTTGTAAAATGTGTTACTTTGATAAAATGATTACAGTAAAAGTTCTCGTTGAGGAAACAATACCGTATCACTCTCGTGATTATTTCTCCCCTTTTTCAGGGGCGTAACATATATAATGAACAGACTAGGTCTATACTGCTGCTACATGGTGTAACAATACATCATGTAGATGTATATAATGAACAGACTAGGTCTATACTGCTCCTACATGGTGTAACAATACATCATGTAGATGTATATAATGAACAGACTAGGTCTATACTGCTCCTACATGGTGTAACAATACATCATGTAGATGTATATAATGAACAGACTAGGTCTATACTGCTCCTACATGGTGTAACAATACATCATGTAGATGTATATAATGAACAGACTAGGTCTATACTGCTCCTACATGGTGTAACAATACATCATGTAGATGTATATAATGAACAGACTAGGTCTATACTGCTGCTACATGGTGTAACAATACATCATGTAGATGTATATAATGAACAGACTAGGTCTATACTGCTCCTACATGGTGTAACAATACATCATGTAGATGTATATAATGAACAGACTAGGTCTATACTGCTGCTACATGGTGTAACAATACATCATGTAGATATATATAATGAACAGACTAGGTCTATACTGCTGCTACATGGTGTAACAATACATCATGTAGATGTATATAATGAACAGACTAGGTCTATACTGCTCCTACATGGTGTAACAATACATCATGTAGATGTATATAATGAACAGACTAGGTCTATACTGCTGCTACATGGTGTAACAATACAGTGCATTCGGAAAGTATTCAGACCCCTTCACTTTTTCCACATTTTGTTACATTACAGTCTTATTCTAAAATGATTAACACTACCGTTCAAAAGGTTGGAGTCACTTAGAAATGTTCTTGTTTTTGAAAGAAAAATAATTTTTTTGTCCATTAAAATAACATCAAATTGATCTGAAACACAGTGTAGACATTGTTAATGTTGTAAATGACTATTGTAGCTGGAAACAGCTGATTGTTTATGGAATATCTGCATAGGCGTACAGAGGCCCGTTATCAGCAACCATCACTCCTGTGTTCCAATATCACGTTGTGTTAGCTAATCCAAGTTTATCATTTTAAAAGGCTAATTGATCATTAGAAAACCCTTTTGCAATTGTTAGCACAGCTGAAAACTGTTGTGCTGATTTAACAAAGCTTTTGTAAACAGTGTTGTTGCATAACAATCAGGCAGTAGAACAACAATAATCATCACCCTCTTGACCAATCTTTCCTCCCCTTAACATTGGGTTGATTCAGACCCTGTCAGTGTACCAGGTGGACATTGGGTTGATTCAGACCCTGTCAGTGTACCAGGTGGACATTGGGTTGATTCAGACCCTGCCAGTGTACCAGGTGGACATTGGGTTGATTCAGACCCTGCCAGTGTACCAGGTGGACATTGGGTTGATTCAGACCCTGTCAGTGTACCAGGTGGACATTGTGTTTGATTCAGAGCCTGCCAGTGTACCAGGTGGACATTGGGTTTGATTCAGACCCTGTCAGTGTACCAGGTGGACATTGGGTTTGATTCAGACCCTGCCAGTGTACCAGGTGGACATTGGGTTTGATTCAGACCCTGCCAGCATGGCCAGAAATGTATTCCAAGGTCAGTAACTTATAACCACAGAACCACCCCAGACCTTTCATGAATCACTAAAAACACCTAAGTATTAGATTTACTGCCATGGTCTAGTATGTCACTGCATCAGACACCATTCACAATGCTGGCTGAGGTACGAGTAAAACATGACATATTATTTCCTAACCATTCACAATGCTGGCTGAGGTACGAGTAAAACATTACTTATTATTTCCTAACCATTCACAATGCTGGCTGAGGTACGAGTAAAACATGACATATTATTTCCTAACCATTCACAATGCTGACTGAGGTACGAGTAAAACATGACATATTATTTCCTAACCATTCACAATGCTGGCTGAGGTACGAGTAAAACATGACATATTATTTCCTAACCATTCACAATGCTGGCTGAGGTATGAGTAAAACATGACATATTATTTCCTAACCATTCACAATGCTGGCTGAGGTACGAGTAAAACATGACATATTATTTCCTAACCATTCACAATGCTGGCTGAGGTACGAGTAAAACATGACATATTATTTCCTAACCATTCACAATGCTGGCTGAGGTACGAGTAAAACATTACTTATTATTTCCTAACCATTCACAATGCTGACTGAGGTACGAGTAAAACATGACATATTATTTCCTAACCATTCACAATGCTGGCTGAGGTACGAGTAAAACATGACATATTATTTCCTAACCATTCACAATGCTGGCTGAGGTACGAGTAAAACATGACATATTATTTCCTAACCATTCACAATGCTGGCTGAGGTACGAGTAAAACATGACATATTATTTCCTAACCATTCACAATGCTGGCTGAGGTACGAGTAAAACATGAAATATTATTTCCTAACCATTCACAATGCTGGCTGAGGTACGAGGAAGACATTTTACATTTTAGTCATTTTGCAGACGCTCTTATCCAGAGCAACTTACAGTAGTGAACAGTTCACTTAATTGTCCATTGAAATAAATTTTGACAATTTAATCATTGCTACATTAAGGCCTGATTGCTGGAGTGCTGCAGAGATGATTGTCCTTCTGGAAGGTTCTCCCATCTCCACAGAGGAACTCTGGAGCTATGTCAGAGTGACCATCAGGTTCTTGTTCACCTCCCTGACCAAGACCCTTCTCCCACGATTTCTCAGTTTGGCCGGGCGGCCGGCTCTAGGAAGAGTCTTGGTGGTTCCAAACTTCTTCCATTTAAGAATGATGGAGGCCAGTGTGTTCTTGGGTATCTTCAATGCTGAAGACATTTTTTGGTTCCTCGACACAATCCTGTCTCAGAGCAATATGGACAATTCCTTTGACCTCATGGCTCGGTTTTTGTTCTTACATACACTGTCAACTGTGGGACCTTATATAGACAGTTGTGTGCCTTTCCTAATCATGTCCAATCAATTGAATTTACCACAAGTGGACTCCAATCAAGTTGTAGAAACATTTCAAGGAAGATCAATGGAAACAGGATGCATCTGGCTCAATTTCGAGACTCATAGCAAAGGGTCTGAATACTTAAGTAAATACATTTGTAAAAATGTTTTTAAAAAATGATTTTGTTTTGTCATTATGGGTTATTGTGATGTCATTATGGGGTATTGATTATTCAATTATAAAATTATTCAACTTTAGAATAAGGCTGTAATGTAACTAAATGTTTAAAAAGTGAAGGGGTCTGAATACTTAATGAATGCACTGTATACCCCTTGCAGTTTTGTACACAGTCATGTGATACGTGGTATAGAAGAGTCCAATCTTAGGAGAGTACATGGGAGGCACTATAATGTGTGTCTGCAGGTGTCTATCTGGTTAAAACCACTGTTACAGGAGCCCCTCCACCCTCTGGTGGGATGGATCATGTCTACAGAGAAACCTAGATTCAAATACTTAGATTTGTGTGTATTGGGTATATGTCGTGAAATTGTTAGATATTACTTATTAGATTTTACTGCACTGTCGGAGCTAGAAACACAAGCATTTCACTACACCCACAATAACATCTGCTAAACACGTCTATGTGAAAAATAAAATGTGATTTTGATTTGAATTAAACGTCCTATTTATCAAAGATGCTTTTGGCTGGAGTCAAAATGACTCCAAAGGATTTGAATTTGTTAAAAGTCCATATTGATACAGAAACACTAAACCATGATTTAGATGTATTAACAACCAGTTGATTGACAAAGTCATGAAAAATTGGAAGAATTGAATAAAATACATTTTGGCTATGATAAAAGATATGCCTCTGGGGTCAAAATGATCCATGTCAGAAGTATGGTTCAATGCAAATATGTAGTGGGTGTAAAGTTTGCTTTAAATTCTCACTCATTAAACACGAATCAATTAACACATGCTTCTCTTTGAACGACTTAATATAATATTAAACTTTTCTGAAATAAATGAAAAATAAACGTTTGGTTCCTCAACTGCGTTGCCCTCCAGTCAGCAGATGGCGATGTGCGTCTTTTAGGTTCAGGCGATGCTGCCAGTGTGACGTATAATGTAGTGGACGGGACGCTCCTTCAACAACAACAGCTAGTCAGACACCTCGGTAGCTTTCTAGCAAACATAGCTACAACATTCACGCTCTTTACACTGTTTTGGTGTATATTAGTCGCTGTGTATTAAACACACTTCTGTCGTATGTACTTGTTGGCCCATTTAATTATATATTTACGTTGTTTGTCAGCTAGCTGGTTTGCTAAGTTAGCTTAGAACTAGGCTAGTCGCTAATGCTAGCTAGCTAACATCCCCGACCATGAGTTCACTAAGCTACTCTCCTGTTAAAGAAGAGGAGGTCTGCTGGACGGAGAAAGAAGCTTTCATGAAAGAGGAGGAGGAAGAGAAAGATGTTACAATACAACAACAAGTAGAGGGTGAGGCTGTTACAGTGAAAGAAGAAGAGAAAGACGTTTCAGTGAAAGAAGAGGAAGACGCGTTCAGAGTGAAAGAGGAGGAGGATGTTACAGTAAAAGAAGAGGAGGAAGAGGAGGATGTTACAGTTAAAGAAGAGGAAGAGAAAGAGGAGGATGCAGTGTTTGGAGTGAAAGAGGAGGAGGGGGAGATGACTGTCACATTGAAAAAGGAGGAGGAGGAAGAAAAGGAGGAAACTGGATATCTGGACCTGGTTTCCCAAACGCATCTTACGGCATCCAATGGTTCTAACGGTGAACTCAGCCATAAGATGGTTTTGAGAAACCATTCCCTGATTAACACTAGTAAGTACTGTCTTAAATACAGAGGCACAGACTTTGCAGTTGTTGAACTGATGTGTGGTGTTAAAGGGGAAATCTGCAATTGCTACATCCATATTGTGACTTTTTAATTATTTATTTATAGCCATTGATTCTTGAAGAATATAACACATGCCTCATGAGCTTAGTTCAACGGGTGGGTATAATTTGTGGAATGTTCCAACAGGAATATGTTCCAAAAACGTCGTAAAGTACAAGGTTGCCAACAAACAACGCATACAAAGTAGCACGATCAATTCACCTAGCTAACTAGCTGCCGAATAGGAAACAACTCACCACGTAGCTTATTCTTAATGTTTGTCCATAGGCTACCAGAGTGAAGACAGAATTTTTTTTCTGAATAAACGTGGTGAGTGACAAATTTAATGAAATAGCCCACTCCCTAACTTTGTATGCGTTGTTGTCGGCAACCGTGTTATTTACGAAGCTTCTGGAACAGATTCCTGTTGGAACGTTCCACAAATTATACCCACCCTAGTTCAACTGTTGTACCCCATCACAACCCCAAATAAGCTGTTTTACTCCAATGTTTAGAAACAATGTAAACCAACACTGTATAGCCTCAACATGGTTAAAACTATAATGTTGACATCATGGATGGTCAGTTCTTGCATCCGTAGGTCTGTCTATGAATTTGAGAGTAGTTACATTTCTCCAGCCCCATCCATCATCTTATTACCAAAACAGTGGTGGAATTACAGCTTTGTTATTGTTTCAACTGCAGATTGATTAATGTGGCTTTTTTAAAGGGACAACCTAGGATTTAAACAGAAACAAAATGATTGTCCAGAGACTGGTAAGCAGCTGAGGGATGGGGGAAGGAGAAATGTAACCACTCTCAAATAAATAGAGAAAGCTATTGTTGGAACTTTAACCCAACACCTAGCGACCTCTTCAAGAAGTTCAGACATCTTGGCGTAACAGTTATAAGGTGTTGGCTTGACAGTTGCTGGACCCAGGTTTGAGTCCAGCTCAGGGCTACCCCCTGAATTGACCACACTATAAATACAAGGACTGGCCATCCATAACGTCATAATGATAGTTTTAACCTGATTTCGAGGCTATATAGTATATTCTATAATTGCCCGTTAAGATTTGCTGTGGGGGTCAAATTGTTACAGCTGTTGATACAGTTGAAGTGGGAAGTTTACATACACTTATGTAGGAGTCATTAAAACTCGTTTTTCAACCACTCCATAAATTTCTTGTTAACAAACTATCATTTTGGCAAGTCGGTTAGGACATCCACTTTGTGCATGACACAAGTAATTTTTCCAACAGTTGTTTACAGACCGATTATTTCACTTATAATTCACTGTATCACAATTCCAGTGGGTTTGAAGTTTACATACACTAAGTTGACTGTGCCTTTAAAAGGTGAAACATACCTAGATTCAATAACATTTCTACGATTTAATAACATTCATGAATTGGTTTGAAACCTTTGTTTTAGAACCTTCTCAAAGTTGGTGCCTTGACGGTTTCTCACTCGTACCCTGACTTTTTAAAAGGGATTTTGGGACAATTAGCTTAGTTGTGTCACACGTTCCCTTAACTTTATTGACAACACCCAAATGGATACTGTCATTAAAACGGGTTTTCAATAATTACACATAATTCTTAATACTGTAGCTGTTTTGGTTACAGTCACATGTTCAACTATCATCAGCTGATCCAGGAAATCATTTTCCTGAATGCCAGTCAAATGACAAACATCACGACATGGGTATATTTGTTGTTAGGTGAAGTTATGGGTCCTACAGTAGGTCTATGTTATTGTTAGGTGAAGTTATGGGCCAATTTGGCAAACAGTGTACAAACCCTCATTGTCAGGCTGATGGAAAAGCCAAAGAGCATTTTACTGGTTGAAGTGTTTTTTTTAAGTACAAAGCGGTTGATTTGCGATAATCAAATCAAAGTTTATTTGTCACGTGCGACGAATACAACAGGTGTAGACCGTACAGTGAAATGCTTACTGACAGGCTCTAACCAATAGTGCGAAAAAAAGGTGTGTGTAAGTAAAGAAATAAAAAGACATTTGAAAATAAGAGTAGCAAGGCTATATACAGACACCGGTTAGTCAGGCTTATTGCGGTAGTATGTACATGTAGATATGGTTAAAGTGACTATGCATATATGATGAACAGAGAGTAGCAGTAGCGTAAAAAGAGGGGTTGGTGGGTGGAGGGACACAATGCAGATAGCCCGGTTAGCCAATGTGCGGGAGCACTGGTTGGTCGGGCCAATTGAGGTAGTATGTACATGAAAGTATAGTTAAAGTGACTATGCATATAAGATAAACAGAGAGTAGCAGCAGCGTAAAAAGAGGGGTTTGGGGGGCACACAATGCAAATAGTCCAGGTAACCATTTGGTTACCTGTTCAGGAGTCTTATGGCTTGGGGGTAAAAACTGTTGAGAAGCCTTTTTGTTCTAGACTTGGCACTCCGGTATCGCTTGCCATGCGGTAGTAGAGAGAACAGTCTATGACTGGGGTGGCTGGGGTCTGTGACAATTTTTAGGGTCTTCCTCTGACACCGCCTGGTGTAGAGGTGCTGGATGGTAGGCAGCTTTGCCCCAGTGATGTACTGGGCCGTACGCACTACCCTCTGAAGTGCCTTGCGGTCGGGGGCCGAGCAATTGCCGACCCAGGCAGTGATGCAACCGCTCAGGATACTCTCGATGTTGCAGCTGTAGAACCTTTTGAGGATCTCAGGACCCATGCCAAATCTTTTTAGCTTCCCGAGGGGGAATAGGCTTTGTCGTGCCGTCTTCACGACTGTCTTCATGTGTTTGGACCATTCTAGTTTTTTGTTGATGTGGACACCAAGGAATTTGAAGCTCTCAACCTGCTCCACTACAGCCCCGTCGATGAGAATGGGGACGTGCTCAGTGCTCCTTTTCCTGTAGTCCACAATCATCTCCTTAGTCTTGGTTACGTTGAGGGATAGGTTGTTATTCTGGCACCACCCGGCCAGGTCTCTGACCTCCTCCCTATAGGCTGTCTCGTCGTTGTCGGTGATCAGGCCTACCACTGTTGTGTCGTCAGCAAACTTAATGATGGTGTTGGAGTCATGCCTGGCCATGCAGTCGTGGGAGAACAGGGAGTACAGGAGAGGACTGAGTACGCACCCCTGGGGAGCTCCAGTGTTGAGGATCAGCGTGGCAGATGTGTTGCTACCTACCCTCACCACCTGGGGGCGGCCCATCAGGAAGTCCAGGATCCAGTTGCAGAGGGAGGTGTTTAGTCCCAGGTTCCTTAGCTTAGTGATGAGCTTTGAGGGTACTATGATGTTGAACGCTGAGCTGTAGTCAATGAATAGCATTCTCACATAAGTGTTCCTTTTGTCCAGGTGGGAAAGGGCAGTGTGGAGTGCAATAGAGATTGCATCATCTGTGGATCTGATTGGGTGGTATGCAAATTGGAGTGGGTCTAGGGTTTCTGGGATAATGGTGTTGATGTGAGCCATTACCAGCCTTTCAAAGCACTTCATGGCTACGGACGTGAGTGCTACGGGTCTGTAGTCATTTAGGCAGGTTGCCTTTGTGTTCTTGGGCACAGGGACTATGGTGGTCTGCTTGAAGCATGTTGGTATTACAGACTCAATCAGGGACATGTTGAAAATGTCAGTAAAGACACCTGCCAGTTGGTCAGCATATGCCCGGAGCACACTTCCTGGTAATCCATCTGGCCCCGCAGCCTTGTGTATGTTGACCTGTTTAATGGTCTTACTCACGTCGGCTACGGAGAGCGTGATCACACAGTCGTCCGGAACAGCTGATGCTCTCATGCATGCCTCATTGTTGCTTGCCTCGAAGCAAGCATAGAAGTGATTTAGCTCGTCTTGTAGGCTCGTGTCACTGGGCAGCTCGCGGCTGTGCTTCCCTTTGTAGTCTGTAATAGTTTGCAAGCCCTGCCACATCCAACGAGCGTTGGAGTCGGTGTAGTACGATTCGATCTTAGTCCTGTATTGACGCTTTGCCTGTTTGATGGTTCGTCGCAGAGCATAGCGGGATTTCTTGTAAGCTTCCGGGTTAGAGTCCCGCACCTTGAAAGCAGCAGCTCTATCCTTTAGCTCAGTGCGAATGTTGCCTGTAATCCATGGCTTCTGGTTGGGGTATGTACGTACAGTCACTGTGGGGACGACGTCCTCAATGCAATTATTGATAAAGCCAGTGACTGATGTGGTGTATTCCTCAATGTCATCGGAAGAATCCCAGAACATGTTCCAGTCTGTGATAGCAAAACAGTCCTGTAGTTTAGCATCTGCTTCATCTGACCATTTTTTTATAGACTGAGTCACTGGTGCTTCCTGCTTTAATTTTTGCTTGTAAGCAGGAATCAGGAGGATAAAGTTGTGGTCGGATTTACCAAATGGAGGGCGAGGGAGAGCTTTGTCTCTGTGTGTGGAGTACAGGTGATCTAGAAATGTTTTTCCTCTAGTTGCACATTTAACATGTTGATAGAGATTTGGTAGAACTGATTTAAGTTTCCCTGCATTAAAATCTCCGGCGCCGCCTCTGGGTGAGTGGTTTCCTGTTTGCTTATTTCCTTATACAGCTGACTGAGTGCGGTCTTCATGCCAGCATCTGTCTGTGGTGGTAAATAAACAGCCATGAAAAGTATAGCTGAGAACTCTCTAGGCAAGTAGTGTGGCCTGCAATTTATCACAATATACTCTACTTCAGGCGAGCAAAATCTAGAGACTTCCTTAGATTTCATGCACCAGCTGTTGTTTACAAATATGCACAGACCGCCCCCCCTCGTCTTACCGGAGTGTGCTGTTCTATCCTGCCGGTGCAGCGTGTATCACGCTAGCTGAATATCCATGTCGTCATTCAGCCACGATTCCGTGAAACATAGGATATTACAGTTGTTGATGTCCCGTTGGTAGGATATTCGTGAACGTACCTTGTCTAGTTTATTGTCCAAGGATTGCACGTTGGCGAGTAATATTGACGGTAATGGCAGCTTTCCTACTCGCCTTCTGCGGGTCCGGACGAGGCATTCGGCTCTTCGTCCTCTGCGTCGCTTCCTTTTGCGAATAATTAGGATGTCGGCCCTGTGGGGTGTTTGGAGAATATCGTCTGAGTCCTGCTTGTTGTTGTTGTTGAAAAAATCTTTGTCTAATCCGAGGTGAGTGATCACTGTCCTGATATCCAGAAGCTCTTTTCTGCAGTAAGATACGGTTGCAGAAACATTTTGTACAAAATAATTTACCAATATCGCGAAAGAAAACATAATAGCACAATTGGTTAGGAGACCGTAAAATGGCAGCCATCTCCTCCGGAGCCATTTCTGAGTTAAAAGCGTTACCAAGCGGTTGATTTGCGATAATAACACAAACATTACATTAAGCAGGACATTCAAACAAGCCTTACAATTATAATCCAAAGTAGTGTGAAATGCACTCATCACCAACCTGGAAATGGAGGTTACTCCCCTGAATTTTCCCCCATTCACATTCAGAATACATTGTGAAAAACTATTGGTTTCCTTATTAGCAGGGAGGTGTTTCTGCAATCAAATTGTGTGCGCATTGCCCTCGTGCTGCAATTTTATTAAACACAGAAAGGGGCCTGTATTGGAGACCAAAAGTCGTCTGGCACACTGCTTAGGATTTCAGCAACTTTAACTTTCTTCTAGCCTACAATCATCGATGTTACTACTAAAATATGACTATTCTTGCTAATTTTAAGACAATTGTCAAATAATCATTACATTCATTACAGACGTCAATTGTTGTACAACATTATGGCTACGCTGTTGGCATCACTTTTACAGTGGATTACCGCTGTTGCGGGCCTTTAACCATCTGTCTGACTTTGTTGTTCACACAGGAGAGAGACGTGACTATCGCGGGTCCTCTAAGGAGCCTCAACAACCTCATGATGCTGAAGAGGCAGAGAAGAGTCTCTCCACATTAGAACACCTCAAGAAAAACCCTCAGAGATCCACAGGGAAGAGAACTCACCGCTGCTCTGACTGTGGGAAGAGTTTTGTTTCTTCAGGACATTTAAAGTCACACCAGAGAATACACACGGGAGAGAAACCTTATAGCTGTGCTCAATGTGGGAAGAGTTTTACTACATCTGGCCAGCTGACTTTACACCAGAGAACACACTCAGGAGAGAAATCTTATAGCTGTGGTCAATGCAGGAAGACTTTTGTTCAATCTGGCCAGCTGACATTACACCAGAGAACACACACAGGAGAGAAACCTTATAGCTGTGATCAATGTGGGAAGAGTTTTGCTGCATCTAGCAATCTGACTCAACACCAGAGAATACACACAGGAGAGAAACCATATAGCTGTGATCAATGTGGGAAGAGTTTTTCTGCATCTAGCAGTCTGACTAAACACCAGAGAATACACACAGGAGAGAAACCATATAGCTGTGATCAATGTGGGAAGAGTTTTGCTGCATCTAGCAATCTGACTCTACACCAGAGAATACACACAGGAGAGAAATCTTATAGCTGTTATCAATGTGGGAAGAGTTTTGGTCAATCTTGCCAGTTGACTTCACACCAGAGAACACACACAGGAGAGAAATCTTATAGCTGTGGTCAATGCGGGAAGACTTTTGTTCAATCTGGCCAGCTGACGTTACACCAGAGAACACACACAGGAGAGAAACCTTATAGCTGTGATCAATGTGGGAAGAGTTTTGCTGCATCTAGCAATCTGACTCAACACCAAAGAATACACACAGGAGAGAAACCCTATAGCTGTGATCAATGTGGGAAGAGTTTTGGTCAATCTGGGCAGCTGACTGTACACCAGAAAACACACACAGGAGAGAAACCTTATAGCTGTGCTCAATGTGGGAAGAGATGCACCCAGTCAGCAGACCTTAAAAAACATGAGAGAATACATACAGGAGAGAAACCTTATAGCTGTGCTCAATGTGGGAAGAGTTTTGCTGCATCTAGCGCTCTGACTCAACACCAGAGAACACACACAGGAGAATAGTCTTTTAGCTGTGATCATTGTGGGAAGAGTTTTGGTCAATCTGGGAAGCTGACTGTACACAGGAGAGTACACACAGGAGAGAAACCGTATAGCTGTGGTCAATGTGGGAAGAGTTTTGTTTCATCTAGCGGTCTGACAGTACACAAGAGAACACACACAGGAGAGAAATCTTAAAGCTGTGACCAGAGATAATCTGATAAAAGACTTCTGATCAAACATCAGAAAATACATGAAGGAGTTGTTTCATGATATCAATGATATAATGTCACAATGTAGAATGTTTTAACATTGTAGAAGTAGTATTTTAATGATGTCAAAATGTAGAACGCTAAACGTTTGTCCCCTGTCCTATTGATTTCAACATGATGTGGATATTAGCCTCAGGGGGGAAATCCAGGCTCTGAAATGGAAGAGTTACTATTTATGTGATTTAACAAAAAAGTGACTAACACAAAAAGAGCTGTTACACTTACCATGTTGGTGACCCACTGGAATCAAAATGCAACACTTCAAAATGTAGCTAGCTGTTTTCTACAAATTGTCCTCTAACCAGGGATGTACACATTATTCCAGATTCCGTGTGGTTTTTAGCTGTTCGTTTTAACAGGACGTGCAACCTCATCTCCCTTCTGTCACACAATTGATTTCAACATGATATCGATGAGTGATGACAAATAAGTGTTGTGTTCCTTTGTTTAGCGACCCCTAAATTTAAATGCATCAGTCCAAAATGTAGCTGACTATCTTCTGCAGGTTGTCCTCTAACCAGTGAGGTGAAATATATCTCCCATTTCCATATGTTTTTTTTTAGTTGTGTTAGTTTCAACATCACGTACAACCTGATTTCCCCCTAATCGATATCAGTGATTTATTGCTACTTGTCAAAACAACAGCGTTTCTGGTGCTTGTGTCCATGGTGAGGACAATTTAGTTTCTGATTGTCTCAAGGGTGGGCAGTCAAAAATATTTGTGTTTTGTGTTTAGCCAGTGAGTTGCCATGGATCTTATTTTGACTGCACGTTTTTCCGTATTGGAGATGAGTTTTGTTTGGGCTAGTTCCAAGGAGACGAGAGTTCTAGAAACTAGTGAGTTTTAGGAAGACTAGAGTTCTAGAATATATATATTGTCTTGAATTGTTGACAGCCAGTGGACACCATGTTTATATTGGTGAAGGTGAAGCATTGTAGTTGATTATAATGTGAAATGGAAGTTGGAAGTTGTTTTCTGTTAGTGGTAAGCATTCTCTTAAGGTGTTACAGTCTTTGGTTTTTCCATTTATGTTTTGAGGTTAGCACGTCTAGCTCGTTAGCCCGTCTAGCTCGTTAGCACGTAGACGTTAGCCCGTCTAGCTCGTTAGCACGTCTAGCCCGTTAGCACGTCTAGCTCGTTAGCACGTCTAGCCCGTTAGCACGTCTAGCCCGTTAGCACGTCTAGCTCGTCAGCACGTCTAGCTCGTTAGCCCGTCTAGCTCGTCAGCACGTCTAGCTCGTTAGCCCGTCTAGCTCGTTAGCCCGTCTAGCTCGTTAGCACGTCTAGCTCGTTAGCACGTAGGACGCACTGATTGGTGTCACCTCGTTAGTCAGTATGTGTTACACCTGTGCTGGCTTGTCCATCTCGTTAGTGGGAAGGTGTTTCACCTGAGCCGGTCCAGGTTCTATTTAAGAGTGTCTGGCCCAGTGCTCCAGTTGTCTTGATAGATGTGGAGAGTCAACACCTTTAGTTGCTCCACCATTTTGGTTTACTTCCTGTCTTTAAGTTTGGTGTGGGGTTTTCTTTTTTTGCCTCTTCTTGGGCAGATATAGTGGGTCTCATGGTGGGTGTCTTTTAGGTTCCAGTTGTTGTTACTAGTCAACTTTCAGTGGACACTGAGAACAAAACTGCATGATTATGTTATAATACTTTTATTGCATCAAATGGTTGTTTTATGCAACAGAATAGAGGGTTCTTAGAACTATTGTGTCTGTGTGTTCTACTGAGGATGGGCCTCTGGGAGATAACACTGACAGGAGATTTACAATGTCTTTTGGTTGATAAAACCTAAAGAGACCGCATGCCAGAGCATGAGTTAATGTTTCTGTTCTATATGGTACCAGGGAGAGATGACCCCAGGGCCAGACCCTGGTCTCTACACAAAGAGTACTGTTTTTACAGCAGATACTGTCTGCTGTAAAAAGTATCTTTCATACAAATCTTAACCTTGTGACCCGTTCTATACATCTGTTGTTGGTCATGTAGGTTAAAAGGGGTGTATCTTGGCTGTAAAATACCTTTGTACTTTTGTCTCGTGGCTCTCAACGAATCATCTGGGGGAGATTCATCTCTCAACGAATCATCTGGGGGTGATTTATCTCTCTCAATGAATCATCTGGGGGTGATTCGTCGACCAGCCATCATTATCGTAGAGCACTCAATCGATTCACTTTATATATGTGTGTTGTTTTGACCTGCTCCCGTATTAATAAGTGAATAAAGATTTAGTTTCAGAATTACTCTGACTTGTGTGATAAGTTTGTCTCCTTATTTGATATTAAAGAAATTAACCACATTTGGCGATGGGGATGTGAATCTTGACTTGGTGACCGCTACTGACGACCTCGGTAAATGGTGCACAAGGGACCCCTCTAACTTGGGATCTCAGGGAAACCACACTTCGGGAACGGAGCAGATGGACCCACCTTTGATCTGAGAGGCAGCGAGCCGAGTGGATACCACATCTCGAACGTAGTTTAAAAATAAAGAATGAGGTGAGCGAAACAAGTGGAATTTTTTAGAAAAGCCTCGTAGGCTCAGAGTGTGTATTCCTGTGTGAGAGGGGGCACCTTGGAGGTGTAAACAGGGCCGAGGCAGTAGGCTCTGAGTGTGTTTTCCTGAGTGAGGGGGGCACCTTGGAGGTGTTAAGAGGGGCGAGGCAGTAGGCTCTGAGGCCGAGTCAGCTATCTGTGTGAACTGAGCTGTATGAAACCTAGAATCTGTGTTTACTAGTTAAGACTATTTATGATATAGTATAAGATAGTAAGGTGCACCTGTAATTATTTTTAACCTGTAATTATTTTAAACCTGTAATTGTTTTAAACCTGGACCCCATTTTAGAAGTATTGAAAGATGTAAATGTATGAGTTACATTATCCTAGGAACTAACCATGAGATAGAAATGTGAAAATATTCCTGCAGGTTAAAATATTGTTGAAAAACAAGTAGTTGATTAGGTATGTTTGAGAATAGCATTGTGTGACTGTGATATGAGAGTTGTGTGACTGTGGTATGAGAGTTGTGTGACTGTGATATGAGAGTTGTGTGACTGTGATATGAGAGTTGTGTGACTGTGATATGAGAGTTGTGTGACTGTGATATGAGAGTTGTGTGACTGTGATATGAGAGTTGTGTGACTGTGATATGAGAGTTGTGTGACTGTGGTATGAGAGTTGTGTGACTGTGATATGGGAGTTGTGTGACTGTGATATGGGAGTTGTGTGACTGTGATATGAGAGTTGTGTGACTGTGATATGAGAGTTGTGTGACTGTGATATGAGAGTTGTGTGACTGTGATATGAGAGTTGTGTGACTGTGATATGAGAGTTGTGTGACTGTGATATGAGAGTTGTGTGACTGTGATATGAGAGTTGTGCGACTGTGATATGAGAGTTGTGTGACTGTGATATGAGAGTTGTGTGACTGTGATATGAGAGTTGTGTGACTGTGATATGAGAGTTGTGTGACTGTGGAAATGAGTCTTAATCTGACGTCTGGATAGTAACATATAGAAATATGCTTAATCAGATGATTGAAATGTGGATAATAAGCGGGATGATATTTTAGAAAGCAGCAGAAGGTCTATAGTTCCTGGGAGGCTTGATTTTGCCGTGGTCTCTGGGAGGTTAGAGAACCGTTGAGGATCCCATGGTCATTGTCTGGGAAACAAAAGTTTATTTTTTGTTCTGCTGGGAGTATGTTTGGAGAGCTGCTTCGTAGCTATGGAGAGTCCTTGAAAAAGCAAATGGAATGGTTGTCGTGACTACCTGAGAATTTCTTAACGTTTTCTATGGATTCTGTGAATATGTGAAAATATGATGAATTGTATGTGTGTGTAATCGATTACTAGAGATTTGATGAAGTAATACTGGGAATATAGAGCGTCTGCTAAATGACTAAAATGTAAAATGTAATACAATTTAAACAACCCATATGTAGACGAACGTAGGTTTTGAGTTGGTATCTTTAATGGATCATTTGATAAAGATGAGGTTTAAGCATTATTAATTAAACAGTCTACAAAGTCTGAAACTGATGGGAGTGTGTCCACTTTAGGTTAGGTTACTCTAAGGATGAAACTATAAAACGCTTTTTGGACTTATGAAACTATTCTCCTTCCAGGTACTACATTTGAAATAAAACTGCCCTTAAGGCCTGGGGAGGTTGTTCCCAGTATGAGAGGAGTTGCTAGATTTATTGAATAAACCTTTTTCCATAACGTTAGAGTGAACCAAGGTGGCTGACTAGCTGTTGATGTTGAAGAAGTGTCCCGTCCACTAGATTATACGTCACAGTGGCAGAATCACCTGAAAGACGCACATCGCCATCTGCTGACTGGAGTTGGTATCGCAGTTGAGAAAATACTTTCAGACAAAAAGCTAAAAAGCGACTGCCCCTAAAAACCAACGACTCCCTTTGAAAACAGGTGATGTGGCATCAGAAACATTTATTATAGTGTTAAAATGTACTACAAAGTGTAGCTAAATGGAATAACTTTGATCATACCCAGTCAGCACATGACGTCCAAGGACGTCGAATTATGGTCGATATGAGGTCTGTCTGTTGTGGCCGCTATTTCACCCCAAATTGGTTTATATATGTATAACTATGTAAATGTCTCTCGGACAAGGTGACTTTTATCAATATACACTCTAAAAAGTAAAGATTTCTGGAGTATCCTTTAGGGGTTCTTGAAATTGGAACTGTGGGGGAACCCCTAAAAGTTCTTTGAAGAACCTTTTGTGGGAACCCCTATAAGTTCTTTGAAGAACCCCTTATCATGGTTCCTCAAAGAACCTTTTGGGGTTCATTTTTTAACTCCCTGTCCACCCTCCCTCCATTATAAAAACATATTAATAATAATAACAATATTGACAATATGGATTTAAATAATTCATTGTTTATTTAGTGCCACCACAAATATGAATTAATATTTACAAAACAATTTAACAAACAAAACACATTACAATATTGCAACAATAATAATGATGTACAATAAAAACAACATTAAAAATGAATCATAGGTAAACTAACATTGTAGACTTGATGCTAAATACAGATGTTTCAGCTTTAGTGTGTATATCGTATCCACTTAGTTATGTTAGGAAGTTCGCCATCTTTATGACCGGCCCTGGTAACTTCACCCCAACTTCTCTGATCCCCAGAACACAGGAACTTAACAACATAATTGTTTTTCTGACATTTTGGGGAAATTTTACAGAAAATAAAAATCCAGTCGTAGCAGAGCCCCAAGTCCCATGGGGACGTCCTCGAGGGCCTGGATGTTCTCCCCATCAAAGGCCAGCGGGATTTCACTCTCATGGTGACGTCCTCGAGGGCCTGGATGTTCTCCACATCAAAGGCCAGCGGGATTTCACTCTCATGGGGACGTCCTCGAGGGCCTGGATGTTCTCCCCATCAAAGGCCAGCGGGATTTCACTCTCATGGTGACGTCCTCGAGGGTCTGGATGTTCTCCCCATCAAAGGCCAGTGGGATTTCACTCTCATGGTGACGTCCTCTAGGGCCTGGATGTTCTCCCCATCAAAGGCCAGCGGGATTTCACTCTCATGGGGACGTCCTCGAGGGCCTGGATGTTCTCCCCATCAAAGGCCAGTGGGATTTCACTCTCATGGTGACGTCCTCGAGGGCCTGGATGTTCTCCCCATCAAAGGCCAGCGGGATTTCACTCTCATGGGGATGTCCTCGAGGGCCTGGATGTTCTCCCCATCAAAGGCCAGCGGGATTTCACTCTAATGGCGACGTCCTCGAGGGCCTGGATGTTCTCCCCATCAAAGGCCAGCGGGATTTCACTCTCATGGGGATGTCCTCGAGGGCCTGGATGTTCTCCCCATCAAAGGCCAGCGGGATTTCACTCTCATGGTGACGTCCTCGAGGGTCTGGATGTTCTCCCCATCAAAGGCCAGTGGGATTTCACTCTCATGGTGACGTCCTCGAGGGCCTGGATGTTCTCCCCATCAAAGGCCAGTGGGATTTCACTCTCATGGTGAAATGGATTTCCACCGATGTGCAGTAAAGGAGTGAAGAGCGGTGAAATCTGTGTCAACAAAAGTAAGAAAAGATTAATACACATACAAAGAACATAGTCCAAGCCTATGGTGCTTACAAATGATTAACCAATGTTCCTGTCCAAAGGCCTTCACAAGACCCACAATGACCAGGTGTGTTGATCCAGCTTTGCACAATCACATGGATTCTGCTTCCATATGTCTAATGGTTAACCCTATATTGATTTTGCTTACTACTTCTAAGAAAACAGTATAGATACTGGAAAATGTCCAATAAACTCCAGAAATGTAAAATAGGAATGGGGTTGCCCTAACGCCGGGGGAACACGAGTAAGCATAATTCACTGGAAGGGGAACACATTGCATGCCAGCCAATGTTAGTCAATGTTGGGCTCCCGAGTGGCGCAATGGTCTACGGCACTACATCTCACTGCTTGAGGCGTCATTACAGACACCCTGGTTCAATTCCAGGCTGTATCACAACCGGCAGTGATTGGGAGTCACATAGGGCGTCGCAAATTGGCCCAGCATTGTCCGGGTTTGGCTGGGGTAGGCCATTATTGTAAATAAGAATTTGTTCTTAACTGACTTGTCTAGTTAAATAAATGTTCAATTTTAAACAAATTAAAATAGTGTTTTATGATAAACCGTTTTTTACAAAACCGTCAAGGCACCAACTTTGAGAAGGTTTTAAAGCAAACGTTTCAAACCAATTCATGGAATTAAACAAAGAATGAATGTTAATGAATCTAGGTATGTTTCGCTTTTAATGTAAATGCTATTAATAAATTTGGCTGAATATTATATAATGACTTATCAACAGATCTAACAATTTGACCCCAACATAAAATCTGCACTGGTAATTCTAGAATATACTATACATCCTAGAAACCTGGTTAAACTATCATTATGACATCATGGATGAATTCTAGAATATACTATACATCCTAGAAACCTGGTTAAACTATCATTATGACATCATGGATGAATTCTAGAATATACTATACATCCTAGAAACCTGGTTAATTATGACATCATGGATGAATTCTAGAATATACTATATAGCCTAGAAACCTGGTTAAACTATCATTATGACATCATGGATGAATTCTAGAATATACTATATATCCTAGAAACCTGGTTAAACTATCATTATGACATCATGGATGAATTCTAGAATATACTATACATCCTAGAAACCTGGTTAAACTATCATTATGACATCATGGATGAATTCTAGAATATACTATATATCATAGAAACCTGGTTAAACTATCATTATGACATCATGGATGAATTCTAGAATATACTATATAGCCTAGAAACCTGGTTAAACTATCATTATAACATCATGGATGGCCAGTCTTTGTATTTATAGGGTAGTGAATTCAGGGGGTAGCCCAGAGCTGAACTCAAACCTGGGTCCACTGAAAGTCAAGCCAACACCTTATAACTGTTATGCCAAGATGTCTGAACTTCTTGAGAAGGTCGCTAGGTTTTTGGTTACGGTTGCTACAATAGCTTTATATATGAATTTGAGAATGGTAACATTTCTCCAGCCCCCATTCCTCAGCTGTTTACCAAACCAAGTCTATGGGCAGACATTTTGTTGTTGTTTAAACCCTAGGTTGTCCCTTTAAAAAAGCCACATCACATCAAAAAGCCAAGTCACATCTGCAGTTGAAACAATAACAAAGCTGTCATTCCACCACTAGTTTGGTTATAAGATGATGATGGGTCTGGAGAAATGTAACTACTTTCAAAATTCATAGACAGACCTATGGATGCAAGGACTGACCATCCATGATATCAACATTATAGTTTTAACCATGTTGAGGCTATACAGTGTTGATTTACATTGTTTCTAAACATTGGAGTAAAAAAAGCTTATTTGGGATTGTGATGGGGTACAACAGTTGAACTAAGCTCACGAGGCCATTTGCACACACTGTACACTGTATATAGACTTTTTCTATTGTGTTATTAACTGTACATTTGTTTATTCCATGTGTAACTGTGTTGTTGTTTGTGTCGCACTGCTTTGCTTTATCTTGGCCAGGTCGTAGTTGTAAATGAGAACTTGTTCTCAACCTGCCTACCTGGTTAAATAAAGATGAAATAAAAAACATTTAAAACATGAGGCATCTGATGGGGTACAACAGTTGAACTAAGCTCATGTGTTATATTCTTCAAGAATCAATGGCTATAAATAAATAATTTAAAAGTCAAAATATTGATGTAGCAATTGCAGATTTCCTCTTTAACACCAAACTTCAGTTCAACAACTGCAGAGTTTGTGCCTCTGTATTTAAGACAGTACTTACTTAGATAACAATTTGAGTGACTCTAAGGATCTCCTTGATTCTATAGAGAATGTTAATTCGATTAGTGAAGAACTCAATCAGTCTTGCTGCCAAGATTTATCCATTATGGACATCCAGTACGGGGTTGCTCAGTTAAAAAAGAACAAATCTCCAGGTTGTGATGGATTAACCTCTGAATTTTACAAAACCTTCTTTGAAGAAATAGCACCTTTTTTACTTGAAACCTTTAAGGAGGCTATAAAGAAGGGAGAACTACCTGCCTCTCTGAAGCAAGGGGTTATTACTCTTATACCTAAACCACACAAGGATCTCCTAAGTATTGATAATTGGCGTCCAATCACACTCCTAAATAACGACTACAAAATGATAGCCTTAATCTTTGCAAAAAGGTTAAAGTCTTGCTTAAATGATCTGATTGATGAATGTCAATCAGGGTTTATGAAAGGGCGCCATATATCTAATAATCTCAGGCTGGTGTTAGACTTGGTTGAGTATTGTGATCTATTAGATGACTTCCCTGTTATCCTATTTTTGGATTTTCAGAAAGCATTTGATACAGTAAATCACAATTTTATCCTTGATATTCTTAAGCATTTGAAATTTGTTCATTTTTTTGTTGATGCTATTAGAACTCTGTATAATGGTGGCAATAGCTGTATCAAACTCTGTCATGGAACATCCTCAAGATTTAACATTTACAAAGGAATACGACAAGGTTGTCCAATTTCACCTTTTTTATTTTTGTTAGTTTCTCAAATGTTATGCTCATTAGTTCATAAAAGTCAATTTGAAGGCATTACATTCCAGTCCAGAGAGATCAAGATATCCCAACTGGCGGACGACACCTCACTTTTTTTGAAAAAAATATCTCAAGCTAGATTAGCATTGGATATCGTGAAGCAGTTCTCCAAAATCTCAGGCTTGACTTTAAATCTTTCCAAATGTGAGTTGTTTGTTGTGAAAGGAGCTGTCAACCCAGCAGATTGTAACATCTCTGAAAAAGATACTGTAACCTACCTCGGTGTAAAGATCACCAAAAATCTTAAGGCTATGAATGATCTTAATTTGAACCCTGTAACTGAATCTGTCAAAAAAAAATTCTCCTCATGGTTAGGGAGGGATTTAAGTCTTCAAGGAAGGGTGCTTTTATCCAAAGCTGAGGGGCTATCTCGTGCATCCTATCTTTTTTCATCTATTGACATTCCCAAATCCACTTGCTGTACCTTAGATAGGCTTTTGTACAACTTCATGTGGAAAAACAAGCCACATAAGATAAAAAGAGATGTTATCACCAACAGGGTTTGTGATGGAGGTCTAAATGTCTTAGATTTCACTCTCTTCAATCAGATATCAAAGGTTAACTGGATTAAAAGGTACATAAATAATCCTCATAGCTTCTGGAATATTATACCTCATTTTGTTTTTCAGAAGTTCAGAGGGCTTAATTTTTTACTACAATGTCCATATATTGTGGGTAAAATTCCTGTGAAACTGGCAGTTTTTCACAAGCAGGCTTTAATGTGCTGGGCTTTGTTGTATAAACACAACTTTTCACCTCATAAATGTTTTATTTGGAACAATGGGTCAATATTACATAGAAATAAGATATTATTTAACCATAAATGGTTCTCGAAAAACATTGTTCTTGTCAGCCAATTGGTTAATAACAGTGGGAATCTATTTACACGGAGAGAATTTATGGAAATATACAACTTTGAGGTTTCAAGCAAGGAATATGACACTGTTATTAAAGCTATACCTAGTGGGATAAAAACTTTACTTCAGAATAATGCATATTTTGGAATATCTCCGATTGTAAGCGATATTCAGTTGAATGGCATTGGTCTACTAGATACGAAATTCAACAATCGTTTAATAAGGGATATTTTCTACAGGAAGTCTATTCCCTCTGCGATATTTTGTTGGGCTTCATCGTTTGATGTAAACTGGCGCCGTGCTTGGCTCACTCCACACAGATTTATGGTGACCAATAAAGTAAAGGAGATCTCCTTTAAGATAATCCATAGATGCTATCCGTGTAATAGCTTAATTTCTAAATATATATTTGACGTTACCAGTGAATGCAGTTTTTGTGAACTAGAAACTGAATCTATTGAACACTTATTCTGTAATTGTTTATATAGTGAAGTGTTTTGGACTGATGTAAAACTATATCTTAGCCGCAAATTGCATACAACCATTGATATTACCAAGTTTGACATATTATTTTACTACACTGATTCCACAATTGGACGTGAGTATGTCATAAATCTCTTTATTTTATTAGGAAAATCTTTCATCCATAAATCAAAATTTATGAAGAAAAAGCCCCTTTTCTTAATTTTTTTATCTGATTTGGAACAGTACGTAGAATCTTTAAAACGTATACAAAACAAAATGTCAAAAAAATGTATTCGATATATGTCTGTATTTGATTTGATATAATAGTTTTTTTATTTTTCTCTAATTTCTTTGGAGTCCCTCTGGCTGTTATGTTATGTTATGTTTATGTTTTGCATGTTACTGTTATTTACAACAAGTTAAATAAAGATTTGTGCAAAAAAAAAATATATAAAAATAAAAACCCTCTCTCCTAGTGTTTCTGTCCGCCATCTTTGCTGAAGAAAGTCTCACAGTCACTAGTGCAGCAGCAGCCTCCCCCGGTCCTAGTGCCGGCCTGATAGGAAGTTTAAGATGCGACGTTGACGAAAAAAAGAAATCACAGAAAAAATATATTGACTGATATTGATTTATTTGGGGGGGGGCTAATGAATATGTTAGTACCAGCGATGTCCCTTATTCCTACCCTTTAACTTTTTGTCTGACAATAAAATATACATTTTACTCAACTGCGTTACCCACTCCAGTCAGCAGATGGCGGTCTGGGAATTTAAGGTGCTGTTGGTGTGACGTATAATGTAGTGGACGGAACTCTTCTTTCAACAGCAGCAACAGTTATTCAGCCACCTCGGTAGCTTGCTAGACAAAATAGCCGAACCAATAAAGCTCTTTAGACGCGTTAGTGTATATTAGCAACTGTGTTTTAAAACCACTTCTGTCGTCTAGTTAGTTATCTGATTAATTTCATATTTACGGTGTTGTTGTTATTAGTCAGCTAGCGGGCTGGTTAAGTTAGCATTAGCCTAGCTAGCTAACATCTCCGACCATGCGGTCACTGAGCTACTCTCCTGCTAAAGAAGAGAACATCACAGTAAAACAAGAAGTAGAGGGTGAGGCTGTTACTGTGAAAGAAGAAAAAGACGCGTTCAGAGTGAAAGAGGAGGATGTCACAGTAAAACAAGAAGTAGAGGGTGAGGCCGTTCCTGTGAAAGAAGAAAAATACGCGTTCAGAGTGAAAGAGGAGGAGGATGTGACTTTTAAATTATTTATTTATAACCATTGATTCTTGAAGAATATAACACATGCCTCATGAGCTTAGTTCAACTGTTGTACCCCATCAGAACCCCATATAAGCTTTTTTTACTCCAATGTTTAGAAACAATGTAAACCAACACTGTATAGCCTCAACATGGTTAAAACTATAATGTTGATATCATGGATGGTCAGTCCTTGCATCCATAGGTCTGTCTATGAATTTGAAAGTAGTTACATTTCTCCAAACCCCATCATCATCATCATCTTATTGCCAAAACAGTGGTGGAATTACAGCTTTGTTATTGTTTGAACTGCAGATTGATGGGTTGTGTGGGTTTTTTAAACAGCAACAAAATGGCTGCCCAGAGACATGGTTTGGTAAACATCTGAGGGATGGGGGAAGGAGAAGTGTAAACACTCAAATTCATAGAGAAAGCTATTGTAGCAACCGTAACCAAACACCTAGCGACATCTTCAAGAAGTTCAGACATCTTGGCGTAACAGTTATAAGGTGTTGGCTTGACAGTTGCTGGACCCAGGTTTGCGTTCAGCTCAGGGCAACCCCCTGAATTCACTACACTATGAATACAAGGACTGGCCATCCATGATGTCATAATGATAGTTTAACCAGGTTTCTAGGCTATATAGTATATTCTAGAATTCATCCATGATGTCATAATGATAGTTTAACCAGGTTTCTAGGCTATATAGTATATTCTAGAATTCATCCATGATGTCATAATGATAGTTTAACCAGGTTTCTAGGCTATATAGTATATTCTAGAATTCATCCATGATGTCATAATGATAGTTTAACCAGGTTTCTAGGCTATATAGTATATTCTAGAATTCATCCATGATGTCATAATGATAGTTTAACCAGGTTTCTAGGATATATAGTATATTCTAGAATTCATCCATGATGTCATAATGATAGTTTAACCAGGTTTCTAGGCTATATAGTATATTCTAGAATTCATCCATGATGTCATAATGATAGTTTAACCAGGTTTCTAGGATATATAGTATATTCCATAACTGCCAGTGAAGATTTCCTGTGGAGGCAAATTATTAGAGCTGTTGATAAGTCGTTGTATAATATTCAGCCAATTGTTTTTCATGCCATTACATTAAAGGCAAGACATACCTAGATTCAATTACATTCATGAATTGGTTTGAAACCTTTACAGACACCCTGGTTCAAATCCAGGGTGTCTGTAGTGAAGCCTCAAGCACTGAGATGCAGTGTCCGCTGCGCCACTCGGGAGCCCCAAAATCATGTTCTAGTGCTGTCCCCAACTAAAATAAATCTTGGTCAACCAAGAGTCATCTGTTCTTTCTACCAATCACCCCATGTGTTTTTATAAAATCTGTATGTACTGAACTTGTCTGATGCTTTAAGCACGCTGTTTGATTAAATAAATAAGACACACAAATGACGAGGGAGTCAGTCGTCATCATAACCTGACTGGAGGGAGCCAGTCGTCAACATGACCTGACTGGAGGGAGCCAGTCGTCAACATGACCTGACTGGAGGGAGCCAGTCGTCAACATGACCTGACTGGAGGGAGCCAGTCGTCAACATGACCTGACTGGAGGGAGCCAGTCGTCAACATGACCTGACTGGAGGGAGCCAGTCGTCAACATGACCTGACTGGAGGGAGCCAGTCGTCAACATGACCTGACTGGAGGGAGCCAGTCGTCAACATGACCTGACTGGAGGGAGCCAGTCGTCAACATGACCTGACTGGAGGGAGCCAGTCGTCAACATGACCTGACTGGAGGGAGCCGACCAGTTCTGAAAGCCTTTTGCTGTACCCTCATCCTACTCCTCGGGTGATGTAGACGTTATCCCAGGCCCTGTGTGTCCCCAGGCGCTCTCATTTGTTGACTTCTGTAACCGTAAAAGCCTTGGTTTCATGCATGTTAACATCAGAAGCCTCCTCCCTAAGTTTGTTTTACTCACTGCTTTAGCACACTCCGCCAACCTTGATGTTCTTGCCGTGTCTGAATCCTGGCTTTGGAAGGTCACCAAAAATTCTGAAATTTCCATCCCCAACTACAACATTTTCCATCAAAATGAGAGGAGTTGCAATCTACTGCAGAGATGGCCTGCAATGTTCTATCATACTTTCCAGGTCTAAGCCCTAACAGTTCGAGCTTTTAATTAAAAAAATGAATCTCTCCAGAAATAAGTCTCTCACTGTTGCCGCCTGTTACAGACCCCCCTCAGCTCCCAGCTGTGCCTTGGACACCATATGTGAATTGATTGGCCCCCATCTATCTTCAGAGTTTGTTCTGTTAGGTGACCTAAACTGGGATATGCTTAAAACCTCTTACATCTAGATGTTCCGCTAGCGGAACGTCTGCTCCAATATCCAATGATGGGCGTGGCGCGAAATACAAATTCCTCTAAAATCCGAAAACTTCAATTTTTCAAACATATGACTATTTTAGAGCTATTTAAAGACAAGACTCTCGTTAATCTAACCACACTGTCTGATTTCAAAAGGCTTTACAGCGAAAGCAAAACATTAGATTATGTCAGCAGAGTACCCAGCCAGAAATAATCAGACACCCATTTTTTAAGCTAGCATATAATGTCACAAAAACCCAGAAGACAGCTAAATGCAGCACTAACCTTTGATGATCTTCATCAGATGACACACCTAGGACATTATGTTATACAATACATGCATGTTTTGTTCAATCAAGTTCATATTTATATCAAAAAACAGCTTTTTACATTAGCATGTGACGTTCAGAACTAGCATACCGCCCGCAAACTTCCGGGGAATTTACTAACAATTTACTAAATTACTCACGATAAACGTTCACAAAAAGCATAACAATTATTTTAAGAATTATAGATACAGAACTCCTCTATGCACTCGATATGTCCGATTTTAAAATAGCTTTTCGGATGAAGCACATTTTGCAATATTCTAAGTACATAGCCCAGCCATCACGGGCTAGCTATTTAGACACCCGGCAAGTTTAGCCCTCTCCCTAAAATCAGATTTACTATAAGAAAAAGGGTCTTACCTTTCCTGTTCTTCGTCAGAATGCACTCCCAGGACTTCTACTTCAATAACAAATGTAGGTTTGGTCCCAAATAATCCATCGTTATGTTCCATCAGTGACGTTTTGTTCGTGCGTTCTAGACACTATCCCAATGGTAAATCACGGTCGCGTGCATGGCGCATAACGTGACTTTTTTTTTTGAAATATTCCATTACCGTACTTCGAAGCATGTCAACCGCTGTTTAAAATCAATTTTTATGCAATTTATCTCGTAGAAAAGCGATAATATTCCGACCGGGAATCTGCGTGTCTGTAAACAGAGGGAAAAACAGAAAGGCGGGGGCGGCCAGTGCTCGAGCCTAAGCCCTTTGTCCTCTGATAGACCACTTTGCAAAAGCGCTCGTGTGTTTCAGCCAGGGCTTTGAATTACGTCATTCAGGTTTTTCCCGGGCTCTGAGAGCCCATTAGAGCCGTAGGAAGTGTCACGTAACAGCAGAAATCCTTTGTAATGAATAGAGATGACAAAGAAGGGCAAGAAATGGTCAGACAGGGTACTTCCTGTACAGAATCTTCTCACGTTTTGGCCTGCCAAATGAGTTCTGTTATACTCACAGACACCATTCAAACAGTTTTAGAAACTTTGGAGTGTTTTCTATCCAAAGCTAATAATTATATGCATATTCTAGTTTCTGGGCAGGACTAATAATCAGATTAAATCGGGTACGTTTTTTTATCCAGCCGTGAAAATACTGCCCCCTAGCCATAAGAGGTTAACCTCTCTAGGGGGTGTGGGACGCTACCGTCCCACATGGCCAACATCCAGTGAAATTGCAGAGCACCAAATTCAAAAACAGAAATACTCATTATAAGAACTCATAAAACATACAAGTGTTATACATCGGTTTAAAGATTAACTTCTTGTTAATCAAACCACGGTGTCAGATTTCAAAAAGGCTTTATCGTGAAAGCATACCATGCGATTATCTGAGAACAGCGCCCAGCAGACAAATCATTACAAACAGTTACCAGCCAAGTAGAGGAGTTACACAAGTCAGAAATAGCGATAAAATGAATCACTTACTTTTGATGATCTTCATATCGTTGCAACTCACAAGACTCCCATTTACTCAATAAATGTTTGTTTTGTTCGGTAAAGTCTCTCTTTATATCCAAAAACCTCCGTTTTGTTCATGCGTTTTGTTCAGTAATCCACAGGCTCAAAGGCAATCACAACAGCCAGACCAAAAATCAGAAAAGTATCAGTAAAGTTCGTAGAAACATGTCAAACGATGTTTATAATCAATCTTCAGGTTGTTTTTAGCCTAAATAATATATAACATTTCAACCGGACAATAACGTTGTCAATATAAAAGGTAAACAAGAAAGGTGCGCTCTCGGTCTCACGCATGAAAAATCTCTGAGATACTGAATGGTCCACTCATTCAGAGTGGTCTTACACTCTCATTTTTCAGAATACAAGCCTGAACCAATTTCTAAAGACTGTTGACATCTAGTGGAAGCCATAGGAAGTGCAATTTGAGACCTAAGTCAATGGAATCTGTATAGGCAGTCAATGGAAAACTGTAACAACAACAAAAAAATCCCACTTCCTGGATGTATTTTCTCAGGTTTTCGCCTGTCATATCAGTTCTGTTATTTACATTTACATTATTTTTTACCAACTGAGCCACAGGGAAGGCCTGTTATACTCACAGACATTATTTTAACAGTTTTGGAAACTTCAGAGTGTTTCCTCTCCGAATCTACCAAGTTTACTTTGGCACGCTTTTCATCCGGAGGTGAAAACAGTGCCCCCTACCCTAGTGAGGTTAACACCCCGGCTGTCCTACAATCCAAGCTAGATGCCCTCAATCTCACACAAATTATCAAGGAACCCACCAGGTACAACCCCTAAATCTGTAAACATGGGTACCCTCATAGATATTATCCTGACCAACTTGCCCTCCAAATACACCTCTGCTGTTTTCAATCAGGATCTCAGCGATTACTGCCTCATCGCCTGCATCCGTTATGGGTTTGCGGTCAAACGGCCACCCCTCATCACTACTACATCCATAACTAGTGGTTTCCTCATTACCAGAGATACTACATCCATAACTAGTGGTTTCCTCATTACCAGATATACTACATCCATAACTAGTGGTTTCCTATTTACCAGATATACTACATCCATAACTAGTGGTTTCCTCATTAGCAGATATACTACATCCATAACTAGTTGTTTCCTCATTACCAGATATACTACATCCATAACTAGTGGTTTCCTCATTACCAGATATACTACATCCATAACTAGTGGTTTCCTCATTACCAGATATACCACATCCATAACTAGTGGTTTCCTCATTACCAGATATACTACATCCATAACTAGTGGTTTCCTCATTACCAGATATACTACATCCATAACTAGTGGTTTCCTCATTACCAGATATACTACATCCATAACTAGTGGTTTCCTCATTACCAGATATACTACATCCATAACTAGTGGTTTCCTCATTACCAGATATACTACATCCATAACTAGTGGTTTCCTCATTACCAGATATACTACATCCATAACTAGTGGTTTCCTCATTACCAGATATACTACATCCATAACTAGTGGTTTCCTCATTACCAGATATACTACATCCATAACTAGTGGATTCCTCATTACCAGATATACTACATCCATAACTAGTGGTTTCCTCATTACCAGATATACTACATCCATAACTAGTGGTTTCCTCATTACCAGATATACTACATCCATAACTAGTGGTTTCCTCATTACCAGATATACTACATCCATAACTAGTGGTTTCCTCATTACCAGATATACTACATCCATAACTAGTGGTTTCCTCATTACCAGATATACTACATCCATAACTAGTGGTTTCCTCATTACCAGATATACTACATCCATAACTAGTGGTTTCCTCATTACCAGATATACTACATCCATAACTAGTGGATTCCTCATTACCAGATATACTACATCCATAACTAGTGGTTTCCTCATTACCAGATGTACTACATCCATAACTAGTGGGTTCCTCATTACCAGATATACTACATCCATAACTAGTGGTTTCCTCATTACCAGATATACTACATCCATAACTAGCGGTTTCCTTATTAGCAGGGAGGTGTTTCTGCAACCAAATTGCATGTGCATCGCCCTCGTGCCGCAATTTTATTAAACACAGAAAGGGCCTATATTGGAGACCAGACGTCGTCTGGCACACTGCTTAGGATTTCAGCAACTTTAACTTATTTCTAGCCTACAATCATCGATTTCACTACTAATGTGAAAACAAGACAAAATATGACTATTCTTGCTCATTTTAAGACATTTGTCCAACAATTTTAACATGACATTACAGACGTCAATTGTTGTACAACAACATCATGGCTCCGCTGTTGGCATCACCTTTTACAGTGGATTTCTACTGTTGTGGGCCTTTAATCATCTGTCTGACTTTGTTGTTCACACAGGAGAGATATGGGACTATCGTGGATCCTCTGGGGAGCCTCAACAACCTCATGATGCTGAAGAGGCAGAGAAGAGTCGCTCCAGATCAAAACACCTCAAGAAACACCTGCAGACATCCACAGGGAAAAGAACTCACTGCTGCTCTGACTGTGGGAAGAGACTCACCCCATCAGGCATTAAAATTCATCAGAAAATCCACACAGGAGAGAAATCTTATAGCTGTGATCAATGTGGGAAGCGTTTTTGTCGATCTGGACAGCTGACACTACACCAGAGAATACACACAGGAGAGAAACCTTATTGCTGTGATCAATGTGGGAAGCGTTTTTGTCAATCTGGACAGCTGACAGTGCACCAGAGAACACACACAGGAGAGAAATCTTATAGCTGTCATCAATGTGGGAAGAGTTTTACTACATCTAGCCATCTGACCCGACACCAGAGAACACACACTGGAGAGAAATCTTATAGCTGTGATCAATGTGGGAAGAGTTTTCCAACATCTGGCCATCTGACTAAACACCAGAGAACACACACAGGAGAGAAATCTTATAGCTGTGATCAATGTGGGAGGAGTTTTACTACATCTGGCCATCTGACACTACACCAGAGAATACACACAGGAGAGAAACCTTATTGCTGTGATCAATGTGGGAAGCGTTTTTGTCAATCTGGACAGCTGACAGTGCACCAGAGAACACACACAGGAGAGAAACCTTATAGCTGTCATCAATGTGGGAAGCGTTTTTGTCAATCTGGACAGCTGACAGTGCACCAGAGAATACACACAGGAGAGAAATCTTATAGCTGTGATCAATGTGGGAGTTTTACTACATCTGGCTCTCTGACTCTACACCAGAGAACACACACAGGAGAGAAATCTTATAGCTGTGGTCAATGTGGGAAGAGTTTTGCTGCATCTGGCTCTCTGACTCGACACCAGAGAACACACACAGGAGAGAAATCTTATAGCTGTGATCAGTGTGACAAGAGATTCACCGATAAAAGACATGTGATCAAACATCAGAAAATACATGAAGGACTTATTTCATGATATCAATGAATTAATGTCACAATGTAGAACCCTAAACGTTTGTCCCCTGTTCTATTGATTTCAACATGATATGGATATTAGCCTCAAAATCCAGGCTCTGAAATGGAAGAGTTACTATTTATGTGATTTAATAAAAAGTGACTAACAAAAAAAGAGTTGTGTTACACTTACCATGTTGGTGACCCACTGGAATCAAAATGCAACACTTCAAAATGTAGCTAGCTGTTTTCTACAAATTGTCCTCTAACCAGGGATGTACACATTATTCCCAGATTCCGTGTGATTTTTGAGCTGTTAGTTTTAACAGGATGTGGAACCTCATCTCCCTCCTCTCGGTACAATTGATTACAACATGATATCGATGAGTTATGACAAATAAGTGTTCCTTTGTTTAGCGACCCCTACATTTAAATGCATCACTCCAAAATGTAGCTGACTGTCTTCTGCAGGTTGTCCTCTAATCAGTGGGATAAAATATCTCCCATTTCCATGTGTTTTTTTAGTTGTGTTAGTTTCAACATCACGTACAACCTGATTTCCCCCCTAATTGATATCAGTGATTTATTGCTACTTGTCAAAACAACAGCGTTTTTGGTGCTTGTGCAGTTTATAAGGAGCCTGTTTTAAAAAATACAAGTAATATGATTATTATGGCAGATGTTTGTGTATATAGCACATTTTATGTTTAGGTTTGGACATGTTAAAACTGTGTTTTGACATTGGGGCTATCCCACCTAGCAAAATGTCATTGAAAAGATGTTGAAAATAAGACTATGCAATCAAATATTTCATATTTACATTTCATATAACATTTAGTAATGATAATTATTTATGCAACCAACTGACAATTTTTTGGTACAATTATATTGACATTGTTCCCCTGCTTTTAGAATATCAGGGTTCATGGTGAGGACAACTTGGTTTCTGAAAAAGTTTTCTCAAAGTGGGCAGTCAAACAGTTTTGTGTTTTGCGTTTAGCCAGTGCGTTGCCATGGATCACAGTTTATTTTGACTGCACGTTTTTCCGTATTGGAGATGAGTTTTGTTTGGGCTCGTTCCAAGGGGACGAGAGTTCTAGAAGCTAGTGGGTTTTAGGAAGACGAGAGTTCTAGAAGCTAGTGGGATTTAGGAAGACGAGTGGTCTAGAAGCTAGTGAGTTTTAGGATTCTATAGAAAGAAAAAGGAGAAAATATACGATTGAATATTATTATTTAGAAATACGTGTTTTTTTCTTGTTTTTAATTGTTGACAGCCAGTAGACACCATGTTTATATTGGTGAAGGTAAAGCATTGTAGTTGATTATAATGTGAAATGGAAGTTGTTTTCTGTTGGTGGTGAGCAAACTTGTCCAACAAAAATATAGGATATATTTGTTGTCTTGAAGGGGAAGGTGTTACAGGCTTTGGTTTTTCCATTTATGGTTTGAGGTTGGACTTTAGCACGTCTAGCCCGTCAGCACGTCTAGCCCGTCAGCACGTCTAGCTCGTTAGCACGTCTAGCTCGTTAGCACGTCTAGCTCGTTAGCACGTAGGACGCACTGATTGGTGTCACCTCGTTAGTCAGTATGTGTTACACCTGTGCTGGCTTGTCCATCTCGTTAGTGGGAAGGTGTTTCACCTGAGCTGGTCCAGGTTCTATTTAAGAGTGTCTGGCCCAGTGCTCCAGTTGTTTTGATACATGTGGAGAGTCAACACCTTTAGTTGCACTACCTATTTGGTTTACTTCCTGTCTTTAAGTTTCGTGTGGGTTTTTCTTTTGTTTGCCTCTTCTTGGGCAGATTTGGTGGGTGTCTTTTAGGTCCCAGTTGTTGTTACTAGTCAACTTTCAGTAGACACCCCCATAGTGTCTTTCAGAGCCCCTCCTAAAAAACAAGCTTATATTTTGGGTTGGATATTGCATCCAATTAATATTTTAATCAATGGAATTTCCTTAGAATGTTCATTAGTCTTTCAGTTAATCTTCTGTTTGTTGTGTACTAAATATTTCTGTTTATTTTAATTTTTTTAATTAGTTTTTTTTCTGTGAAACCATTGTGTTGCATCCATGTCTGAAAGGTGCTGTATAAATGAAGCTTGATTTGATTTCAACAAATTAACCCAATGACTGACCAATCAACAGACTCCTGGTCCCTCTTAGTATGAAACCAGTATCAATCCCACTTTTGAAGCCTGCTGAAGGCGTGGTGGAGTGGTAAACACCACCCCCGGCTCTACCAGGGGCTTGAGGTGGTCTCCCACAGCTCTGCTTATGTCATGTTCTGTGGCCTTGCTGTTCCATTTCTTGACTGCCCCTGCAACACAGAAAATAACACTTAGTAATATGTAAAACACTCAAAGTAATGGATATGGAGCATCTATGGCCTCAGTTATACCTGGCATTAAAATGTGACTTCTGTCATCTGATCACTCCAAGCTGCATTAGGTTCAGATCTACCAAGTTGGGCCTTTGACATAGTCTGGATGCAGTCAGGCCACTGAATATGCATAAGCAATGTAAAGAGGTGGGGTGAATGAGTGGGGAAAAGTACATTTGACACAAATGACCTTCATAATATAAAAGAACAAATGTGTGTGCCTGAGGGGAAATTAACTTTCATACAGCCAAAAGGAGTGAGAAATTACACCAATATCAGTGGACCATTTGCAATAATGTTAATAAACATAGATGATGGAACATATTCCCTTTTGCTGACGTGATGAACTGCTAAGGGAACATAAATATTTACCATCTAAACCATGTGTGACCTCTCACCTCTCTGGCTGTAGAAGTGTTCTTCCTAACCAGTCCCTCAACAGCTCTCTGACTGAGCTCCATCCTAACTGGGTCTTCAGAGGAGAGGAAGGCTGAGGAGGGATGGAAGGATGAATGGATCAGTCACTCAATAAAGTGTAGAGCTGCTGTCTATGCTGTCTGACAAAATCACTATTTTAGTAGTTCATTAAAGTAAATAAGGCTTAATGACTGCTGAATACCAACTATCAATCACTTAGATCATGTATTTTCAGGTAGAGATACATCCTTGGGACGTCCCTAGCCCGTTGAAGTTGACATTTAAAATGGTTAAGGTAGGGGTTAAGGTTAGGGTTTAGGGTAGGAATGTCCCAAGGATCCCAGATAGCATTGACCATTGTGCATTCTTCTGTCTCTTTTACATAGCAGGTGATGGGTTCTGACTTCTGAACTTGAAAATATGAAATATCCTTATTATGTGATATTGAATGAAACAATAATGTATGTTGATGCTAATATGATGTACAATTTTCCATGATGTTTCTATATGATAACAATACAGTAATATATTTAATATGCCATAAACTACAGTTTCACTAATTAATTTTAATTAACTTAATCATTATGACACACCCCTCACTATTGTCATTGGTTACACTAATTGCACTGTTTGTCTACATAACCTGGTTCAAGTATTCATGACATCACCCTGAGGAAGGCACACTGATGCCGAAATGTTGGTAAATACCCATTCAATTGCTGGGAGTTTATACATGGAGTGTGCGACTTTATTTATTTTGATAGTTTATAGTTTATTCGCTGTTAGTCAGCACCTCCACACAAACTATTTTTCTGGGTGTGCGCCAGCTCATGTTTTTTAAGGGTAGGTAACAACACATCGCCACGCTGATCCTCAACACAGGGGCCCCTCAGGGGTGCGTGCTCAGCCCCCTCCTGTACTCCCTGTTCACTCATGACTGCACGGCCAGGCACGACTCCAACACCATCATTAAGTTTGCCGATGCCACAACAGTGGTAGGCCTGATCACCAACAACGAGGAGACAGCCTATAGGGAGGAGGTCAGAGACCTGGCCGTGTGGTGCAAGGAAAACAACCTCTCCCTCAACGTGATCAAGACAAAGGAGATGATTGTGGACTACAGGAAAAGGAAGACAGAGCACGCCCCCATTCTCATCGACGGGGCTGTAGTGGAGCAGGTTGAGAGATTCAAGTTCCTTGGTGTCCACATCACTAACAAACTATCATGGTCCAAGCACACCAAGATAATCGTGAAGAGGGCCCAACAAAACCTATTCAAATCAAATCAAATCAAATCAAATTTATTTATATAGCCCTTCGTACATCAGCTGAAATCTCAAAGTGCTGTACAGAAACCCAGCCTAAAACCCCAAACAGCAAGCAATGCATGTGAAAGAAGCACGGTGGCTGGGAAAAACTCCCTATGAAAAACTCCTGAGAAAGGCCAAAAACCTAGGAAGAAACCTAGAGAGGAACCAGGCTATGAGGGGTGGCCAGTCCTCTTCTGGCTGTGCCGGGTGGATATTATAACAGAACATGGTCAAGATGTTAAAATGTTCGTAAATGACCAGCATGGTCAAATAATAATAATCATAGTAATTGTCGAGGGTGCAACAAGCACGTCCGGTGAACAGGTCAGGGTTCCGTAGCCGCAGGCAGAACAGTTGAAACTGGAGCAGCAGCATGGCCAGGTGGACTGGGGACAGCAAGGAGTCATCATGCCAGGTAGTCCTGAGGCATGGTCCTAGGGCTCAGGTCCTCCGAGAGAAAGAAAGAAAGAGAGAAAGAGAGAATTAGAGAGAGCATATTTACATTCACACAGGACACCGGATAAGACAAGAGAATACTCCAGATGTAACAGACTGACCCTAGCCCCCCGACACATAAACTACTGCAGCATAAATACTGGAGGCTGAGACAGGAGGGATCAGAAGACACTGTGGCCCCATCCGATGATACCCCCGGACAGGACCAAACAGGCAGGATATAACCCCACCCACTTTGCCAAAGCACAGCCCCCACACCACTAGAGGGATATCTACAACCACCAACTTACCGTCCGAAGACAAGGCCGAGTATAGCCGACAAAGATCTCCGCCACGGCACAACCCAAAGGGGGGGCGCCAACCCAGACAGGAAGACCACGTCAGTGGCTCAACCTACTCAAGTGACGCACCCCTCCCATGGACGGCATGGAAGAACACCAGTAAGTCAGTGACTCAGCCCCTGTAAAAGGGTTAGAGGCAGAGAATCCCAGTGGGAAGAGGGGAACCGACAAGGCAGAGACAGCAAGGGCGGTTCGTTGCTCCAGCCTTTCCGTTCACCTTCACACTCCTGGGCCAGACTATACTTAATCATAGGACCTACTGAAGAGATAAGTCTTCAGTAAAGACTTAAAGGTTGAGACTGAGTCTGCGTCTCTCACATGGGTAGGCAGACCATTCCATAAAAATGGAGCTCTATAGGAGAAAGCCCTACCTCCAGCCGTTTGCTTAGAAATTCTAGGGACAATTAGGAGGCCTGCGTCTTGTGACCGTAGCGTACGTGTAGGTATGTACGGCAGGACCAAATCGGAAAGATAGGTAGGAGCAAGCCCATGTAATGCTTTGTAGGTTCCTCCTCAGGAGACTGAAAAGATTTAGCATGGGTCCTCAGATCCTCAAAAGGTTCTACAGCTGCACCATCGAGAGCATCCTGACTGGTTGCATCCCTGCCTGGTACGGCAACTGCTCTGCCTCCGACCGCAAGGCACTACAGAGGGTAGTGTGTACAGCCCAGTACATCACTCGGGCCAAGTTCCCTGCCATCCAAGACCTCTTTACCAGGCGGTGTCAGGGGAAGGCCCCCCCCCCACTCTCTGTTATCATCTATGCATAGTCACTTTAATAACTCTACCTACATGTACATATTCACTGTCTCACCTCATACTAAATTGGAGCAGCAGCAGCTGACTGCCCAGTTCAACATCAGTTCACCGTCTCACCTCATACTGTATTGGAGCAGCAGCAGCTGACTGCCCAGTTCAACATCAGTTCAACATCTCACCTCATACTGTATTGGAGCAGCAGCAGCTGACTGCCCAGTTCAACATCAGTTCACCGTCTCACCTCATACTGTATTGGAGCAGCAGCAGCTGACTGCCCAGTTCAACATCAGTTCACCGTCTCACCTCATACTGTATTGGAGCAGCAGCAGCTGACTGCCCAGTTCAACATCAGTTCACCGTCTCACCTCATACTGTATTGGAGCAGCAGCAGCTGACTACCCGGTTCAACATCAGTTCACCGTCTCACCTCATACTGTATTGGAGCAGCAGCAGCTGACTGCCCGGTTCAACATCAGTTCACCGTCTCACCTCATACTGTATTGGAGCAGCAGCAGCTGACTGCCCGGTTCAACATCAGTTCACCGTCTCACCTCATACTGTATTGGAGCAGCAGCAGCTGACTTGATCGTTGATGCTAATCATCATGTTTGAATCTGAGAGTAAATAGAGCCGACTACACTCTAAAAATGAAGGGTTCAACTGGAGTTGTTCTCAGATCCCCTAAGAACCGTAGGGTTCTTGGTCAATGAAAAACAGCCCCAAAAGGTTCTTCAAAGAACTTGTTAGAAGGTGGGTTCATAGAGGAACCTCCGTTGTTGCTGGACTTCTTCCGGGAACTTCGCAATTACAACTGAAAACGATGGTGACAAGTTTGGATGCGACAACAGTTAAAAAGGTTAAGTTGGGTTGATGTTTGGCTCTGAATATGTCTCGAAATAATTTATTATAATAATATAACATACTAATAATGAATAATGAAGACAATTCTGGTTTTCTGTGAATATCTTCCATAACGTTACTATAGTTAATGAACGTAAATATTAGAAAGCCGGGTTTGACCGTCGGCGTTGTATGAGCTACAGTACAGTACCGTTAGCTAGCTAGCTAACGTTATGTCCTAACTAGGCACAACTAGGTTTGGATTATTTCCTCAACTATATTCTTTCCCATACATTGTATATCGTTTCCATAAAGACAATATGGCTTTACACTCATTAATGTAAGTTTCCAATCTAGAGAAGTTCGCACTTTTGTGATAATGAACTAGCTAACGTTGGCTTCGTTAACTAACTAACTAAGGACGGTGACCTGTCCAGACGAGATGTTACAACGAACTGAATCGTCAATGGAGGTCTTCCTCTTTATACAGCCTGCTACAGCATGCAATACTATTAACTCACAAGGGGGCATAACGTTACATGTACAATACTATCCCATTTTGGAAAAGTTACATGTACAATACTGTAATGAAACAGCAAGGAGCAGGTCTCGAAACCCAGGGTCGTTACAATACTATCCCATTTTGGAAACGTTACATGTACAATACTATCCCATTTTGGTAACATTACATGGACAATACTATCCCATTTTGGAAACGTTAGGCCTGTATGGCAGTACTGTTACTGTATGGCAGTACTGTATTGGCTAGTGCTTTCTCCAATATGTTCTTCCATTTTACATTATATTATTTGTCGATGCCATTTATCTTTCAATATTTATTTAATATATATATATATATATATATATTAATGCTTGTAAGACTATTCTTTGACACATTTTCTCTTCCTTTGAAATTGTTATAGGACAGAACATGGACACAATGCAATTGGGATCAAGAAGAAGGTACAGATATGTTGTAGGACAGCTGCATTTGAAGTGTACATTTAACCTACATAGCAGTAAAAAACAAACATAGAACATCACCCAAAACACCCAAAACAAGCACTCCCTGCCACGCCCTGACCAAACTACAATAACAAATAACCCCTTTTACTGGTCAGGACGTGACAGCACCCTCCCCCCCAAAGGTGCAGACCCCTTCTCCCCGGTGCTCCAGTCCACGCTGCTTGGTCTTCTTGTGGTCGGTGGTTCTGTAACGGCCGTCGAAGGGAGTAGACCAAGGCGCAGCGGGTTGAGTGCTCATATTTAAATATTTATTCGAACATTTAAACAAAACAAGAAAAACGACAGCCTAACAGTACTGTCAGGTACACTAAACAGAAAATAACCAACCACAAAACACAATGAGAAAACCCCCTACTTAAATATGGTCTCTAATCAGAGGCAACGAGATTCAGCTGCCTCCAATTAGAGACCAACCCCAAATAATTCCAACATAGACAACCTAGATTAAACATAGAAATAGAATAACATAGAACATCACCCAAAACACACAAACAAACACCCCCTGCCGCACCCTGACCAAACTACAATAACAAATAACCCCTTTTACTGGTCAGGATGTGACACTACACACTAAAGCTGAAAAAATATGTGTTTAGCATCAAGTCTACAATATTGTTAGTTTACCTATGATTCATCTTTAATGTTGTTTTTATTGTACATCATTAGTTGTATTTTTTAAATGTCATGTATTCCCCTGTGGCTCAGTTGGTAGAGGATGGTGTTTGCAACGCCAGGGTTGTGGGTTTGATTCCCACAGGGGGCCAGTACAACAACAACAAAAATGCATGAAATGTATGCATTCACTACTGTAAGTCGCTCTGGATAAGAGCGTCTGCTAAATGACTAAAATGTAAAATGTAATGAAAAGCACTATACAAAGTAAATGTATTATGTATTATGGTCTGACATGCCTGCAGAAGTTTTGTTTGGTAAATTGTTTTGTAAATATTAATTTACATTTGTGGTGCCACTAAATAAACAATGAATTATTTAAATCAATACTGTCAATATTGTTATTATTAATATTAAAATATGTTTTTATAATGGAGGGAGGGTGGACAGGGAGTTGAAAAAATGAACCCCAAAAGGTTCTTTGAGGAAGGGGTTCTTCAAAGAACTTATAGGGGTTCCCACAAAAGGTTCTTTGAATAACTTTTAGGGGTTCCCCTACAGTTTCAATTTGAAGAACCCCTAAAGGATACTCCAGGAACCTTTACTTTTTAGAGTGTATATTGATAAAAGTCACCTTGTCCGAGAGACATTTACATAGTTATACACAGCCCAATTTGGGATGACTATTTTAGGGTGAAATAGTGGCCACAACAGACAGACCTGATATCGACCATAATTCGACGTCCTTGGACGTGCTGACTGGATATGACCAAAGTTATTCTATTTAGCTACACTTTGTAGTACATTTTAACACGATAATAAATGTTTATGATGCCACATCACCCGTTTTCAAAGGGAGTCGTTGGTTTGTAGGGGAAGTCGCTTGTAGGGGCAAGCGACCCCCCCCCCCCCCCCCAAAAAAAGCATTTTATAGTTTCATCGTTAGGGTAACGTCCCCTAAAGTGGACACACTCCCATCAGTTTCTGAGACAACTGGCCAGACTTTGTAGACAGTTTAATAATGCTTAAACCTCATCTTTATCAAATGATCCATTAATGATACCAACTCAAAACCTACGTTCGTCTATATATGGGTTGTTTAAATTGTATCTAATTATATTCCCAGTATTACTTCATCAAATCTCTAGTAATCATTATACACACATACAATTCATCATATTTTCATATATTCACAGAATCCATATAAAATGTAAGAAATTCTCAGGTAGTCACGACAACCATTCCATTTGCTTTTTCAAGGACTCTCCATAGCTACGAAGCAGCTCTCCAAACATACTCCCAGCAGAACCAAAAATAAACGTTTGTTTCCCGGACAATGACCGGATCGATCCTCAACGGTTCTCTAAACTCCCAGAGACCACGGCAAAATCAAGCCTCCCAGGAACTATAGACCTTCCGCTGCTTTCTAAAATATCATCCCGCTTATCCACATTTCAATCATCTGATTCAGCATATTTCTATATGTTACTATCCAGATGACAGATTAAGACTCATTTCCACAACTCTCATATCACAGTCACACAACTCTCATACCACAGTCACACAACTCTCATATCACAACTCTCATACCACAGTCACACAACTCTCATAATCACAGTCACACAACTCTCATATCACAGTCACACAATGCTATTCCCAAACAAACCTAATCAATTAGTTGTTTTTCAACAATATTTTAACCTGCAGGAATATTTTCACATTTCTATCTCATGGTTAGTTCCTAGGATAATGAAACTCATACATTTACATCTTTCAATACTTCTAAAATGGGGTCCAGGTTTAAAATAATTACAGGTTTAAAACAATTTTAGGTGCACCGTACTATCTTACACTATATCAAGTAAATACAGATTCTAGTTTTCATCCAGTTCACACAGATAGCTGACTCAGCCTCAGAGCCTCCTGACTGGGCCCTGTTTACACCTCCACACAGGAATACACACTCAGAGCCTACGAGACTTTTCTAAAAACTCCACTTTGCGTGTTTCGCTCACATCTTTCTTTTTTTAAACTATGTTCAAGATGTGGTATCCACTCGGCTCGCTGCCTTTCAGATCAAAGGTGGGTCCATTTGCTCCGTTCCCGCAGTGTGGTCTCCCTGAGATCCCAAGTTAGAGGGATCCCTCGTGCACCATTTACCCAGGTCACCAGGAGCGGTCACCAAGTGAAGATTCACATCCCCATCGCCAAATGTGGTTATTTTCTTTAATATCAAATGCGGAGAGACAAACTTATCACACAAGTTAGAGTTATTCTTAAAATCTTTATTCACTTATACGGGAGCAGGTCAATACAACGCACACATAGAAAGTGAATCAATTGAGTGCTCTATGATAATGGTGGCTGGTCGACAAATTACCCCCAGATGATTCATTGAGAGATGAATCACCCCCAGATGATTCGTTGAGAGATGAATCACCCCCAGATGATTCGTTGAGAGATGAATCACCCCCAGATGATTCGTTGAGAGCCACGATACAAAAGTACAAAGGTCTTTTACAGCCAAGATACACCCCTTTCAACCTACATGACGAACAACAGATGTATAGAACGGGTCACAAGGTTAAGATTTGTATGAAAAATACTTATAATTCTCAGCAGACAGTATCTGCTGTAAAAACAGTACTCTTTGTGTAGAGACCAGGGGTCTGGCCCTGGGGTCATCTCTCCCTGGTACCATATAGAACAGAAACATTAACTCATGCTCTGGAATGCAGTCTCTCTAGGTTTTATCACCCAAAACACATTGTAAATCTCCTGTCAGTGTTTTCTCCCAGAGGCCCATCCTCAGTAGAACACACAGACACAATAGTTATAAGAACCCTCTATTCTGTTGCATAAAACAACCATTTGATGCAATAAAAGTATTATAACATAATCTTGCAGTTTTGCTCTGTGTCCACTGAAAGTTGACTAGTAACAACAACTGGGACCTAAAAGTCACCCACCATGAGACCCACTAAATCTGCCCAAGAAGAGGCAAACAAAAGAAAAACCCACACCAAACTTAAAGACAGGAAGCAAACCAAAAAGGTGGAGCAACTAAAGGTGTTGACTCTCCACATGTATCAAGACAACTGGAGCACTGGGCCAGACACTCTTAAATAGAACCTGGACCAGCTCAGGTGAAACACCTTCCCACTAACGAGATGGACAAGCCAGCACAGGTGTAACACATACTGACTAACGAGCTAACGAGCTAGACGTGCTAAAGTCCAACCTCAAAACAAAATGGAAAAACCAAAGACTAACACCTTAAAAGTTTGCTTACCACCAACAGAAAACAACTTCCATTTCACATTATAATCAACTACAATGCTTCACCTTCTACAATATAAACATGGTGTCTACTGGCTGTCAACAATTAAAAAAAACAAGAAAAAAACCTTGTCTTCCTAAAACTCACTAGCTTCTAGAACAAATTTTTTATATTTTTTCCCCACTAGCTTCTAGAACTCTGGTCTTCCTAAAACTCACTAGCTTCTAGAACTCTCGTCTTCCTAAAACTCACTAGCTTCTAGAACTCTCGTCTTCCTAAAACCCACTAGCTTCTAGAACTCTCGTCTTCCTAAAACCCACTAGCTTCTAGAACTCTGGTCCCCTTGGAACGAAAAATACGGAAAAGAATAAGAGATAAAACTCATCTCCAATACGGAAAACCAGTCAAAATAAATTGTAATCAATGGCAACGCACTGGCTAACACAATCAGCAACCAAACTAACGGAAAAACAGTCAAAATAAATTGTAATCAATGGCAACGCACTGGCTAACGCAAAACTTTTTAACTGCCCACAATCAGCAACCAAGTTGTCCTTACCACAGACATGTCTGATTTCAAGAGGAAACTCCTGTAATATCCATAGTAACTTTCCACCTCACTGCAGAGCTTCTCTCGCTTCTCAGGGTTCACTAGATAGGCATGTTGTTGGATCGGGGCCCAGTCCCCAATGTCATGCTCTAGTACATTTGGTTTGGCACATCTGAGAATGAACCCTGATATTCTAATAGCAGGGCAACAATGTCAATATAATTGTACCAAAAATTGTCAGTTGGTTGCATAAATAAATATTTGGTTGCATAGTCCTTTTTTCAAAGTATTTTCAATTACATTTTTCTAGGTGGGATAGCCCAATGTCAAAACACAGTTTTAACATGTACAAATCAATAACCAATATGCAGAAACAGTTTGTGATAAATTGAAAACCTAAACATAACATGTGCTATATATACACAAACATCTGCCACAATAATCATATTACTTGTATTTTTTAAACAAGCACCTTATAAACTGCACAAGCTCCAAAAACGCTGTTGTTTTGACAAGTAGCAATAAATCACTGATATCGATTAGGGGTGAAATCAGGTTGTACGGGATGTTGAAACTAAAACAACAAAAAAAACACATGGAAATGGGAGATATATTTTACCTCACTGGTTAGAGGACAACCTGCCGAAGACAGTCAGCTACATTTTGGAGTGATACATTTAAATTTAGGGGTCGCTAAACAAAGGAACACAACACTTATTTGTCATAACTCATCGCTAAAATCATTTGTGTGACAGAAGGGAGATGAGGTTGCACGTCCTGTTAAAACTAACAGCTCAAAAACCACACGGAATCTGGGAATAATGTGTACATCACTGGTTAGAAGACAATTTGTAGAAAACAGCTAGATACATTTTGAAGTGATGCATTTTGATTCCTGTGCGTCACCAACATGGTAAGTGTAACAACTCTTTTTGTGTTAGTCACTTTTTGTTAAATATCATAAATAGTAACTCTTTCAATTCAGAGCCTGGATTTTCCCCACGGAGGTTAATATCCATATCATGTTGAAATCAATAGAACAGGGGACAAACGTTTAGGGTTCTACATTGTGACATCATTGAAATACTCCTACTACAATGTTAAAACATTCTACATTGTGACATTAATTTATTGATATCATGAAACAACTCCTTCATGTATTTTCTGATGTTTAATCAGAGGTCTTTTACTAGAGTATCTCTTCCCACATTGATCACAGCTATAAGGTTTCTCTCCTGTGTGTATTCTCTGGTGTCCAGTCAGAATGCTTGATGTAGTAAAACTCTTCCCACATTGATCACAGCTAAAAGGTTTCTCTCCTGTGTGTGTTATATGGTGTATCTTCAGATGGCTAGAACAAAAAAAACTCTTCCCACATTGAGTACAGCTATATGATTTCTCTCGTATCTCTCCTGTGTGTGTTCTATGGTGTATCTTCAGACTGCTAGAACAAAAAAAACTCTTCCCACATTGAGTACAGGTATATGATTTCTCTCGTATCTCTCCTGTGTGTGTTCTATGGTGTACCTTCAGACTGCTAGAACGAAAAAAACTCTTCCCACATTGAGTACAGCTATATGGTTTCTCTCGTTTCTCTCCTGTGTGTGTTCTCTGATGTGATATCAGGCTTCTTGACTGGGTAAAACTCTTTCCACATTGAGTACAGCTAAAAGGTTTCTCTCCTGTGTGTGTTTTCTGGTGTCTCTTCAGACAGCTAGAACGAAAAAAACTCTTCCCACATTGAGTACAGCTAAAAGGTTTCTCTCCTGTGTGTGTTCTCTGATGTGCTGTCAGGCTAGCTAACAGGGCATAACTCCTTCCACATTGATTACAGCTAAAAGGTTTCTCTCCTGTGTGTGTTTTCTGGTGTCTCTTCAGACAGCTAGAACGAAAAAAACTCTTCCCACATTGATTACAGCTAAAAGATTTCTCTCCTGTGTGTCTTCTCTGATGTGATATCAGGCTTCTTGACTTGGTAAAACTCTTCCCACATTGAGAACAGCCAAAAGATTTCTCTTCAGTGTGAATTCTTCGATGTATTTTAAGTTTTTCTGATGAGGTGAATGTTTTCACACAGTCAGAGCAGCAGTGAGTTCTCTTCCATGTGGGTCTCTGCAGGTGTTTCTTGAGGTGTTCTGATCTGGAGAGATTCTTCTCTGCCTCTTCAGCATCATGAGGTTGTTGAGGCTCCCCAGAGGATCCACGATAGTCCCGTCTCTCTCCTGTGTGAACAACAAAGTCATACAGATGGTTAAATGCCCACAACAGCAGAAATCCACTGTTTATTTGAGGTAAAAAGGGATGACCAGAGAGTACCCATGAAGTTGTACAACAATTGACAAGACAGTCAAGACCTAAGCAGTGTGCCAGATGACTTTTGGCCTCCAATATAGGCCCCTTTCTGTGTTTGCTAAAATTGCAGCGATGCACACGCAATTTGGTTGTAGAAACTCCTCCATTCTAATGAGGAAACCACTAGTCATGGATGTAGTATATCTGGTAATGAGGAAACCACTAGTTATGGATGTAGTATATCTGGTAATGAGGAAACCACTACTTATGGATGTAGTATATCTGGTAATGAGGAAACCACTAGTTATGGATGTAGTATATCTGGTAATGAGGAAACCCCTAGTTATGGATGTAGTATATCTGGTAATGAGGAAACCCCTAGTTATGCATGTAGTATATCTGGTAATGAGGAAACCACTAGTTATGGATGTAGTATATCTGGTAATGAGGACACCACTAGTTATGGATGTAGTATATCTGGTAATGAGGAAACCACTAGTTATGGATGTAGTATATCTGGTAATGAGGAAACCGCTAGTTATGGATGTAGCATATCTGGTATCTGCCACTAGCACAGTCAGTGTATTCAGCTCAGCTATCCCCGTTGAGACCGTGTCTGTGCCTCGACCTAGGTTGGGCAAAACTAAACATGGCTGTGTTCGCCTTAGCAATCTCACTAGAATAAAGACCTCCTCCATTCCTGCCATTATTGAAAGAGATCGTGATAACTCACATCTCAAAATAGGGCTACTTAATGTTAGATCCCTCACTTCCAAGGCAGTTATAGTCAATGAACTAATCACTGATCATAATCTTGATGTGATTGGCCTGACTGAAACATGGCTTAAGCCTGATGAATTTACTGTGTTAAATGAGGCCTCACCTCCTGGTTACACTAGTGACCATATCCCCCGTGCATCCCGCAAAGGCGGTGGTGTTGCTAACATTTACGATAGCAAATTTCAATTTACAAAAAAAATAAAATGTTTTCGTCTTTTGAGCTTCTAGTCATGAAATCTATGCAGTCTACTCAATCACTTTTTATAGCTACTGTTTACAGGCCTCCAGGGCCATATACAGCGTTCCTCACTGAGTTCCCTGAGATCCTATCGGACATTGTAGTCACAGCAGATAATATTCAAATTTTTGGTGACTTTAATATTCACATGGAAAAGTCCACAGACCCACTCCAAAAGGCTTTCGGAGCCATCATCGACTCAGTGGGTTTTGTCCAACATGTCTCTGGACCTACTCACTGCCACAGTCATACTCTGGACCTAGTTTTGTCCCATGGAATAAATGTTGTGGATCTTAATGTTTTTCATCATAATCCTGGACTATTTGACCACCATTTTATTATGTTTGCAATCGCAACAAATAATCTGCTCAGATCCCAACCAAGGAGCATCAAAAGCCGTGCTATAAATTCTCAGACAACCCAAAGATTCCTTGATGCCCTTCCAGACTCCCTCTGCCTACCCAAGGACATCAGAGGACAAAAATCAGTTAACCACCTAACTGAGGAACTCAATTTAATTTTGCGCAATACCCGAGATGCAGTTGCACCCCTAAAAACTAAAAACATTTGTCATAAGAAACTAGCTCCCTGGTATACAGAAAATACATGAGCTCTGAAGCAAGCTTCCAGAAAATTGGAACGGAAATGGCACCAAACCAAACTGGAAGTCTTCCAACTAGCTTGGAAAGACAGTACCGTGCAGTATCAAAGAGCCCTCACTGCTGCTCGATCATCCTATTCTTCCAACTCAATTGAGGAAAATAAGAACAATCCGAAATTTATTTTTGATACTGTCGCAAAGCTAACTAAAAAGCAGCATTCCCCAAGAGAGGATGGCTTTCACTTCAGCAGTAATAAATTCATGAACTTCTTTGAGGAAAAGATTATGATCATTAGAAAGCAAATTACGGACTCCTCTTTAAATCCGCGTATTCCTCCAAAGCTCCATTGTCCTGAGTCTGCACAACTCTGCCAGGACCTAGGATCAAGGGAGACACTAAAGTGTTTTAGAAATATATCTCTTGACACATTGATGAAAATAATCATGGCCTCTAAACCTTCAAGCTGCATACTGGACCCTATTCCAACTAAACTACTGAAAGAGCTGCTTCCTGTGCTTGGCCCTCCTATGTTGAACATAATAAACGGCTCTCTATCCACCGGATGTGTACCAAACTCACTAAAAGTGGCAGTAATAAAGCCTCTCTTGAAAAAGCCAAACCTTGACCCAGAAAATATAAAAAACTATCGGCCTATATCGAATCTTCCATTCCTCTCAAATATTTTAGAAAAAGCTGTAGCGCAGCAACTCACTGCCTTCCTGAAGACAAACAATGTATACGAAACGCTTCAGTCTGGTTTTAGACCCCATCATAGCACTGAGACTGCACTTGTGAAGGTGGTAAATGACCTTTTAATGGTGTCAGACCGAGGCTCTGCATCTGTCCTCGTGCTCCTAGATCTTAGTGCTGCTTTTGATACCATCGATCACCACATTCTTTTGGAGAGATTGGAAACCCAAATTGGTCTATACGGACAAGTTCTGGCCTGGTTTAGATCTTATCTGTCGGAAAGATATCAGTTTGTCTCTGTGAATGGTTTGTCCTCTGACAAATCAACTGTAAATTTCAGTGTTCCTCAAGGTTCTGTTTTAGGACCACTATTGTTTTCACTATATATTTTACCTCTTGGGGATGTCATTCGAAAACATAAGGTTAAATTTCACTGCTATGCGGATGACACACAGTTGTACATTTCAATGGAACTTGGTGAAGCCCCAAAATTGCCCTCGCTAGAAGCCTGTGTTTCAGACATAAGGAAGTGGATGGCTGCAAACGTTCTACTTATAAACTTGGACGAAACAGAGATGCTTGTTCTAGGTCCCAAGAAACAAAGAGATCTTCTGTTAAATCTGACAATTAATCTTGACGGTTGTACAGTCGTCTCAAATAAAACTGTGAAGGACCTCGGCATTACTCTGGACCCTGATCTCTCTTTTGAAGAACATATCAAGACTGTTTCATGGACAGCTTTTTTCCATCTACGTAACATTGCAAAAATCAGAAACTTTCTGTCCAAAAATGATGCAGAAAAATTTATCCATGCTTTTGTTACTTCTAGGTTGGACTACTGCAATGCTCTACTTTCCGGCTACCCGGATAAAGCACTAAATAAACTTCAGTTAGTGCTAAACACGGCTCTTAGAATCCTGACTAGAACCAACATTTTTATCATATTACTCCAATGCTAGCCTCCCTACACTGGCTTCCTGTAAAGGCAAGGGCTGATTTCAAGGTTTTACTGCTAACCTACAAAGCATTACGTGGACTTGCTCCTACCTATCTTTCCGATTTGGTCCTGCCGTACATACCTACACGTACGCTACGGTCACAAGCCGCAGGCCTCCTAATTGTCCCTAGAATTTCTAAGCAAACAGCTGGAAGCAGGGCTTTCTCCTATAGAGCTCCATTTTTATGGAATGGTCTGCCTACCCATGTGAGAGATGCAGACTCGGTCTCAACCTTTAAGTCTTTAATTAAGACTCATCTCTTCAGTGGGTCCTATGATTGAGTGTAGTCTGAAGGTGAACGGAAAGGCTCTGGAGCAACGAACCGCCCTTGCTGTCTCTGCCTGGCCGGTTCCCTTCTCTCCACTGGGATTCTCTGCCTCTAACCCTATTACAGGGGCTGAGTCACTGGCTTATTGATGTTCTTCCATGCCGCCCCTAGGAGGGGTGCGTCACTTGAGTGGGTTGAGTCACTGACGTGGTCTTCCTGTCTGGGTTGGCTCCCCCCCTTGGGTTGTGCCGTGGCGGAGATCTTTGTGGGCTATACTCGGCCTTGTCTCAGGATGGTAAGTTGGTGGTTGAGGAAACCCTTTAGTGGTGTGGGGGCTGTGCTTTGGCAAAGTGGGTGGGGTTATATCCTTCCTGTTTGGCCCTGTCCGGGGGTATCATTGGATGGGGCCACAGTGTCTCCTGACCCCTCCTGTCTCAGCCTCCAGTATTTATGCTGCAGCAGTTTATGTGTCGGCGGGCTGGGATCAGTCTGTTATATCTGGAGTATTTCTCCTATCTTATCCGGTGTCCTGTGTGAATTTAAGTATGCTCTCTCTAATTCTCTCTATCTCTCGGAGGACCTGAGCCCTAGGACCATGCCTCAGGACTACCTGACATGATGACTCCTTGCTGTCCCCAGTCCACCTGGCCATGCTGCTGCTCCAGTTTCAACTGTTCTGCCTGCGGCTAGGGAACCCTGACCTGTTCACCGGACGTGCTACCTGTCTCAGACCTGCTGTTTTCAACTCTCTAGAGACAGCAAGAGCGGTAGAGATACTCTCAATGATCGACTATGAAAAGCCAACTGACATTTACTCTTGAGGTGCTGACTTGTTGCACCCTCGACAACTACTGTGATTATTATTATTTGACCATGCTGGTCATTTATGAACATTTGAACATCTTGGCCATGTTCTGTTGTAATCTCCACCCGGCACAGCCAGAAGAGGACTGGCCACCCCTCATAGCCTGGTTCCTCTCTAGGTTTCTTCCTAGGTTTTGGCCTTTCTAGGGAGTTTTTCCTAGCCACCGTGCTTCTACACCTGCATTATTTGCTGTTTGGGGTTTTAGGCTGGGTTTCTGTACAGTACTTTGAGATATCAGCTGATGTAAGAAGGGCTATATAAATAAATTTGATTTGATTTAGTATATCTGGTAAATAGGAAACCACTAGTTATGGATGTAGTAAAACTGGTATTGAGGAAACCACTAGTTATGGATGTAGTTGTCACGTCCTGACCCTTGTAAGATGTCATTTTCTATAGTAGTGTGGGCAGGGCGTGACAGGTTTTTTTTGGGGGTGGTTTTCTATTTCTATGTTTAAGTTCTAGTTTTTCTATTTCTATGTTGTTGTTTTTTAGGTTGATCTCCAATTGGAGGCAGCTGGTCCTCGTTACCTCTAATTGTAGATCATATTTAAGTTGGGGCTTTTTCTAGTGTGTTTGTGGGTAGTTGTTTTCCGTTTTGTATGGGTTACCTGACGGAACTGTTGGTGGTCGTTTTGTTAAAACCTGTTGGGGCTAGGGGGCAGCATTGAGAATTTTGGAAAAAATATGTGCCCATTTTTAACTGCCTCCTACACCAACTCAGAAGCTAGAATATGCATATTATTGTTCAGGTTTGGATTGAAAACACCCTAAAGTTTCTAAAACTGTTTGAATGGTGTCTGTGAGTATAACAGAACTCCTATGGCAGGCAAAAACCTGACAAGGTTTCATGCAGGAAGTGGCCTGTCTGACAAGGAGTCGTGCGTCTTGCATCTGTTTATTGAAGAGTAAGGATCTTAGCTGTAACGTGACAATTCCTAGGGCTCCAATAGGCTCTCAGAACCCGGGAAAAACCTGAACGATGACGAGGCGGCCTCTGGCTGAAACAGATTATCGCCTTTGCCAAGTGGCCGATCAGAGGGTCATTGAATGAGGCGCATGCACGATTCGCCCCCGTGGAGAAATTTCATTCGGCTGTTTAGGCTCATTGCAGATTCCCGGTCGGAATATTATCGCTTTTCTACGAGATAAATGGCATAAAAATTGGTTTTAAACAGCGGTTGACATGCTTCGAAGTACGGTAATGGAATATTTAGAAATTGTTTGTCACGTAATGCACCATGCTCGTGGCCGTGATTTGCCTTTGGGATAGTGTCTAGAACGCAAGAACAAAACGTTGTTGATGGAACATAACGATGGATTATTTGGGACCAAACCTACATTTGTTATTGAAGTAGAAGTCCTGGGAGTGCATTCTGACGAAGAACAAGAAAGGTAATAACATTTTTCTTATAGGAAATGTGATTTTGGTGAAGGCTAATCTTGCCGGGTGTCTAAATAGCTAGCCCGTGATGGCTGGGCTATGTACTTAGAATATTGCAAAATGTGCTTCATCCGAAAAGCTATTTTAAAATCGGACATATCGAGTGCATAGAGGAGTAATGTATCTATAATTCTTAAAATAATTGTTATGCTTTTTGTGAACGTTTATCGTGAGTAATTTAGCAAACTGTTAGTAAATTCCCCGGAAGTTTGCGGGGGGTATGCTTTTTCTGAACGTCACATGCTAATGTAAAAAGCTGTTTTTTGATATAAATATGAACTTGATTGAACAGACATGCATGTATTGTATAACAATGTCATAGGTGTGTCATCTGATGAAGATCATAAAAGGTTAGTGCTGCATTTAGCTGTGGTTTGGGTTTATGTGACATGATATGCTAGCTTGAAAAATGGGTGTCTGATTATTTCTGGCTGGGCACTCTCCTGACATAATCTAATGTTCTGCTTTCGTTGTAAAGCCTTTTTGAAATCGGACAGTGTGGTTAGATTAATGAGATTCTTGTCTTTAAATAGCTGTAAAATAGTCATATGTTTGAGAAATTGAAGTAATAGTATTTCAAACGATTCAAAAATCGCGCCACTGGATTGAAGTGGCTGTTACGTAGGTGGGACGAATTCGTCCCACATGCGCCAGAGAGGTTAAGTGTTTCCTTAATAAAGTAAATATGATCAACACGCTGAGCCTTGGTCCCCTTTAGACGACCCCTGTTACAGTAGTATATCTGCTTGGAGCAAAAATGGTGAGAGAAGATTTTAGTTTTTCACAATATATTCTGAATATTACAGCGCACTATTAGGACAAGATCAGGAGTGGTACTCAAGGAAACTCACATTAAGTTGTGTGTCTATTCACTAATTCACCACCATGGGGGAAAACTCTGGGGAGTTCTCATAGGCTGACAGTAAAAATAGCCTCCATTTACAGGTTGCATATGAGTGTATTTCACATTACTTTGGATTATAAATGTAGGGCTCGTTTCAATCTCCTGCTTAATATGTTTGTGTTATTGTCGCAAATCAACTGCTTTACACTTAAAAAACACTTCAACCAGTAAAATGCTCTATGGCTAGCTTTAACATCAGCCTGACAATGAGGGTTTGTACACTAAGTGTTTAACAAATTGGCCCATAACTTCACCTAACAATAAGATAGACCTACTGTAGGACCCATAACTTCACCTAACAATAACATAGACCTACTGTAGGACCCATAACTTCACCTAACAATAACATAGACCTACTGTAGGACCCATAGCTTCACCTAACAACAACATAGACCTACTGTAGGACCCATACCTTCACCTAACAATAACATAGACCTACTGTAGGACCCATAACTTTATCTAACAACAACATAGACCTAGGACTATAAATCATTTAATATTTCAGGTGAAACATGGAAATTAAAATGTCTTTGTCATGACATTTCATAACCTGATCACCAGATAATTTTGTCAATAATTCCACTAGGCTACTCTGTAATGTGTTGTCATTCTAAATGTCCTGAATAAAGGAAAAAATCTCTGTGTGTTGTACAATAGCCTATCCATCAAGGAACAGTTCTCTACACATTATGAGCAAAGTAGGGATGTTGGATCCAACGTGGAGCGTATCTCTGTGCATAAACAGGCTAACGAGACCCTACTGTAAATCACCCAGACAGTAACACATTATAAACATTGATTTGTTTGGGATGTTGGATCCAACGTGGAGCACAGTATAACTGTCTTTACCAGAGTAAAGAATGAAGAAGCACTTTGGTTGTTGTTGCATGTCGTGATGTTTGTCATGTGACTGTCATTCAGAAAATGATTTCCTGGATCAGCTGATGATAGTTGAACATGTGACTGTAACTAAACAGCTACAGTATTAAGTATTATGTGTAATTATTGAAGAACCGCGTTAATGACAGTATCCATTTGGGTGTTGTCAATAAAGTTAAGGTGACTAGGTTACAACCATTGGATTTAGCAAACTCTGAAATTATTTAGGATTTCTGTGCCCATGAAAACTATTTTCCCAGCGTAACATAAGGAGACACTAAATGTTACGTAGGTAGAGAGCATTTCAGAGATCTGAATACAAAAACTGTCCTAACAGGACAATAACCTAAACCACAAGGCCAAATCTACACTGGAGGAGCTTACCAAGATGACATTGAATGTTCCTGAGTGGCCTAGTTACAGTTTGGATATAAATAATCTTGAAAGTCAATGCAAGACTTGAAAATGGCTTTCTAGCAATGATCAACAACCAACTTGACAGAACAGGAAGGATTTTAAAAAGAATAATGAATATTCACATGAATATCAGTCTCCTATTGGATGACATCACGACTTCCCATCAAGCCAACTCCTTGAAGGCCTTACTTTGACATCACTCCTTCTAGTTTGCAGATCTCTAAAAAAAAACACTATTTTGCTCAAAACATTTATTTGTTTCCCATTAGTGTGTTTATAATTTACTGTATTTATATCACTTTTCAACAGGAAAAGTTTAAAAATCCCTGAAGGACGTCATGAACAATTCACACAGTACAAAAACATATTCAAGTGTAGAATGCCCTTTTAAAAATCACACATTAGTTCAACAACAGCAGAGTTTGTGTCCCTGTTTTATAAGATAGTGCTCACTGTATTTACTGGTGTTAATCAGATCAATGTCCCTGTTTTATAAGATAGTACTCACTGTATTTACTGGTGTTAATCAGTTCTCCAGTCTTCTCTTCTTCGTCCTCCTCTAATGTGACAGTAATCTCCCCCTCTTCATCCTTCATTCCAAAAACGTCTTTATCTTCTTTCACTTCATCCTCCACTCCAAAAACTGCATCTTCCGCCTCTTCTTTTACTGTAACATCCTCCTCCTCTTTCACTCTGAAGGCGTCTTCCTCGTCTTTCACTGTAACGTCTTTCTCTTCTTCTTTCACGGTAACAGCCTCACCTTCTACTTGTCTTTGTAATGTGACATCCTCCTCTTCCTCTTTCACGACAATGTTGAGCCCCAGAGCTTCTTTCTCCGTCCAGCAGACCTCTTCTTTAGCAGGAGGAGAGTAGCTTAGTGAGCGCATGGTCGGGGATGTTAGCTAGCTAGGCTAGTGCTAACTTAACCAGCCAGATAGTTGACTTACAACGTAAATATGAAATTAAATGGGGTAGCTAGTTGTTTCCACATAAGTATGTTTAAATCATAGTGGCAAATAAACCACGAAATTGTCTAAACAGCTTGAATGTTCAGACTTTGTCAGCTAGCGAGCTACCGAGGTGGCTGCAGTTGTTGAAGAAGCGTTCCGTCCACTAGATTATACGTCACACTAGAAACATCGCCTGAAAGACACATATCGCCATCTGCTGTCTGGAGGGAGGAAACGCAGTTGAGGAGGGAAAACTATTTTTCTTCTTCATTGAATTATAATATTATAAAGCAGTTTAGGGAAACGGTTTTTTTCTCTCCATTAAATATTAATATTATATCAACACGTATAAAGAGCAACAAGTGTTGTTTGATTAGTTCAGATTTTTTTATGAGAATTTAAAACAAACTCTACATCTACTCCACATCTGTATTTCTGATTCAGTCAAATAACTAGATATCAAAATAAGCACCTAGTTATTGATACCCTTGATAAAGATGAGCAAAAATTACTGTATAAAATAAATAAACTTTACACACAACCAGGATATTTTAGCCGAAAATCATTTCACATTCAAATATGTCATTTTAAATGGCTCAATTCAATCCAGCTGGGCCTTTTTAACACAGACAGTTGTTCCTGCTGTAGATGTTATGCCTTTGTACAGATCTAGGATCAGTTCTCCTCCACAATGCATATTCAGTACCGGTCAATTGTTTGGACACACCTCCAAATTCAATGTTTTTTCTTTATTTTAACTATTGTCTACATTGTAGAATAATAGTGGAGACATCAAAACTATGAAATAACTCATATGGAATCATGTAGTAACCAAAAAAAAGTGTTAAACAAATCAAAATATATTCTATATTTTATATTCTCAAAGTTTATCATTTTAAAAGGCTAATTGATCATTAGAAAACCCTTTTGCAATTATGTTAGCACAGCTGAAAACTGTTGTTCTGATTAATGAAGCAATAAAACTGGCCTTCTTTAGACTAGTTGAGTATCTGGAGCATCAGCATTTGTGAGTTCGATTACAGGCTCAAAATGGCCAGAAACAAATCATTTTCTTCTGAAAATTGTTAGTTATTCTATTTCTGAGAAATGAAGGCTATTCCATGCGAAAAATTGCCAAGAAACTGAAGATCTCGTACAATGCTGTGTACTACTCCCTACACAGAACAGCGCAAACTGGCCTAACCAGAATGTAAGGAGGCCCCAGTGCACAACTGAGCAAGAGGACAAGTACATTAGTGTCTAATTTGAGAAACAGACGCCTCACAAGTTTTCAACTAGGTGCTTAAGCAAATTGTACCCACAAAACACCAGTCTAAACGTCAACAGTGAAGAGGCGACTCCGGGATGTTGGCCTTCTAGGCAGAGTTGCAAAGAAAAATCCATATCTCAGACCGTTTAAAAAAAGGAAAAGATTAAGATGGGCAAACTAACACAGACATTGGGCAGAGGAAGATTGGAAAAAAGTGTTATGGACAGACGAATCTAAGTTTGAGGTGTTCGGATCACAAACAAGAACATTCGTGAGACGCAGAAAAAATGAAAAGATGCTGGAGGAGTGCTTGACGCCTTCTGTCAAGCATGGTGGAGGCAATGTGATGGTCTGGGGGTGCTTTGGTGGTGGTAAAGTGGAAGATTTATACAGGGTAAAAGGGATCTTGAAGAAGGAAGGCTATCACTCCATTTTGCAAAGCCATGCCATACCCTGTGGACGGCGCTTAATTGGAGCCAACTTCCTCCTACACCAGGACAATGACCCAAAGCACAGCTCCATTTAGGAAAGAAGCAGTCAGCTGGTATTCTGTCAATAATGGAGTGGTCAGCACAGTCACCGGATCTCAACCCTATTGAGCTGTTGTGGGGGCAGCTTGACCGTATGGTACGTAAGAAGTGCCCATCAATCCAATCCAATTTGTGGGAGGTGCTTCAGGAAGCATGGGGTGAAATCTCTTCAGATTACCTCAACAAATTGACAACTAGAATGCCAAAGATCTGCAAGGCTGTAATTGCTGCAAATGGAGGATTCAAAGTTTGAAGGACACAATTATTATTCCAATTAAAAATCATTATTTAAAACCTTGTCAAAGTCTTGACTATGTTTCCTATTCATTATGCAACTCATTTCATGAATGTTTTCATGGAAAACAAGGACATTTCTAATTGACCCCAAACTTTTGAACGGCAATGTAGGTTCAACAGGTTTGAGCACCGAGGCGCTGGAAGATGGCGGCGAGTGTAGACGAGATTTCAGCTTGCTCCGAGTAACCTTAACTTTTATCCCACTCAAACTTACTTAAATGTAATGGAACTTGGCTTATAGTAAACACAATAGAGAACAACACTTAGTTGACCGATAATTTGATTCATAACTTTGAGAAATGGAAGGAAAAAATGTGCGAAAGAGCAAAGGGAGGAGAAGGCAGTTGCTAGCTGAGCACTCATACGTTGGAGAAAAACCGCCACCTGACTCCTCAGGAGAAGAAATGGAGGATTCTGGACATTCGGTTGATTCTGAAAATGCAGTCAATAGTCCTGCACCCAAAAAGACACATAAAGAATTATCTTTGCGCGAACTACAGATCAACATAATCGATGCTGTAAACGAAAGAGCCGACGGTCTGGAGAAAATGATACGCGAAAACACATCAAAAATAGTTGACCTCGAGACCTCTCTGAATCATGCATACAAGAGTATCGAAGAGCTTAAACTTGCAAACACTGCTACGTCTGAGAAATGCATTGCTCAGGAGAAGACCATCGCAGACATGCAAGAGCGCTTATCGGAAGCAGAGCGATACCGGAGAAGGTGGGGGCTACGGCTTTACGGTGTCCCCGAGGACCAGGATGAGAATGTGAAGCGCTTAGTAAGAGACATCTGTAACTGTATGGCACCGGACTTCCCCGATGGATATATGGATATGGCTGTGGATGTCGCTCATCGTATTGGGAAGAAACAAGATGCCATCGTCAGCCGATCGATCATCATCCAGTTTGCTTTTCGCACAGCGAGAGATGCAGTTTGGAAGAAAGCAAAGGAAAGCGCCTTTCTGAAAGAAAGAAAACTTAGATTCGGTGAGGACTTGACTGCAGCAGACAAGGCAGCAAAGGCAAAATTGTGGCCTCTCGTACAACAGGCCCGAAATCAAGGAAACGGTGGATACTACAGGGGAATCAGAGCTTTTTTCGCCAACGGTAAAGAAATACGACCGGGGTGATTTGATTTGTTCTGTCGGTAGGTTTACAAGGTAGCTCCTTCCCCACTGCAAACTGAACGTTCTACTTTTGAAACATGGTGTTACTATTTTACAAGTTAAGAATTCTGTTAATACATATATGAAGGAACTTTTTATAGAGAGGGTAAAGTTGAGATTGCGTAGGATTTTTCTTTCTATTCTATAGATATGGACTTAAAGTTTATGTCAATCAATGCCAGGGGGATACGAAACCTGTTGAAGAGAAAAGCTTTTTTCTGTTTTGTAAGGACTGCAATGCAGATCTTGTATTCGTTCAAGAAACACATTCATGCAAAGAGGACTATAATTATTGGAAAAATCAGTGGGGCAGTGACATTTTTTTGGCCCACGGGACAAATTATTCAGCTGGGGTTGCAATTTTAGCACACAATTTCAAAGGGAAATTTTTGTTTACTCAAATGGACTCCAATGGACATTGGCTAGTAGCGGTCATGGACAGATTATTTGTGTTGTGTAATGTATATGGATACTGTTCTAGTCCTCCAAATAACTTCCTTCTAGAGGAAATTGAAGAAATTCTTAAAAATCTTCTGAGAAAATATCCATCCAGTCAGATAATAGTTGGTGGAGATTTTAATATGATTTATTCTAATGAGACTGATAGATTGCCTCATAGGCCTAACATTGGTGTGAACAAGTTGGTGAATTTCTGCCAAAGCCTGGACTTAATTGACATATGGAGAGTAAAAAACCCTGGAGAGATACAATACACATGGAGTAATAGAGATCGTTCCTTACAATCAAGAATTGATTTGTGGGTGATAACCTCTAGTCTTGTGCCCAACACTGTAGAGGTAAAAATACTGCCTGCAGTCCTGACGGATCATAAAGTCATATGGTTGACTGTAAGAATATGCAGTAATGATGGTAAGAAATACTCTGGTGGTTACTGGAAATTAAATAACTCATTGTTATTGCATGATGATTAAAAAAATGTGATTAAGAATCTAATTTCTGTTTACTGGAGTTTAGCTACATCTAATGCAGAATATGGGAAATATTGGGAACTGCTGAAATTTAAAATACGCTCAGCCTGTATTACTTATGGAAAACGGCTTGCTTTAAGAAGGAGATGTGAGGTAGCTGAACTCTCTAAGACAATTGCCGATATCACAGAGATTGAGCATCTTGATCTTAATGAGAAAGCTAAATTGAATGATTTACAGAATCAACTAGATACATTGTATGAGGAAAAGGCTAGAGGAGCTTTCATAAGATCTAGAAAACAATGGCTTGAAAAAGGTGAAAAGAACAGTAGATACTTTTTTAATTTGGAGAAGAGGAGAGGGGAACTCAACACACTTCGGAAACTTAAGATTAATGGGGTTACCACTGAGGATAGAGAGTTGTTATCAGAATTTACCACTAAATTTTATGAAATCTTTACTCCTTAGATAACAATTTGAGTGACTCTAAGGATCTCCTTGATTCTATAGAGAATGTTAATTCGATTAGTAAAGAACTCAATCAGTCTTGTTGCCAAGATTTATCCATTATGGACATCCAGTACGGGGTTGCTCAGTTAAAAAAGAACAAATCTCCAGGTTGTGATGGATTAACCTCTGAATTTTACAAAACCTTCTTTGAAGAAATAGCACCTTTTTTACTTGAAACCTTTAAGGGGGCTATAAAGAAGGGAGAACTACCTGCCTCTCTGAAGCAAGGGGTTATTACTCTTATACCTAAACCACACAAGGATCTCCTAAGTATTGATAATTGGTGTCCAATCACACTCCTAAATAACGACTACAAAATTATAGCCTTAATCTTTGCAAAAAGGTTAAAGTCTTGCTTAAATGATCTGATTGATGAATGTCAATCAGGGTTTATGAAAGGGTGCCATATATCTAATAATCTCAGGCTGGTGTTAGACTTGGTTGAGTATTGTGATCTATTAGATGACTTCCCTGTTATCCTATTTTTGGATTTTCACAAAGCATTTGATACAGTAAATCACAATTTTATCTTTGATTGTCTTAAGCATTTGAAATTTGGTCGTTTTTTGTTGATGCTATTAGAACTCTGTATAATGGTGGCAATAGCTGTATCAAACTCTGTCATGGAACATCCTCGAGGTTAAACATTTACAAAGGAATACGACAAGGTTGTCCAATTTCACCTTTTTTATTTTTGTTAGTATCTGAAATGCTATGCTCATTAGTTCATGAAAGTCAATTTGAAGGCATTACATTCCAGGCCAGAGAAATCCAGATATCCCAACTGGCGGATGACGCCTCACTTTTTTTGAAAAATGTGTCTCAAGCTAGATCAGCATTGGATATCGTGAAACAGTTCTCCAAAATCTCAGGTATGGTTTTAAATCTTTCCAAATGTGAGATGTTTGTTTTGAAAGGAGCTGTCAATCCAGCAGATTGTAACATCTCTGAAAAAGATACTGTAACCTACCTTGGTGTAAAGATCACCAAAAATCTTAAGGCTATGAAAGGTCTTAATTTGAACCCTTTAACTGAATCTGTCAAAAACAATTCTCCTCATGGTTAGGGAGGGATTTAAGTCTTCAAGGAAGGGTGCTTTTATCCAAAGCTGAGGGGCTATCTCGTGCATCCTATCTTTTTTCATCTATTGACATTCCCAAATCCACTTGCTGTACCTTAGATAGGCTTTTGTACAACTTCATATGGAAAAACAAGCCACATAAGATAAAAAGAGATGTTATCAACAACAGGGTGTGTGATGGCGGTCTAAATGTCTTAGATTTCACTCTCTTCAATCAGATATCAAAGGTTAACTGGATTAAAAGGTACATAAAATATCCTCATAGTTTCTGGAATATTATACCTCATTTTGTTTTTCAGAAGTTCAGAGGGCTTAACTTTTTACTACAATGTCCATATATTGTGTGTAAACTTCCTGTGAAACTGGCGGATTTTCACAAGCAGGCTTTAATGTGCTGGGCTTTGTTGTATAAACACAACTTTTCACCTCATAAATGTTTTATTTGGAACAATGGGTCGATATTACATAGAAATAAGATGTTATTTAACCATAAATGGTTCTGGAAAAACATTGTTCTTGTCAGCCAATTGGTTAATAACAGTGGGAATCTATTTACACGGAGAGAATTTATGGAAATATACAACTTTGAGGTTTCAAGCAAGGAATATGACACTGTTATTAAAGCTATACCTAGTGGGATAAAAACTTTACTTCAGAATAATACATATTTTGGAATATCTCCGATTGTAAGCGATATTCAGTTGAATGGCATTGGTCTACTAGATACGAAATTCAACAATCGTTTAATAAGGGATATTTTCTACAGGAAGTCTATTCCCTCTGCGATATTTTGTTGGGCTTCATCGTTTGATGTAAACTGGCGCCATGCTTGGCTCACTCCACACAGATTTATGGTGACCAATAAAGTAAAGGAGATCTCCTTTAAGATAATCCATAGATGCTATCCGTGTAATAGCTTAATTTCTAAATATATATTTGACGTTACCAGTGAATGCAGTTTTTGTGAACTAGAAACTGAATCTATTGAACACTTATTCTGTAATTGTTTATATAGTGAAGTTTTTTGGACTGATGTAAAACTATATCTTAGCCGCAAATTGCATACAACCATTGATATTACTAAGTTTGACATATTATTTTACTACACTGATTCCACAATTGAACGTGAGTATGTCATAAATCTCTTTATTTTATTAGGAAAATCTTTCATCCATAAATCAAAATTTATGAAGAAAAAGCCCCTTTTCTTAACTTTTTTATCTGATTTGGAACAGTACGTAGAATCTTTAAAACGTATACAAAACAATATGTCAAAAAAATGTATTCGATATATGTCTGTATTTGATTTGATATAATCGTTTTTTTTTTTTTTTCTCTCTAATTTCTTTGGATTCCCTCTGGCTGTTATGTTATGTTATGTTTATGTTTTGCATGTTACTGTTATTTACAACAAGTTAAATAAAGATTTGTGCAAACTTAAAAAAAAAAAAGAGTTGATAATACATATGACGTTGGAAAATAGTGCATTGTGGGTAGTTTAGAAGATTTCCCGAAATAAGTTAATACATTTGTAATAATGCAAAAACATAACTGTTTGTACTTATAGGTAACCATATCGTGACTACAACTAGCTTACTAAGTCTTTAACCACACTGTGTTGTTACACTGCTGAGTAAAAACTCATGCTTCCTACACTTTAACTTGTTGTCTGACAATAAAATAATAAGTTAATACTGTAACGACGTTTATAAGCGCGGATATTGACTCTGCCGTTCGAGCTTTTGCGGCACAGCGCGCTGGACTTCGGGCTTGAAGGTCGAGGGTTCGAAACCTATTCCCTGCTGTTTCATTACAATACATTTGTAATAACGCAAAAACATAACTGTTTGTACTTATAGGTAACCATATCGTGACTACAACTCAGTTACTAAGTGTTTAACCACACTGTGTTGTTACACTGGTGAGTAAAAAAATCTTCCTACAATCAAACTTGTCTGAAAATAAAATAGACATTTTACTCAACTGCGTTACCCACTCCAGTCAGCAGATGGCGGTCTGGGAATTTAAGGTAATGCTGCTGGTGTGACGTATAATATAGTGGACGGAACGCTTCTTTCAACAGCAGCAATAGTTAGTCAGACACCACGGTAGTTTGCTAGACAAAATAGCCGAACCAATAAAGCTCATTAGACGCTTTAGTGTATATTAGCCACTGTGTTTTAAACCCACTACTGTCGTCTAGTTAGTTATCCGTTTTAATTTCATATTTATGGTGTTGATGTTATTAGTCAGCTAGCGGGCTGGTTAAGTTAGCATTAGCCTTGCTAGCTAACATTCCCAACCATGAGTTCACTGAGTTACTCTCCTCCTGCTAAAGAAGAGGAGGTCTGCTGGACGGAGAAAGAAGCTCTCGTCAAAGAGGAGGAAGAAGAGGAGGCTGTTTCAATACAAAAACAAGTAGAGGGTGAGGCTGTTACAGTGAAAGAAGAGAAAGACGCGTTCAGAGTGAAAGAGGAGGAGGATGTTACAGTAAAAGAAGAGGAGGATGCAGTTTATGGAGTGAAAGAGGAAGAGGGGGAGATGACTGTTACATTGATAAAGGAGGAGGAAGAAGAGGAGGAAACTGGATATCTAGGCCCGGTTTCCCAAACGCATCTTAAGGCGTCCAATGGTTCTAACGGTGAACTTAGCCATAAGATGGTTTTGAGAAACCGTTCCCTGATTAACACTAGTAAGTACTGTCTTAAATACAGAGGCACAAACTCTGCAGTTGTTGAACTGATGTGTGGTGTTAAAGGGGAAATATGCAATAGCTACATCCATATTGTGACTTTTAAATTAATAATTTATAGCCATTGATTGCTGAAGAATATAACACATGCCTCATGAGCTTAGTTCAACTGTTGTACCCCATCAGAACCCCAAATAAGCTTTTTTTTACTCCAATGTTTAGAAATGTAAACCAACACTGTATGGCCTCAACATAGTTAAAACTATAATGTTGATATCATGGATGGTCAGTCCTTGCATCCATAGGTCTGTCTATGAATTTGAGAGTAGTTACATTTCTCCAACCCCATCAACATCTTATAACCAAAACAGTGGTGGAATGACAGATTTGTTATTGTTTGAACTGCAGATTGCTGGGTTGTGTGGGTTTATTCAACAGTAACAAAATGGCTGCCCAGAGGCTTGGTTTGGTAAACAGCTGAGGGATGGGGGAAGGAGGATTGTAACCACTCAAATGTATTCATCCAGGATGTCATAATGATAGTTTAACCAGGTTTCTAGGATATATAGTATATTCTAGAATTCATCCATGATGTCATAATGATAGTTTAACCAGGTTTCTAGGATATATAGTATATTCTAGAATTCATCCATGATGTCATAATGATAGTTTAACCAGGTTTCTAGGATATATTTAATATATTCTAGAATTCATCCATGATGTCATAATGATAGTTTAACCAGGTTTCTAGGCTATATAGTATATTCTAGAATTCATCCATGATGTCATAATGATAGTTTAACCAGGTTTCTAGGCTATATAATATATTCTAGAATTCATCCAGGATGTCATAATGATAGTTTAACCAGGTTTCTAGGCTATATAGTATATTCTAGAATTCATCCATGATGTCATAGTGATAGTTTAACCAGGTTTCTAGGCTATATAGTGTATTCTAGAATTCATCCATGATTTCATAATGATAGTTTAACCAGGTTTCTAGGCTATATAGTATATTCTAGAATTCATCCATGATGTCATAGTGATAGTTTAACCAGGTTTCTAGGCTATATAGTATATTCTAGAATTCATCCATGATGTCATAATGATAGTTTAACCAGGTTTCAAGGATATATAGTGTATTATAGAATTCATCCATGATTTCATAATGATAGTTTAACCAGGTTTCTAGGCTATATAGTATATTCTAGAATTCATCCATGATGTCATAATGATAGTTTAACCAGGTTTCTAGGATATATAGTATATTCTATAACTGCCAGTGTAGATTTCCTGTGGAGGCAAATTATTAGAGCTGTTGATAAGTCATTGTATAATATTCAGCCAATTGTTTTTCATGCCATTACATTAAAGGCAAGACATACCTAGATTCAATTACATTCATGAATTGGTTTGAAACCTTTGTTTTAAACCCTTCTCAAAATTGGTGCCTTGCCGGATTTGTAAAAAATGGATTGTCAGGAAACTCTATTTTTTAAATGTATTTAAATGTAAACTTTATTTAACTAGGCAAGTCAGTTAAGAACAAATTCTTATTTACAATGACTGCCTACCCCGGACAACGCTGGGCCAATTGTGCGCCGCCCTATGGGACTCCCAATCACGGCCGGTTGTGATACAGCCTAGATTTGAACCAGGGTGTCTGTAGTGACGCCTCAAGCACTGAGATGCAGTGTCCGCTGTGCTACTCGGGAGCCCCAAAGTCATGTTCTAGTGCTGTCCCCAACTAAAATACATCTTGGTCAACCAAGAGTCATCTGTTCTTTCTACCAATCACCCCATGTGTTTTTATACAATCAACTATATGTACTGAACTTGTCTGATGCTTTAAGCACGCTGTTTGATTAAATAAATAAGACACACAAATGACTAGAGGGAGCCAGTCGTCAACATAACCTGACTAGAGGGAGCCCCCCTTCCCCCTCTGCTGCTGGACTTCGTAAATTCTGCCGTTCTGCTCCTGAAATTTTCAGTAATTGAGTACACCAGCAATCAGCAACCTTTTCCAGTTTGAGTGCCAATTTATCTGACCATTTCTACCAATCTGTGTGCCAGTTATGATTTTCATATGCACATTTTCGTGGAACAGTTTCATTTAATTTATAATAGTATCTCAAAATTATTGTCTGTGATTAATCTACATTCTATCTAAATCTAAATGAAAATTTTACAAATCTAAAAGTAACTTTTATTGCCATTGCCAACTATGTAAAAATAGCCTACATAAAGCCAACAAATAAAAACATTGCATTCTGCAGGTAGAAAATATCCTGATTAAAAACAAATATCCTAGAAATCACATTGGCTGCACATGGCCTGTCTACAACAAACTTGAAACATTGTATCAACTGGGTCAGCAAAACTCAGATAGCAAGCTTGCAACATTGTATCAAATATTCTAGGCCCTCAGTTTCCTGCTCCAGTGAGTTCTGGACAGACACAGCTGTAGGCTATTTTTGCAAAGAATAAGAAGTAATCAGGTATTTTATGACATTTCCACTGGATCAAAGCATTACATTTTTCCCTTTTATGCTGAGTGGTTATCGAAAGGTGGAAATATTGCTGCTGGAAATATTTAACGAAAATACTTTGAGGAACTATTGTCATTTGCAATTGATTTTGATTAGACTTTGTTTACTTGCTGTTTGGGGTGAAGAAAAATTAGCTTTGAGAAGCTCCACAGCTCATTAGTGGTGGTGCATTAAGACAATCAGAAATACTATCAGACATCCCCAAATGGGCACATTTACAGGCCAGGTAGACTAGTCCTACTTCTATATGTGTAACCAGGTAGACTAGTCCTACTTCTATATGGGTAACCAGGTAGACTAGTCCTACTTCTATATGGGTAACCAGGTAGACTAGTCCTACTTCTATATGTGTAACCAGGTAGACTAGTCCTACTTCTATATGTGTAACCAGGTAGACTAGTCCTACTTCTATATGGGTAACCAGGTAGACTAGTCCTACTTCTATATGTGTAACCAGGTAGACTAGTCCTACTTCTATATGCGTAACCAGGTAGACTAGTTCTACTTCTATATGTGTTACCAGGTAGACTAGTCCTACTTCTATATGTGTAACCAGGTAGACTAGTCCTACTTCTATATGGGTAACCAGGTAGACTAGTCCTACTTCTATATGGGTAACCAGGTAGACTAGTTCTACTTCTATATGTGTAACCAGGTAGACTGGTCCTACTTCTATATGGGTAACCAGGTAGACTAGTCCTACTTCTATATGGGTAACCAGGTAGACTAGTCCTACTTCTATATGTGTAACCAGGTAGACTAGTCCTACTTCTATATGTGTAACCAGGTAGACTAGTCCTACTTCTATATGTGTAACCAGGTAGACTAGTCCTACTTCTATATGTGTAACCAGGTAGACTAGTCCTACTTCTATATGCGTAACCAGGTAGACTAGTCCTACTTCTATATGTGTAACCAGGTAGACTAGTCCTACTTCTATATGGGTAACCAGGTAGACTAGTCCTACTTCTATATGGGTAACCAGGTAGACTAGTCCTACTTCTATATGTGTAATTAGGTAGACTAGTCCTACTTCTATATGTGTAATTAGGTAGACTAGTCCTACTTCTATATGTGTAACCAGGTAGACTAGTCCTACTTCTATATGTGTAATTAGGTGTGCGTCATTACTCAACATTGACAGGAGTGTTTCAAACAAAAGACAATTCATAAATTGACAAAACTGACGCGTCTTGAAGAGGTCAGGTCTGGGTGGTCTGCCAGGGGCCGTTTCATTTAGTATCTGTAGGGGTCGGCATGGGGAATGATTGTATTTCCCCATAGTATGTTGTACCGAAGTTGACAGACTGAAAGGGAGTGTAACTTTATGACTATAATTACTGTTCCCTGAAGGAGGGAAACGAGGTACAACACCTTCCTGGGTCGGTGAAGAGCGGTATTACATTTAAGGAATAAATCCAAGCCTCACTCTCATCACCTGTGGAAGGCGGGGCTTCCAGCGAGGCGTGGATTTGATAGTATGTTGTACCTAGTTTCCCTCCTGTTTCATATATTGCTGTTCACTGAACCCTATGATCACTTGGCTACATAGCTGATGCCTGCTGGACTGTTCATTAGTCACGGTACTCCATTTTGTTTGTTTTGGTTATCTGTCGGCCCCAGCCTCGAATTCAGGCCCTGTGTGTATTTAACTGACCCTCTCTGCCCATGCATCACCATTTTACCAGTTGTTGTTGTCTTAGCTGATTAACTGTTGTCTTACCCGTTGTTGTCTTTGCTAGCTCTCCCAATCAACACCTGTGATTGCTTTATGCTTCGCTTTATGTCTCTCTAATGTCAATATGCCTTGTATACTGTTGTTTAGGGTAGTTATCATTGTTTTATTTTACTGCAGAGCCCCTAGTCCCACTCAGCATGCCTCAGAGAACTCTTTTGTCCCACCTCCCACACATGCGGTGACCTCACCATGCATAACTAGTGCCTCCAAAGATGCAACCTCTTTTATCACTCAATGCCTAGGTTTACCTCCACTGTACCCGCACCCTACCATACCCCTGTCTGTACGTTATCCCTTGAATCTATCCTACCACCCCCAGAATTCTGCTCCTTTTATTCTCTGTTCACAACGCACTAGATGACCAGTTCTGATAGCCTTTAGCCGTACCCTCATCCTACTCCTCTGTTCCTCGGGTGATGTAGAGGTTAACCCAGGCCCTGCACCGCTCCCATTTCCCAGGTTCTGATAGCCTTTAGCCGTACCCTCAACCTACTCCTCTGTTCCTCGGGGGATGTAGAGGTTAACCCAGACCCTGTGTCCCCAGGTGCTCTCATTTATTGACTTCTGTAACCGTAAAAGCCTTGGTTTCATGCATGTTAACATCAAAAGCCTCCTCCCTAAGTTTGTTTTACTCACTGCTTTAGCACACTCCGCCAACCTTGATGTCTTTGCCATGTCTGAATCCTGGCTTTGGTAGGCCACCAAAAATTCTGAAATTTCCATCCCCAACTACAACATTTTCCGTCAAGATAGAACTGCCAAAGGGGGAAGAGTCGCAATCTACTGCAGAGATGGCCTGCAAAGTTCTATCATACTTTCCAGGTCTAAGCCCAAACAGTTCGAGCTTCTAATTTAAAAAAATGTATCTCTCCAGAAATAAGTCTCTCACTATTGCCGCCTGTTACAGACCCCCCCCCCCCTCAGCTCCCAGCTGTGCCCTGGACCCCAAATATGAATTGATTGCCCCCCATCTATCTTCAGAGTTCATTCAGTTAGGTGACCTAAACTGGGATATGCTTAACACCCCGGCCGTCCTACAATCCAAGTTAGATGCCCTCAATCTCACACAAATTATCAAGGAACCCACCAGGTACAACCCTAAATCCGTAAACATGGGCACCCTCACTGATATTATCCTTACCAACTTGCCCTCCAAATACACCTCTGCTGTTTTCATTCAGGATCTCAGCGATCACTGCCCCATTGCCTGCATCCATTATGGGTCCGCGGTCAAACTACCACCCCTCATCACTGTCAAACGCTCCCTAAAACACTTCTGCAAGCAGGCCTTTCTAATCGACCTGGCCTGGGTCTCCTGGAAGGATATTGACCTCATCCCGTCAGTAGAGGATGCCTGGTTGTTCTGTAATTATAATTTCCTCACCACCTTAAATAAGCATGCCCCTTTCAAAAAATGTAGAACTAAGAACAGATAAAGCCCTTGGTTCACTCCAGACCTGACTGCCCTCGACCAGCACAAAAATATCCTGTGGCGTACTGCACTAACAGCTCCCCACCCCCCCAAGCCTCCCCAGCTTCTCCTTCACCCAAATCCAGATAGCTGATGTTCTGAAAGAGTTGCAAAACCTGGACCCGTACAAATCAGCTGGGCTTGACAATCTGGATCCTCTCTTTCTAAAATTATCCGCAGCCATTGTGGCAACCCCCATTTACTAGTCTGTTCAACCTCTCTTTCGTATCATCCAAGATTCCTAAAGATTGGAACGCTTCCGCGGTCATCCCCCTTTTCAAAGGGGGTGACACTCTAGACCCAAACTGTAACAGACCTATATCCATCCTGCCCTGCCTTTCTAAAGTATTCAAAAGTCAAGTTAACAAACAGGTCACTGATCATTTTTTGAATCCCACCGTACCTTCTCCGCTGTGCAATCTGGTTTCCGAGCTGGTCACCGGTGCACCTCAGCCACGCTCAAGGTACTAAACGTATCATAACCGCCATCAATAAAAGACAGTACTGTGCAGCCGTCTTCATCAACCTGGCCAAGGCTTTCGACTCTGTCAATCACCATATTCTTATTGGAAGACTCAATAGCCTTGGTTTCTCAAATGACTGACTCGCCTGGTTCACCAACTACTTCTCAGACAGAGTTCAGTGTGTCAAATCGGAGGGCCTGTTGTCCGGACCTCTGGCAGTCTCTGTGGAGCTACCACAGGGTTCAATTCTCGGACCGACTCTAACCTCTGAAAATACTAAAGATGTTGCTCTTGCTGCGGGTGATTCCTTGATCCACTTCTATGCAGACGACACAATCCTGTATACATCTGGCCCTTCTTTGGACACTGTGTTAACAAACCTCCAAGCGAGCTTCAATGCCATACAACACTCCATCCGTGGCCTCCAACTGCTCTTAAATGCTAGTAAAACTAAATGTATGCTCTTCAACCGATCGCTGCCCGCACCCGCCCGTCCAGCATCACTACTCTAGACGGTTCTGACTTAGAATATGTGGACAACTATAAATACCTAGGTATCTGGTTAGACTGAACTCTCCTTCCAGACTAATATTAAGCATTTCCAATCCAAAATTAAATCTAGAATCGGCTTCCTATTTCGCAACAAAGCCTCCTTCACTCACGCTGCCAAACACCCTCGTAAAACTGACTATCCTACCGATCCTTGACTTCGGCGATGTCATTTTCAAAATAGCCTGCAACACTCTACTCATCAAACTGGATGCAGTCTATCACAGTGCCATCCGTTTTGTCACCAAAGCCCCATATACCACCCACCACTGCGACCTGTATGCTCTCGTCGGCTGGCCCTCGCTACATATTCGTCGCCAAACCCACTGGCTCCAGGTCATCTATAAGTCTTTGCTAGGCCGCCTTCACTCAGCTCACTGGTCACCATAGCAACACCCACACACAGCACGCGCTCCAGGAGGTATATCTCACTGGTCATCCCCAAAGCCAACACCTACATTGGCCGCATTTCCTTCCAGTTCTCTGCTGCCAATGACTGGAACGAATTGCAAAAATCGCTGAAGTTGGAGACTTATATCTCCCTCACTAACTTTAAGCATCAGCTATCTGAGCAGCTTACCGATCTCTGCAGCTGTACACAGCCCATCTGTAAATAGCCCATCCAACTGCCTACCTCATCCCCATGTTTTTATTTACTTTTCTTGCTCACACCAGTATTTCTAACTATTTGTTTCTAACTGTGTCGCACTGCTTTGCTTTATCTTGGCCAGGTTGCAGTTGTAAATGAGAACTTGTTCTCAACTAGCCTACCTGGTTAAATAAAGGTGAATAATAGTCACATGTTCAACTATCATTTGCTGATCCAGGAAATCATTTTCTGAATGCCAGTCAAATGACAAACATCACGACATATGTGAGGTTTGGGTACTACAGTAGGTCTATGTTATTGTTAGGTGAAGTTATGGGCCAATTTGGCAAAAACTTAGTGTACAACCCCTCATTGTCAGGCTGATGGAAAAGCTAGCCAAAGAGCATTTTACTGTTTGAAGTGTTTTTTAAGTATAAAGCGGTTGATTTGCGAAGAACATTAAAACGAGCCTTACAATTATAATCCAAAGTAGTGTGAAATGTACTCATAATGTACTCATAAGCAACCTGGAAATGGAGGTTACTTGCATTTTACTGTTTGAAGTGTTTTTTAAGTATAAAGCGGTTGATTTGCGATGATGACACAACCATTATATTAAGCAGGACATTCAAACGAGCCTTACAATTATAATCCAAAGTAGTGTGAAATGAACTCATAACCAACCTGGGTTTTTTCACATTCAGAATACATTGTGAAAAACTCAAATCTTTGCTCACCATTTTTGCTCCAGGCAGATATAGTACATCCATAACTTGTGGTTTCCTCATTACCAGATATACTACATCCATAACTAGTTGTTTCCTCATTGCCAGATATACTACATCCATAACTCGTGGTTTCCTCATTAGCAGATATACTACATCCATAACTCGTGGTTTCCTCATTAGCAGATATACTACATCCATAACTAGTGGTTTCCTCATTAGCAGATATACTACATCCATAACTAGTGGTTTCATCATTCGCAGATATACTACATCCATAACTAGTGGTTTCCTCATTACCAGATATACTACATCCATAACTATCGGTTTCCTTATTAGCAGGGAGGTGTTTCTGCAATCAAATTGCATGTGCATCGCCCTCGTGCCGCAATTTTATTAAACACAGAAAGGGGCCTATATTGGAGACCAAACGTCGTCTGGCACACTGCTTAGGATTTCAGCAACTTTAACTTATTTCTAGCCTACAATCATCGATTTCACTACTAATGTGAAAACAAGACAAAATATGACTATTCTTGCTCATTTTAAGACATTTGTCCAACAATTTTAACATGACATTACAGACGTCAATTGTTGTACAACAACATCATGGCTACGCTGTTGGCATCACCTTTTACAGTGGATTTCTACTGTTGTGGGCCTTTAATCATCTGTCTGACTTTGTTGTTCACACAGGAGAGAGACGTGACTATCGTGGATCCTCTGGGGAGCCTCAACAACCTCGTGATGCTGAAGAGGCAGAGAAGAGTCTCTCCAGATCAAAACACCTGCAGAGATCCACAGGGAAGAGAACTCACTGCTGCTCTGACTGTGGGAAGAGATTCACCTCATCAGGCATTAAAATTCATCAGAAAATCCACACAGGAGAGAAATCTTATCGCTGTGATCAATTAGGGATCAGTTTTGGTCAATCTGGCAAGCTGACAGTGCACCAGAGAATACACACAGGAGAGAAACCTTATAGCTGTCATCAATGTGGGAAGAGTTTTACTACATCTGGCCATCTGACACTACAGCAGAGAATACACACAGGAGAGAAACCTTATTGCTGTGATCAATGTGGGAAGCGTTTTTGTCAATCTGGACAGCTGACAGTGCACCAGAGAACACACACAGGAGAGAAACCTTATAGCTGTCATCAATGTGGGAAGAGTTTTACTACATCTTACCATCTGACACTACACCAGAGAACACACACTGGAGAGAAAGCTTATAGCTGTGATCAATGTGGGAAGAGTTTTACAACATCTGGCCCTCTGACTCAACACCAGAGAATACACACAGGAGAGACCCCTTATAGCTGTGGTCAATGTGGGAAGAGTTTTGGTCGATCTGTCTATCTGGTATCACACCAGAGAACACACACAGGAGAGAAATCTTATAGCTGTGATCAATGTGGGAAGAGTTTGACTACATCTAGCTCTCTGACTCTACACCAGAGAATACACACAGGAGAGAAATCTTATAGCTGTGATCAATGTGGGAAGAGTTTTATAACATCTGGCTCTCTGACTGTACACCAGAGAACACACACAGGAGATAAACTTTATAGCTGTGGTCAATGTGGGAAGAGTTTTGGTCAATCTGGCTCTCTGACTCTACACCAGAGAACACACACAGGAGAGAAATCTTATAGCTGTGATCAGTGTGACAAGAGATTCACCGATAAAAGACATCTGATCAAACATCAGAAAATACATGAAGGAGTTATTTCATGATATCAATGATATAATGTCACAATGTAGAATGTTTTAACATTGTAGTTGGAGTATTTTAATAGTTTCACAATGTAGAACCCTAAACGTTTGCCCCTGTTCTATTGATTTCAACATGATATGGATATTAGCCTCAGGGGGGTAAATCCAGGCTCTGAAATGGAAGAGTTACTATTTATGAGATTTAATAAAAAGTGACTAACAAAAAGAGAGTTGTGTTACACTTACATTTTGATTCAAGTGCGTAACCAACATGGTATCTGTCTGTTTTCTACAAATTGTCCTCTAACCAGGGATGTACACATTATTCCCAGATTCCATGTGATTTTTGAGCTGTTAGTTTCAACAGGACGTGCAACCTCCTCTCGGTACAATTGATTACAACATGATATCGATGAGTTATGACAAATAAGTGTTGTGTTCCTTTGTTCAGCGACCCCTAAATTTAAATGCATCACTCCAAAATGTAGCTGACTGTCTTCTGCAGGTTGTCCTCTAACCAGTGAGGTAAAATATATCTCCCATTTCCATGTGTTTTTTTAGTTGTGTTAGTTTCAACATCAAGTACAAGCTGATTTTCCCCCCTGATCGATATCAGTGATTTATTGCTACCTTTCAAAACAACAGCGTTTTTCGTGCTTATGCAATTTATAAGCTTCTTGTTTTAAAAAATACAAGTAATATGATTATTGTGGCAGATGTTTGTGTATATAGCACATTTTATGTTTAGATTTGGACATGTTAAAACTGTGTTTTGACATTGGGGCTATCCCACCTAGCAAAATGTCATTGAAAAGATGTTGAAAATAAGACTATGCAATCAAATATTTCATATTTACATTTCATATAACATTTAGTAATGATAATTATTTATGAAACCAACTGACAATTTTTTTGGTACAATTATATTGACATTGTTCCCCTGCTTTTAGAATCTCAGGTTTCATGGTGAGGACAACTTGGTTTCTGATTGTCTCAAGGTGGGCAGTCAAACAGTTTTATGTTTTGCGTTTAGCTAGTGCGTTGCCATGGATCACAGTTTATTTTGACTGCACGTTTTTCCGTATTGGAGATGAGTTTTGTGTTATTTGGGCTCGTTCCAAGGGGATGAGAGTTCTAGAAGCTAGTAAGTTTTAGGAAGACAAGAGTTCTAGAAGCTAGTGAGTTTTAGGAAGACGAGAGTTCTAGAAGCTAGTGTGTTTTATGAAGACGAGAGTTCTAGACGCTAGTGAGTTTTAGGATTCTATTGAAAGAAAAAGGAGAAAAGATACTATTGTATATTATTTAAAAATACGTGTTTTTTTCTTGTTTTTAATTGTTGACATCCAGTAGACACCATGTTTATATTGGTGAAGGTGAATCATTCTAGTTGATTATAATGTGAAATGGAAGTTGTTTTCTGTTGGTGGTGAGCAAACTTGTCCAACAAAAATATAGGATATATTTGTTGTCTTGAAGGGAAAGGTGTTACAGGCTTTGGTTTTTCCATTTTATGTTTTGAGGTTGGACGCCAGCACGTCGTCTTGCTCGTCGTATAGCTCGTTAGCACGTCTAGCTCGTTAGCACGTCTAGCTCGTTAGCACGTCTAACTCGTCAGCACGTCTAGCTCGTCAGCACGTCTAGCTCGTCAGCACGTCTAGCTCGTCAGCACGTCTAGCTCGTTAGCACGTACAGCTCGTTAGCACGTCTAGCTCGTTAGCACGTAGGACGCACTGATTGGTGTCACCTCGTTAGTCAGTATGTGTTACACCTGTGCTGGCTTGTCCATCTCGTTAGTGGGAAGGTGTTTCACCTGAGCTGGTCCAGGTTCTATTTAAGAGTGTCTGGCCCAGTGCTCCAGTTGTCTTGATACATGTGGAGAGTCAACACCTTTAGTTGCTCCACCATTTTGGTTTGTTTCCTGTCTTTAAGTTTGGTGTGGGATTTTCTTTTGTTTGCCTCTTCTTGGGCAGATTTAGTGGGTCTCATGGTGGGTGTCTTTTAGGTCCCAGTTGTTGTTACTAGTCAACTTCCAGTGGACACCCCCATAGTGTCTTTCAGAACCCCTCCTAAAAAACAAACATATTGCATCCAATTAATATTTTAATCAATGGCATTTCCTTAGAATGTTCATTAGTCTTTCAGTTGTTTATCTTCTGTTTGTTGTGTACTAAATATTTCTGTTTATTTTCATTTTTTTATTAATTTTTTTCCTGTGAAGCCATTGTGTTGCATCCATGTCTGAAATGTGCTGTATAAATAAAGCTTGATTTGATTTCAACAAATTAACCCAATGACTGACCAATCAACAGACTCCTGGTCAATCTTAGTATGAAAACAGTATCAATCCCACTTTTCCAGCCTGCTGAAGGCGTGGTGGAGTGGTAAACACCACCCCCGGCTCTACCAGGGGCTTGAGGTGGTCTCCCACAGCTCTGCTTATGTCATGTTCTGTGGCCTTGCTGTTCCATTTCTTGACTGCCATTGCAATAAATAAATAAATCACTCCAAACTGCATTAGGTTCAGATCTTCCAGGATGGGCCTTTGACATCGTCTGGATGCAGTCAGGCCACCAAATATGCATCAGCAATGTAAAGAGATGGGGTGAATGAGTGGGGAAAGGTACATTTGACACAAATGACCTTCATAATATCAAAGAATAAATGTGTGTGTCTGAGGGGAAATTAACTTTCATACAGCCAAAAGGGGTGAGAAATTACACCAATATCAGTGGACAATTTGCACTAATGTAAATAAACATGGATGATGGAACATATTACCTTTTGCTGACGTGATGAACCGCTAAGGGGACATAAATATTTACCATCTAAACCATGTGTGACCTCTCACCTCTCTGGCTGAAGAAGTGTTCTTCCTAACCTGTCCCTCAACAGCTCTCTGACTGAGCTCCACCCTCACTGGGTCTTCAGAGGAGAGGAAGGCTGAGGAGGGATGGAAGGATGAATGGATCAGTCAGTCAATAATGTGTAGAGCTGCTGTCTATGCTGTCTTACAATATCACTATTTTAGTAGTTTATTAAAGTAAATAAGGCTTTATGACTGCTGAATACCAACTATCAATCACTTAGATCATGTATTTTCAGGTAGAGATACATCCTTGGGACGTCCCTAGCCCGTTGAAGTTGACATTTAAAATGGTTAAGGTAGGGGTTAAGGTTAGGGTTTAGGGTAGGGATGTCCCAAGGATCCCAGATAGCATTGACCATTGTGCATTCTTCTGTCTCTTTTACATAGCAGGTGATGAGTTCTGACTTCTGAACTTGAAAATATGAAAGTGAATGAAACAATAATGTATGTTGATGCTAATATGATGTACAATATTCCATGATGTTTCTATATGATAACAATATATTTAATATGATGTAGAATATTCCATGATGTTTCTATATGATAACAATACAGTAATATATTTAATATGATGTACAATATTCCATGATGTTTCTATATGATAACAATAGAGTGATATATTTAATATGCCATATACTATTTTTTTACCGTTTCACAAATTTCACATTTTAATGAACTTAATCATTATGATTCAACATCAGTTCACCGTCTCACCTCATACTGTATTGGAGCAGCAGCAGCTGACTGCCCGGTTCAACATCAGTTCACCGTCTCACCTCATACTGTATTGGAGCAGCAGCGGCTGACTGCCCGGTTCAACATCAGTTCACCGTCTCACCTCATACTGTATTGGAGCAGCAGCAGCTGACTGCCCGGTTAAACATCAGTTCACTGTCTCACCTCATACTGTATTGGAGCAGCAGCAGCTGACTGCCCGGTTCAACATCAGTTCACCGTCTCACCTCATACTGTATTGGAGCAGCAGCAGCTGACTGCCCGGTTCAACACCAGTTCACCGTCTCACCTCATACTGTATTGGAGCAGCAGCAGCTGACTGCCCAGTTCACCGTCTCACCTCATACTGTATTGGAGCAGCAGCAGCTGACTGCCCAGTTCAACATCAGTTCACCGTCTCACCTCATACTGTATTGGAGCAGCAGCAGCTGACTGCCCAGTTCAACATCAGTTCACCGTCTCACCTCATACTGTATTGGAGCAGCAGCAGCTGACTGCCCAGTTCAACATCAGTTCATCGTCTCACCTCATACTGTATTGGAGCAGCAGCAGTTGACTTGATCGTTGATGCTAATCATCATGTTTGAATCTGAGAGTAAATAGAGCCGACTACACTCTAAAAATGAAGGGTTCAACTGGAGTTGTTCTCAGATCCCCTAAGAACCGTAGGGTTCTTGGTCAATGAAAAACAGCCCCAAAAGGTTCTTCAAAGAACTTGTTAGAAGGTGGGTTCATCGAGGAACCTCCGTTGTTGCTGGACTTCTTCCGGGAACTTCGCAATTACAACTGAAAACGATGGTGACAAGTTTGGATGCGACAACAGTTAAAAAGGTTAACCTCTCTAGTACATGTGGGACGAACTCGTCCCACCTACGTAACAGCCACTGAAATCCAGTGGCGCGATTTTTGAATCGTTAGAAATGCTATAACTTCAATTTCTCAAACATATGACTATTTCACAGCTATTTAAAGACAAGAATCTCGTTAATCTAACCCCACTGTCCGATTTCAAAAAGGCTTTACAACAAAAGCAAAACATTAGATTATGTTAGCAGAGTACCCAGCCAGAAAAAATCAGACACCCATTTTTCAAGCTAGCATATCATGTCACATAAACCCAAACCACAGCTAAATGCAGCACTAACCTTTTATAATCTTCATCAGATGACACACCTAGGACATTGTGTTATACAATACATGCGTGTCTGTTCAATCAAGTTCATATTTATATCAAAAACCAGCTTTTTACATTAGCATGTGACGTTCAGAAAAAGCATAACCACCGCAAACTTCCGGTGAATTTACTAACAGTTTGCTAAATTACTCACGATAAACGTTCACAAAAAGCATAACAATTATTTTAAGAATTATAGATACATTACCCCTCTATGCACTCGATATGTCCGATTTTAAAATAGCTTTTCGGATGAAGCACATTTTGCAATAATCTAAGTACATAGCCCGGCATTACAGGGCTAGCTATTTAGATACCCACCCAGGTCAGCATCCACCAAAATCACATTTCCTATAAGAAAGATGTTCTTACCTTGCTTGTTCTTCATCAGAATACACTGCCAGGACTTCTACTTCAATAACAAATGTTGGTTTGGTCCCAAATAATCCATCGTTATATCCAAACAGCGACGTTTTGTTCGTGAGTTCTAGAATGCTTCTTCGCGGTGTCGCGCATGGCGCATTGGCGTGTCAAAAATGTCTAAATATTCCATTACCGTACTTCGAAGCATGTCAACCGCTGTTTAAAACCAATTTTTATGCCATTTATGTCGTAGAGAAGTGATAATATTCCGACCGGGAGTATGCATTGAGCCTAAACAGCCGAATAAAATTTCTCCTCAGAAGCGACTCATGCACGCGCATCATTGAAAGGTCCTCCGAGCATCCACTTACAAAAGGCGATAATATGTTTCAACCTGAGGTTCCCTCGTAAACCTTCAGTTATTTCGCGGGCTCTGAGAGCCTATTGGAGCCCTGGGAATTGTCACGTTACAGCTAAGATCCTTACTTTTCAATAAAAAGAGGTAAGACGCACGACTCCTTGTCAGACAGGGTACTTCCTGCTTGAAACCTTGTCAGGTTTTTGCCTGCCATAGGAGTTCTGTTATACTCACAGACACCATTCAAACAGTTTTAGAAAATTCAGAGTGTTTTCTATCCAAACCTGAACAATAATATGCATATTCTAGCTTCTGAGTTGGTGTAGGAGGCAGTTAAAAATGGGAACATATTTTTTCCAAAATTCTCAATACTGCCCCCTATACCAAACAGGTTAAGTTGATGTTTGGCTCTGAATATGTCTCGAAATCATTTATTATAATAATATAACATACTAATAATGAATAACGAAGACAATGCTGGTTTTCTGTGAATATCTTCCATAACGTCACTATAGTTAATGAACGTAAATATAAAAAAGCCGGGTTTGACCGTCGGCGTTGTATGAGCTACAGTACAGTACCGTTAGCTAGCTAGCTAACGTTATGTCCTAACTAGGCACAACTACGTTTGGATTATTTCCTCAACTATATTCTTTCCCATATATTGTATATCGTTTCCATAAAGCCAACATGGCTTTACACTCATTAATGTAAGTTTCCAATCTAGAGCAGTTCTCACTTTTGTGATAATGAACTAGCTAACGTTAGCTTCGTTAACTAACTAACTAACTAACTAAGGACGGTGACCTGTCCAGACGAGATGTTACAACGAACTGAATCGTCAATGGAGGTCTTCCTCTTTATATAGCCTGCTACAGCATGCAATACAATTAACTCACAAGGGGGCATAACGTTACATGGACAATACTGTCCCATTTTGGAAACATTACATGTACAATACTATCCCATTTTGGAAACGTTACATGGACAATACTGTCCCATTTTGGAAACATTACATGTACAATACTATCCCATTTTGGAAACGTTACATGTACAATACTATCCCATTTTGGAAACATTACATGTACAATACTATCCCATTTTGGTAACATTACATGTACAATACTATCCCATTTTGGAAACGTTAGGGCTGTATGGCAGTACTGTTACTGTATGGCAGTACTGTACTGGCTAGTGCTTTCTCCAATATGTTCTTCCATTTTACATTATATTATTTGTCGATGCCATTTATCTTTCAATATTTATTTAATATATATATATTAATGCTTGTAAGACTATTCTTTGACACATTTTCTCTTCCTTTGAAATTGTTATAGGACAGAACATGGACACAATGCATTTGGGATCAAGAAGAAGGTACAGATATGTTGTAGGACAGCTGCATTTGAAGTGTACATTTAACCTACATAGCAGTCAAAACAAACATAGAACATCACCCAAAACACACAAAACAAACACTCCCTGCCACGCCCTGACCAAACTACAATAACAAATAACCCCTTTTACTGGTCAGGACGTGACAGCACCCTCCCCCCCAAAGGTGCAGACCCCTTCTCCCCGGTGCTCCAGTCCACGCTGCTTGGTCTTCTTGTGGTGGGTGGTTCTGTAACGGCCGTCGAAGGGAGTAGACCAAGGCGCAGCGGGTTGAGTGCTCATATTTAAATATTTATTCGAACATTTAAACAAAACAAGAAAAACGACAGCCAAACAGTACTGTCAGGTACACTAAACACTAAACAGAAAATAATCACCCACAAAACACAATGAGAAAACCCCCTACTTAAATATGGGCTCTAATCAGAGGCAACGAGATTCAGCTGCCTCCAATTAGAGACCAACCCCAAATAATTCCAACATAGACAACCTAGATTAAACATAGAAATAGAATAACATAGAACATCACCCAAAAACCCCAAAACACACAAACAAACACCCCCTGCCACACCCTGACCAAACTACAATAACAAATAACCCCTTTTACTGGTCAGGATGTGACAATACACACTAAAGCTGAAAAAATCTGTATTTAGCATCAAGTCTACAATATTGTTAGTTACCTATGATTCATCTTTAATGTTGTTTTTATTGTACATCATTAGTTGTATTTTTTAAATGTCATGTCATGTATTCCCCTGTGGCTCAGTTGGTAGAGGATGGTGTTTGCAACGCCAGGGTTGTGGGTTTGATTCCCACGGGGGGCCAGTACAACAACAACAAAAATGCATGAAATTAAATGTATGCATTCACTACTGTAAGTCGCTCTGGATAAGAGCGTCTGCTAAATGACTAAAATGTAAAATGTCATGAAAAGCACTATACAAAGTAAATGTATTATGGTCTGACATGCCTGCAGAAATGTTGCAATTTTGTAATGTGTTTTGTTTGGTAAATTGTTTTGTAAATATTAATTTACATTTGTGGTGCCACTAAATAAACAATGAATTATTTAAATCAATACTGTCAATATTGTTATTATTAATATTAAAATATGTTTTTATAATGGAGGGAGGGTGGACAGGGAGTTTAAAAAATGAACCCCAAAAGGTTCTTTGAGGAACCATGATAAGGGGTTCTTCAAAGAACTTATAGGAGTTCCCACAAAAGGTTCTTCAAATAACTTTTAGGGGTTCCCCCACAGTTCGAATTTGAAGAACCCCTAAAGGATATTCCAGGAACCTTTGCTTTTTAGAGTGTATATTGATAAAAGTCACCTTGTCCGAGAGACATTTACATAGTTATACACAGCCCAATTTGGGGTGAAATAGCGGCCACAACAGACAGACCTGAAATCGACCATAATTCGACGTCCTTGGACGTCACGTGCTTACTGGGTATGACCAAAGTTATTCTATTTATCTACACTTTGAAGTACATTTTTACACTATAATAAATGTTTCTGATGCCACATCACCCGTTTTCAATGGGAGTCGTTGGTTTTTAGGGGCAGTCGCTTTTTGTCTGAAAGTATTTTCTCAACTGCGATACCAACTCCAGTCAGCAGATGGCGATGTGCGTTTTTCAGGTCATTCTGCCACTGTGACGTATATTCTAGTGGACGAGACGCTTCTTCAACATCAACAGCTAGTCAGCCACCTTGGTTCACTCTAACTTTATGGAAAAAGGTTTATTCAATAAATCTAGCAACTCCTCTCATACTGGGAACAACCCCCCCAGACCTTAAGGGCAGTTTATTTCAAATGTAGTACCTGGATGGAGAAAATCCAATTAGCGTTTTATAGTTACATCGTTAGGGTAACTTAACCTAAAGTGGACACACTCCCATCAGTTTCTGAGACAACTGCCCAGACTTTGTAGATTGTTTAATAATGCTGAAACCCTCATCTTTATCAAATTATCCATTAAAGATACCAACTCAAAACCTACGTTCGTCTACATATGGGTTGTTTAAATTGCATCTAATTATATTCCCAGTATTACGTTATCAAATATCTACTAATCGATTATACAGACGTACAATTCGTCACATTTTCATATATTCACAGAATCCATATAATTCTAGGAAATTCACAGGTAGTCACAAGAACCATTTCATTAGCTTTTTCAAGGACTCTCCCTCGTGCACCATTTACCCAGGTCACCAGGAGCGGTCACCAAGTCAAGATTCACATCCCCATCGCCAAATGTGGTGGTTAATTTCTTTAATATCAATTGAGGAGACAAACTTATCACACAAGTCAGAGTTATTCTTAAACTAAATCTTTATTCACTTATAAGGGAGCAGGTCAATACAACGTACACATATAAAGTGAATCAATTGAGTGTTCTACGATAATGATGGCTGGTCGACGAATCATCCCCAGATGATTCATTGAGAGATGATTCACCCCCAGATGATTTGTTGAGATGAATCATCCCCAGATGATTCGTTGAGAGATGAATCACCCCCAGATGATTCGTTTAGAGCCCCGAGACAAAAGTACAAAGGTATTTTAAAGCCAAGATACACCCCTTTCAACCTACATGACCAACAACAGATGTATATGTAGCGTGGTTCGTTCTGCGTTGTGTACTTTTAATCAGGACACTGCCACAACTGGAATTATGATGGTTGAATCATGTTTATTGGTCCTGCACACGAAGAGACAACACACAATATGTTAGCCCTCGGTGCAGTCACAGCTCTCGGGCACCTTGCTAGCTGAAGGTCCGGCAAAAGAGCGGGAACTGCATACATACATTCAGTGCCCAACAGCACACTATACAATACAGTTAAAATGATATACAACATATTCGGAACAAAATAAAAGACATACCTGCACACGAAGAGACAACACACAATAGGTTAGGCCCTCGGTGCAGTCACAGCTCTCGGGCACCTGCGTGAGCACATAGCAACTCACTCAAACACGGTCCCAAATACTCCCGAGTTACAATAGGTACCCTAATTAGCGAGCTCGGTGAAAGTTGTTAACATAAATCTTTATAATTGTTCACATTGTAACAAAACCTATAGTTGCGTAACAGCACTTTATGTAACTTTACCACAGTTTTATATTGCCAAATTACGGCGCCAAGGACAACATACCTTGCTAGCTGAAGGTCCGGCAAAAGAGAACGGTAAAAGGGTCCGTAAGTACGGATAACCCGCGATGGACCAAACCAAAATATACAAACTTTTACAATTAGGTGTATTTACAATATAGATATCAAAAAATGTTTGTACACCGCAAAATAACATTAACTATGCTGCTGTAATTAAATAAAGAAAACACATTGAATTATTATTATTAACTTATTAACATCCCCTCTTGCCCTGGCCTACTTGAACTGTCCTTGCGTGCAACTTGGTGCATAATCTAGGGGAACAACATCACTCTACTACATGTGCAAGTCGCTTTAAGAAGTAAAGAAGTAAACAAGCATTTTAGTCTGGGACTAAGCTTAAGCCTTGTCTGTGAAACCGGCCCTGAGTGTTTTATATAATATGACTAAATGTGTTTATTTCTGTGTTGCAGGGGCAGTCAGAAATGGAACAGCAAGGCCACAGAACATGACATAAGCAGAGCTGTGGGAGACCACCTCAAGCCCCTGGTAGAGCCGGGGGTGGTGTTTACCACTCCACCACGCCTTCAGCAGGCTGGAAATGTGAAGTTGATCTGGTTGATCCATTTGTTTGTTTCAGTTTTCAGTAGTTGAATCCTCTGATGTATTGTTGATTTCAAAACTTTTCAGTTTCAACAAATGCACTGGGTTGGTTGAAGTGATACTAAACTTACATACCAGCACTATTTTGACATAGTGGAAGATATACTGAATTTATACTGTTTTTCATACTAAGATACGTGTTGCTTTTACACATATTTCTTCATTGAAGAGTCTGTTGATTGGACATTGGGTGCATTTGTTTTATAGGATGATAAAATCAAATCAAGCTTTATTTATACAGCACATGTCAGACATGGATGCAACACAATGGCTTCACAGGAAAAAACTATGAAAATAAACAGAAATATTTAGTACACAAACATAAGAGGATAAAAAAAACAGAAGACTAACAACTGAAAGACCAATGACTAGTGATCATTCTAAGGAAATGCCATTGATTAAAATGTTAACAATTGGATGCAACATCAACCCAAAATATCAGCTTGTTTTACTACATTGTTTATTGTTACGTTTCCCAGCAAGAAAACCAGAAATGTCACTAAAATAGAAGGTGGAACTAACAAAGAGTCACTGACAACAACCACAACTAAACAGGTGGGGTTTTAGGAGGGGTTCTGAAATACACTATGGGGGTGTCCACTGAAAGTTGACTAGTAACAACAACTGGGACCTAAAAGACACCCACCATGAGACCCACTAAATCTGCCCAAGAAGAGGCAAACAAAAGAAAAACCCACACCAAACTTAAAGACAGGAAGCAAACCAAAAATGTAGAACAACTAAAGGTGTTGACTCTCCACATGTATCAAGACAACTGGAGCACTGGGCCAGACACTCTTAAATAGAACCTGGACCAGCTCAGGTGAAACAACTTCCCACTAACGAGATGGACAAGCCAGCGCAGGTGTAACACATACTGACTAACGAGGTGACACCAATCAGTGCGTCCTACGTGCTAACGAGCTAGACGTGCTAACAAGCTAGACGTGCTAAAGTCCAACCTCAAAACATAAATGGAAAAACCAAAGCCTGTAACACCTTCCCCCTTAAGACAACAAATATATTCTACATTTCTTTAGGACAAGTTTGCTCACATGGTGTCTACTGGCTGTCAACAATTAAAAAGAAGAAAAAAACACATTTCTAAATAATAATATACAATTGTATCTTTTGTCCTTTTTCTTTCCATAGAATCCTTCCTAAATCCCACTAGATTCTAGAACTCTCCTCTTCCTAAAACTCACTAGCTTCTAGAACTCTCGTCCCCTTGGAACGAGCCCAAACAAAACTCATCTCCAATAGGAAAAACGTGCAGTCAAAATAAATAAAGATCCATAGCAACGCACTAGCTAAACGCAAAACACAAATCTTATATCCATTTGGGGGGAAATCAGGTTGAACCTGCTCTTGAAACTAACACAACAAAACAAAAAACACATGGAAATGGGAGATATCTTTTACCTCACTGGTTAGAGGACAACCTGCAGAAGACAGTCAGCTACATTTTGGAGTGATGCAGTTAAATTTAGGGGTCCCTAAACAAAGGAACACAACACTTATTTGTCATAACTCATCGATATCATGTTGAAATCAATTGTGCCGAGAGGAGGGAGATGAGGTTGCAAGTCCTGTTAAAACTAACAGCTCAAAAACCACACGGAATCTGGGAATAATGTGTACATTACTGGTTAGAGGACAATTTGTAGAAAACAGCCAGATACATTTTGATTCAAGTGGGTCACCAACGTGGTAAGTGTAACACAACTCTTTTTGTGTTAGTCACTTTTTGTTAAATCACATAAATAGTAACTCTTCCATTTCAGAGCCTGGATTTTCCCCCTGAGGCTAATATCCATTTCATGTTGAAATCAATAGAACAGGGGACAAACGTTTAGGGTTCTACATTGTGACATCATTAAAATACTCCTACTACAATGTTAAAACATTCTACATTGTGACATTATATCATTGATATCATGAAACAACTCATTCATGTATTTTCTGATGTTTGATCAGATGTCTTTTACCAGAGAATCTCTTGTCACACTGATCACAGCTATAAGGTTTCTCTCCTGTGTGTGTTCTCTGGTGTCGAGTCAGACAGCCAGATGTAGTAAAACTCTTCCCACATTGACCACAGCTATAAGGTTTCTCTCCTGTGTGTCTTCTCTGGTGTAGAGTCAGATGGCTAGATGAAGTAAAACTCTTCCCACATTGATCACAGCTAAAAGGTTTCTCTCCTGTGTGGATTCTCTGGTGTGATATGAGGCTGGTTGACCTAGTAAAACTCTTCCCACATTGACCACAGCTAAAAGATTTCTCTCCTGTGTGGATTCTCTGATGAATTTTAATGCCTGATGAAGAGGTGAATCTCTTCCCACAGTCAGAGGAGCAGTGAGTTCTCTTCCCTGTGGATCTCTGCAGGTGTTTCTTGAGGTGTTTTGATCTGGAGAGACAGCCAGATGTAGTAAAACTCTTCCCACATTGACCACAGCTATAAGGTTTCTCTCCTGTGTGTCTTCTCTGGTGTCTATTCAGAGAGCCAGATGTAGTAAAACTCTTCCCACATTGACCACAACTATGTTTCTCTCCTGTGTGTGTTCTCTGGTGTAGAGTCAGAGAGCCAGATGCAGCAAAACTCTTCCCACATTGATCACAGCTATAAGATTTCTCTCCTGTGTGTACTCGCTGGTGTCTAGTCAGATGGCAAGATGAAATATAAGTCTTCCCACATTGATCACAGCTATAAGGTTTCTCTCTTGTGTGTGTTCTCTGGTGTGATATCAGGCTGTCTGGCCGAGTAAAACTCTTCCCACATTGATCACAGCTATAAGATTTCTCTCCTGTGTGTACTCGCTGGTGTCTAGTCAGATGGCAAGATGAAATATGTCTTCCCACATTGATCACAGCTATAAGGTTTCTCTCCTGTGTGTGTTCTCTGGTGTACAGTCAGGTAACTAGATGAAATAAAACTTTTCATACATTGATTACAACTAAAAGATTTCTCTCCTGTGTGTATCCTCTGGTGTGATAACAGGTTGCTTGACTGAGTAAAACTCTTCCCACATTGAGTACAGCTGTACGGTTTCTCTCCTGTGTGTATTCTCTGGTGTAGAGTCAGAGAGAAATATGTAGTAAAACTCCTCCCACATTGATCACAGCTGTAAGGTTTCTCTCCAGTGTGAATTCTCAGGTGTACTTTTAGTGCTTTTAATCTTAAGTAACTCTTCCCACAATCAAAACAGTGGTGAGATTTCTCTCCTGTGTGTGTTCGCTGGTGTATTTTAAGATCTGATGAAGATTTGCAATGTTTTCCACACTCAGAGCAGCAGATAGATTTCTTCCCTGTGGGTCTCTGCTGGTGTTTCTTGAGGTGATAGAATCTGGACAGACTCTTCTCTGACTCGTTAGCATCATGATGTTGAGGCTCCCCAGAGGATCCATGATAGTCACGTCTCTCTCCTGTGTGAACAAGTCAGACAGATAGTTAAAGGCTCACAACAGCAGAAATCCACTGAAAAAGGTGATGCCAACAGCGTAGCCATGATACTCTACAACAATTGACGTCTGTAATGAATGTTAAAATTACTTGACAATTGTCTTAAGACAGTCAAGTGAGCAACAATAGTCATATTTAGTATTGTTTTCACATTTGTAGTAACTAGAAATAAGTAAAAGGTGTTGAACTCCTAAGCAGTGTGCCAGGCGACTTTTGTTCTCAAATATAGGCACCTTTCTGTGTTTGCTAAAATTGCGACAAGGGCGATGCGCACACAATTTGATTGCAGAAACACCTCCCTGCTAATGCAGAAACCGCTAGTTATGGATGTAGTATATCTGCCTGGAGCAAAAATGGTGAGCAAGTGGCCTAAGCTGTGCCATTAGAGATCTGGGTTCAAGTCCAAGCTCTGTTGCAGCCGGCCGCGAACGGGAGGCCCATGGGGCGACGCACAATTGGCCCACCGTCGTCCGGGTTAGGGGAGGGTTTGGCCGGCAGGGATATCCTTGTCTCATCGCGCACTAGCGACTCATGTGGCGGGCCGGGCGCAGTGCACACTGACCAAGTCGCCAGGTGTACGGTGTTTCCTCCGACACATTGGTGCTGCTGGCTTCCGGGTTGGATGGGCATTGTGTCAAGAAGCAGCGCGGCTAGGTTGGGTTGTGTTTCAGAGGACGCATGGCTCTCGACCTTCGCCTCTCCAGAGTCCGTATGGGAGTTGCAGCGATGAGACAAGACTGTAAGTACCAATTGGGGAGAAAAAAGGGGTGAAAAAAATATATATTTAAAAAATGGTGAGCAAAGATTAGTTTTCACAATGTATTCTGAATATTACAGCACTAGATCAGGAGTGCTACTCAAGGAAACTCACATTAAGCTCTGTGTCTATTCACTAATTCACCACCGTGGGGGAAAACTCAGGGGAGTTCTCATAGGCTGACAGCAAATAAAGCCTCCATTTCCAGGTTGATTATGATTATTATTATCATTTGACACTACTACAAGTGTATGTGGTCTATAATCTCACCTAACAACAACATAGACCTACTGCAGGACCCATAACTTCACCTAACAACAACGGACTTACTGTAAGACCCATAACTTCACCTAACAACAACATAGACCTACTGTAAGACCCATAACTTCCCCTAACAATAACATAGACCTAGGATTAGAAATCATGTAATATTTCAGGTGAAACATGGAAACTAAAATGTCTTTGTCATGACATTTTATAACCTGATCACCAGATAATTTTGTGAATAATCCCACTAGGCTACTCTGTAATGTGTTGTCATTCTAAAGTCCTGAATATAGGAAAATAGCTCTGTGTGTTGTACAATAGCCTATCCATCAAGGAACAGTTCTCTACAAATTATGAGCTAAGTATCTCTGTATCCAAACAGACTAATGAGACCCTACTGTAAATCAAGCAGACAATAACACTATGAACATCAATTTGTTAGGGATGTTGGATCCAACGTGGAGAACGGCATAACTGTCTTTACCAGAGTAATGAATGAAGAAGCACTTTGATTGTTGTTGCATGTCGTGATGTTTGTCATGTGACTGTCATTCAGAAAATGATTTCCTGGATCAGCTGATGATAGTTGAACATGTGACTAACTAAACAGCTACAGTATTAAGTATTATGTGTAATTATTGAAGAACCGCGTTAATGACAGTATCCATTTGGGTGTTGTCAATCAAGTTAAGGTGACTCTCGGTTAGAACCATTGGATTTAGCAAACTCTGAAATGATTTAGGATTTCTGTGCCCATAAACTGTTTTCCAGCGTAATATAAGGAGACACTAAATGTTACATAGTTAGAGTGCATTTTTTTTAATTTAGAAATTGCACTGTTGGTTAGAGCATGTAAGTCAGCATTTCACTGTAAGGTCTACACCTGTTGTATTTGGCGCACGTGACAAATACATTTTGATTTGACAGAAGTAGGACTAGTCTATCTGGCCTGTGTGCAAATGTAGGCCTATAAATGTGCCCATTTGGGGATGTCAGATAGTATTTCTGACTGTCTTAATGCACCACCACTAATGAGTTGGAGCTTCTCAAAGCAATTTTTCTTCACCTCAAACAGCAAGTAAACAAAGTCTAATCAAAATCAATTGCGAATGACAATAGTTCCTCAAAGTATTTTTGTAAAATATTGCCAGCTCTCGCCCTTTCAATAACCACTCAGCATAAAAGGGAAAAATGTAATGCTCTGATCCAGTGGAAATGTCATAAAATACCTGATTACTTCTTATCCTTTGCACAAATAGCCGACAGCTGTGTCTGTCCAGAACTCACTGGAGCAGGAAACTGAGGGCCCAGAATATTTTATACAATGTTGCAAGCTTGCTATCCGAGTTTCACTGACCCAGTTGATAGTTGATACAATGTTTCAAGTTAGTTGCAGACAGGCCATGTGCAGCAAATGTGAATTATAGGTTATTTATTTTTATCAGGATATTTTCTACCTTCAGGCAGCAATGTTAAATGTTTTTAGCTTTATGTAGGTTATTTTAAAAAACCTAGCAATGGAAATAAAAATGTTTATTTAGTGTAGCCTATTACCAGAAACTATAGGAGCATAACGACTGCTGGTGTAGCCTATTACCATAAACTATAGGAGCATAACGACTGCTGGTGTAGCCTATTACCAGAAACTATAGGAGCATAACGACTGCTGGTGTAGTCTATTACCAGAAACTATAGGAGCATAACGACTGCTGGTGTAGCCTATTACCATAAACTATAGGAGCATAACGACTGCTGGTGTAGCCTATTACCAGAAACTATAGGAGCATAACGACTGCTGGTGTAGTCTATTACCAGAAACTATAGGAGCATAACGACTGCTGGTGTAGCCTATTACCAGAAACTATAGGAGCATAACGACTGCTGGTGTAGTCTATTACCAGAAACTATAGGAGCATAACGACTGCTGGTGTAGCCTATTACCAGAAACTATAGGAGCATAACGACTGCTGGTGTAGTCTATTACCAGAAACTATAGGAGCATAACGACTGCTGGTGTAGTCTATTACCAGAAACTATAGGAGCATAACGACTGCTGGTGTAGTCTATTACCAGAAACTATAGGAGCATAACGACTGCTGGTGTAGTCTATTACCAGAAACTATAGGAGCATAACGACTGCTGGTGTAGCCTATTACCAGAAACTATAGGAGCATAACGACTGCTGGTGTAGCCTATTACCAGAAACCTTTATAATTATTTAATCAAAAAAGTTACGTACATATAGTTGATTTTATTAAAACACATGGGGCGATTGGTAGAAAGAACAGATGACTCTTGGTTGACCAAGATATATTTTAGTTGGGGACAGCACTAGAACATGATGTTGGGGCTCCCGAGTGGCGCAGCGGTCTAAGACACTGCATGCTTGAGGCGCCCTGGTTCAAATCCAGGCTGTATCACAACCGGCCGTGATTGGGAGTCCCATAGGGCAGCGCACAATTGGCCCAGCGTTGTCCGGGGTAGGCAGTCATTGTAAATAAGAATTTGTTCTTAAAACTGACTTGCCTAGTTAAATAAAGGTTACATTTAAATAAATAAAAAAGTGTTTTATGACAAATCGTTTTTTACAAATCCGTCAAGGCACCAACTTTGAGAAGGGTTTAAAACGAAGGTTTCAAACCAATTCATGAATGTAATTGAATCTAGGTATGTCTTGCCTTTAATGTAATGGCATGAAAAAAAAAATTGGCTGAATATTATACAATGACTTATCAACAGCTCTAACAATGTGCCTCCACAGGAAATCTACACTGGCAGTTATAGAATATACTATATATCCTAGAAATCTGGTTAAACTATCATTATGACATCATGGATGAATTCTAGAATATACTATATAGCCTAGAAACCTGGTTAAACTAATCATTATGACATCATGGATGAATTCTAGAATACACTATCTAGCCTAGAAACCTGGTTAAACTATCATTATGACATCATGGATGGCCAGTCTTTGTATTCATAGTGTAGTGAATTCAGGGGGTAGCCCTGAGCTGAACTCAAATCTGGGTCCAGTGACTGTCAAGCCAACACCTTATAACTGTTACACCAAGATGTCTGAACTTCTTGACGAGGTCGCTAGGTGTTGAGTTACGGTTTCTACAATAGCTTTCTCTATGAATTTAATGTAATGGCATGAAAAGTCATTGTGTAATATTCAGCCAATTTTTATCAACAGCTCTAATAACGTGATTAATGGTTAATTCCTGATTAATGGCCCGGAAACCTTCACTGGCAGTTATAGAATATACTAATATATATATATATATATATATATATATATATATATATATATATATATATATATATATATATACATACATACATATATATATATATATATATATCCCCCCGCCTAGAAACCTGGTTAAACAATCATTATGACATTATGGATGAATTCTAGAATATACTATATATCCTAGAAACCTGGTTAAACTATCATTATGACATCATAGATGAGTTATAGAATACACTATATAGCCCAGAAACCTGGTTAAACTATCATTATGACATCATAGATGAATTATAGAATATACTATATAGCCTAGAAACCTGGTTAAACTATCATTATGACATCATGGATGAATTCTAGAATATACTATATATCCTAGAAACCTGGTTAAACTATCATTATGACATCATGGATGAATTATAGAATATACTATATAGCCTAGAAACCTGGTTAAACTATCATTATGACATCATGGATGAATTCTAGAATATACTATATATCCTAGAAATCTGGTTAAACTATCATTATGACATCATGGATGAATTCTAGAATATACTATATATCCTAGAAACCTGGTTAAACTATCATTATGACATCATGGATGAATTCTAGAATATACTATATATCCTAGAAACCTGGTTAAACTATCATTATGACATCATGGATGGCCAGTCCTTGTATTCATAGCGTAGTGAATTCAAGGGGTTGGACTCAAACCTGAGCTGGACTCAAACCTGGGTCCAGCAACTGTCAAGCCAACACCTTCTAACAGTTACGCCAAGTCTCTGGGCAGCCATTTTGTTGCTGTTTAAAAAAAACAATAAATCAACCAATCTGCAGTTAAAACACTGTTTTGGTAATAAGATGAAGGATGGGTCTGGAGAAATGTAACTGGTCTCTAATTCATAGACAGACCTTTGGATGCAAGGACCGACCATCCATGATATCAACATTATAGTTATAACCATGTTGAGGCTATACAGTGTTGATTTACATTGTTTCTAAACATTGGAGTAAAAAAAAGCTTATTTGGGGTTCTGATGGGGTACAACAGTTGAACTAAGCTCATGAGACATGTGTTATATTCTTCAACAATCAATGGTTATAAATAAATAATTTAAAAGTCACAATATGAATGTAGCAATTGCAGATTTCCCCTTTAACACCACACATCAGTTCAACTGCAGAGTTTGTGCCTCTGTATTTAAGACAGTACTTACTAGTGTTAATCAGGGAACGGTTTCTCAAAACCATCTTACGGCAAAGTTCACCGTTAGAACCATTGGACGCCTTAAGATGCGTTTGGAAAACCGGACCCAGATATCCAGTGTCCTCCTCTTCTTCCTCCTCCTTTTTCGATGTGACAGTCATCTCCCCCTCCTCCTCTTTCACTCCAAAAACAGCATCCTCCTCTTCTTTTACTGTAACATCTTCCTCCTCCTTCACTCTGAACGCGTCTTCCTCTTGTTTAACTGAAACGTCTTTCTCTTCTTCTTTCACTGTAACCTCCTCTACTTGTTTTTGTATTGTAACATCCTCCTCCTCGTCTTTGACGAGACCCTCTTTCTCCGTCCAGCAGACCTCTTCTTTAGCAGGAGGACAGTAGCTTAGTGAACTCATGTTCGGAGATGTTAGCTAGCTAGGCTAATGCTAACTTAACCAGCCCACTAGCTGAATAATAACAACAACACCGTAAATATGAAATTAAATCTGATAACTAACTAGACGACAGAAGTGGGTTTAAAACACAGTGGCTAATATATACTAAAGCGTCTAAAGAGCTTTATCGGTTCGGCTATTTTGTCTAGCAAGCTACCGAGGTGGCTGAATAACTGTTGCTACTGTTGAAAGAAGAGTTCCGTCCACTAGATTATACGTCACACCAACAGTATTACCTTAAATTCCCAGACCGCCATCTGCTGACTGGAGTGGGTAACGCAGTTGAGTAAAATGTATATTTTGTCAGACAAAAAGTTAAAGGGTAGGAATCAGGGACATCGCTGGTCCTAAAATATTCATTAGCCCCCCCCTAAATAAATCAATATCAGTCAATATATTTTTTCTGTGATTTATTTTTTTTCGTCAACCGTTCCATCGCATCTTAAACTTCTTACCGGGCGGCACTAGGACCGGGGGAGGCTGCTGCTGCACTAGTGACTGTTAGACTTTCTTCAGCAAAGATGGAGGACAGAAATACTAGGAGAGAGGGGTACCCCTACACAGAACTGAACTGGGTCTAAGATGGAGGACAGAAATACTAGGAGAGAGGGGTACCCCAACACAGAACTGATCTGGATCAAAGATGGCGGACAGAAACACTAGGAGAGAGGGGTACCCCTACACAGAACTGAACTGGATCAAAGATGGCAGACAGAAATACTAGGAGAGAGGGGTACCCCTACACAGAACTGAACTGGATCAAAGATGGCGGACAGAAACACTAGGAGAGAGGGGCACCCCTACACAGAACTGAACTGGATCAAAGTTGGCGGACAGAAATACTAGGAGAGAGGGGTACCCCTACACAGAACTGAACTGGATCAAAGATGGCGGACAGAAATACTAGGAGAGAGGGGTACCCCAACACAGAACTGAACTGGATCAAAGATGGCGGACAGAAATACTAGGAGAGAGGGGTACCCCTACACAGAACTGAACTGGATCAAAGATGGTGGACAGAAATACTAGGAGAGAGGGGTACCCCTACACAGAACTGAACTGGATCAAAGATGGCGGACAGAAATACTAGGAGAGAGGGGTACCCCTACACAGAACTGATCTGGATCAAAGATGGCGGGCAGAAATACTAGGAGAGAGGGGTGCCCCTACACAGGACTGAACTGGATCAAAGATGGCGGACAGAAATACTAGGAGAGAGGGGTACCCCTACACAGAACTGAACTGGATCAAAGATGGCGGACAGAAATACTAGGAGAGAGGGGTACCCCTGCACAGAACTGATCTGGATAAAAGATGGCGGACAGAAATACTAGGAGAGAGGGGTACCCCTACACAGAACTGAACTGGATCAAAGATGGCGGACAGAAATACTAGGAGAGAGGGGTACCCCTACACAGAACTGAACTGGATCAAAGATGGCGGACAGAAACACTAGGAGAATAGGGGTACCCCTACACAGAACTGAACTGGATCAAAGATGGCGGACAGAAATACTAGGATGGAAGCAAATGTAAAAATGTAATGCATTTTTTTATCGTAAAGTTCATTTACGAAAATCGCGATTTAGCAAGCTAGCTGACTAGCTAACATTAGCCAGCTAGCTGACTAGCTAACATTAGCCAGCTAGCTGACTAGCTAACATTAGCCAGCTAGCTGACTAGCTAACATTAGCCAGCTAGCTGACTAGCTAACATTAGCCAGCTAGCTGACTAGCTAACATTAACCAGCTAGCTGACTAGCTAACAATAACCAACTAGCTGACTAGCTAACAATAGCCAGGTAGCTGACTAGCTAACTTTAGCCAGCTAGCTGACTAGCTAACATTAACCAGCTAGCTGACTAGCTAACATTAGCCAGCTAGCTGGCTAGCTTTATGGGTGTTGTGACATGAGTATGAAATTGTCATTCTGGTTGTTTTAGGGACTCCTGAAACAACCAGCAAACCAGGCTGTCGTTTTGTGAAACAGTAAATGTATAGAATCTAGTTAGCTGAAGAATTTACTGCAAATTGAATGTACAATTGTGTAAGCTTGCCTTGCTGATATTTGCCATGCAGATAGATGAAATAACGTAGCTAGCTATGTTCTTGCTTATTGTGCAGTGGATGATTATAATACCTGTATGCCTATGGATGTGTAGCTAGCTATCTAGCCGATCTGTGTATGGACCCAAACGTTTGGTATACATATTAGTTCAGAACCTATGAACCTCAGCTATCATAGCCAGTTGTATCAACTTCAAAACAGCCTGAATGACATTAATGAAGCCTATGGATTGAGTATAATATAATATCATCTTGTGCCAAGGATGCAAGTCGTATATACATGTAGTTATTACCATGCATGAGATCCCCACATTGTAGCCTGTACATTTAATATATTCACTGATCATGTACTCTACCTTGGCAAATAAAGGTGCAGTTTAGGTATGAATGTCTTTGAGATTATTTTTCAGTCATATCCAATACCAGGAGTATCAAATTCCAGTCTTTGAATGACGCTGTGTCTGCATGTATGTATTACAATTATACACTTCAACAGTGTTTACCAATCTTGGTCCTGGGACATCAATGGTTACACATTGTAACTAATAGACTAGAAACAGGATTTAACTTGTTAATTCATATATACAGAAATATAATGTTAAAAAACAGAACACTACACTTCCTATGCATCATGTACATACTCTAACACTGGTTCATCTCAACATCTAATGTCCTTCATCTGCATTGATCTGATAAACACAGGATAGGTGGAGTATTTCATCACATTACACTTCATTTCAACCAGTAGAGAATGTGAAACGCTTTATTGAAAAGCTCATTATCCAAGTGTTAAAAATACAAGTTCAATCTGTCCTTCAATGCACATGTTGTGCATTATAAAAACAGAGGAAGAAAGAGGAGGTGGTGAGAGAGGTGTAAAAGACAGAAAGGGAAAGAGGTAAGCACATAGGAGCAGGGAAGGCAGCACATGATTAATGAATCACAGTGCTACCTAAATATTCTCTCAGTTCATCACAATTACATAATAGTGTCTCATGTCATCCCAAAGGTTCTTAAAAGCAGGTGAGGTGGCAATGATGGGACTGGGGGTTGGCATCCTCTCACATCAAAACATATCTGCAGACGAGAGACAGATGGAGAGAGAGAACATGTTTAAACCTTGTGTTTTTATTTTTTATTCTAACATTGTTAGTCATCAATCAGGAGGTGAAATAAAAAACTGACCTTGGATCATTAACTCTGGGACGACTGCATCTCTATCTGTATTTCAATGTAAAGCATCTCTTTAATAATACTTCCTGTATAATATAAACTGACCTTGGATCATTAACTCTGGGACTACTGCATCTCTATCTGTATTTCAATGTAAAGCATCTATTTAATAATACTTCCTGTATAATATAAACTGACCTGGGATCATTAATTCTGGGACTACTGCATCTCTATCTGTATTTCAATGTAAAGCATCTTTTTAATAATACTTCCTGTATAATATAAACTGACCTTGGATCATTAACTCTGGGACTACTGCATCTCTATCTGTATTTCAATGTAAAGCATCTATTTAATAATACTTCCTGTATAATATAAACTGACCTGGGATCATTAATTCTGGGACTACTGCATCTCTATCTGTATTTCAATGTAAAGCATCTCTTTAATAATACTTCCTGTATAATATAAACTGACCTGGGATCATTAACTCTGGGACTACTGCATCTCTATCTGTATTTCAATGTAAAGCATCTCTTTAATAATACTTCCTGTTGACCTGACCAAGTGACCTCTCACCTCTGTTCATGCTGTGCCCTCTATGTAGCCAGTTCAGATGCAGGAGGGGTTCACCGACACAGCTGATATAACCTAGAGGATTTAGGGAGAAGGGGAGAGAGGGATGAAGTGAAGGAGAGAGACTGTTATTGAGAAAATAAGGTAGTTAAAGCGACAGTGTTCAACAGGAATCTGTGTGTGGCCTCACCTGGTGTCCACACCACACTAAGTGGCTGCAGAGTACTTTATGCTGAAAAACATGAACGGACCAACAAGGACAAACAATACAGTGTAGTTATAGAAATAATGAAGTGTCTTACTATTCTCCATGGTTGGCCCTCTTGCCTATTCTTTGAAGGTGGAAGGAGCCACAGTTATACACCTGAACCTGCTTACTGCACAACACAATCCATCAATCAGATTGATACATGAGTGTGTAGGTGTGGGTTATAGGGTGTCTAATTGTTCTACATTTTTTCAATATGGGTGATTTAAAATAGCCTGTTTTATTTTTGTACAGACATCACACCCTTACCTAAACAGCACCCTCACATGAGAAGTAGAAATCAAAGGGAGAGAAATTGTGAACTGAATAACAGCTGTTGACATAGCTAAGTAAATGGAAGAATACTCTTATTGCAATGTGAATGGCTCCTTTGGTTGTGCATAGTGACGTCTATGGTGTTGCCAGGGAACAGCACCCTCTTTGAAGAAGTAGGAGGTGAAGATCTCCTGCACACGGATTGCCTCTCTTGCTGCGTTGTTGGACCCCATCCTTGAAACATCCTGCAGAGCAGCAGACTCCTCCTCTGGCACACGGCGGCGAGCTGCAGATCCCCTCCTGGTCCTCGTGTCCATCCTCATGAAGTTACGCAGGACACAGGTAGCCTTCACACACCTGAATTCCTCCAGGAGGCAGTCCCAGATGACCCTGGTCACCCAACCTTGCAGTGCCCTACACGGTAACTGTAGGCAATTGTTTTGAAGGAATCTCCAGTTACAAGGTATCTGTATGAATATGGAAGACAATGTAATTATTAGACTGTTACATCACCAGGTCATTGTGGATTACTAAAGTATAATATCACTGATAACAAATCATGATAACATTGGATTGATAGATGCATGGGCACACATATGTACATGTGTAGCATGTGACAATAACAGGATCATATCAAGGATGGCATCACAAATGAATACATAAATACCACTTGAAGCTTGATAATGAGTTGATCATTTGAATCAGCTGTGCAGTGTGAAGGCAAAAACAACAATGTGCCCCTCTAAGTCCCCAGGACTGAGAACCACTGCTCTTCATTGGGACCTCTTCATATGTAGACTGGCTTTCATAGAGCTCTTTATCTGAGGACAGACAACCTCACAAGAAACAGACTTCATTATAGTCAAATTACACTACACTGAATATTATGTTACTATTATCTCCGTCCTCACTTCTAGGGACAGGAACTACACAAAAGTACCTGCCCTATCCAGAATAGCCTCCTCTCTCACTGACAGTTGGGGCTGCTATCCTTTCACCCTCCTCCATGGCTGTTAGCTAGCTACCTACAAATGCATTTGGAGTTTGTTTTTTACAGTGATAAATACATCAAGACAGCTAGCTAATATGAAGTTAGGTAGATGGTGATGTTTCATTCACTTAGCTATCTATCTATCTATACAGAATGTGAAGTTGTCTAGATAGCTCATTTAGCAGCTCATTTGAGTTAGCCTGCACTGTAGCTAGTTAGCTAATAATACATTATTTACTTACTTGAATAGGTTCTTCCAGCCATGTGGACAACTGGAAACAGGGCAGTAAAGTTTGTACCAGAGCGTTTTAGAGGATGTTACTATTGAACTATGTACCCATTTAATAACCAGACCTTCATACAAACTTGCTCTGCTGAATTCTTGGTGGAGTCACAATGGGCGGCCTAAGAGGCATCTAGTCCATCTGCTGACTGGACGCAGTTCAGTAAAATGTACATTTTATCTTCAGACAACAAGTTAAAGTGTAGGAAGGATGAGTTTTTACTCACCAGTGTAACAACACAGTGTGGTTAAAGACTTAGTAACTGAGCTGTAGTCACGATCTGGTTCCCTATAAGGACAAACAGTTATGTTTTTGTTTAAAATTTACAAAATTAAAATTACAAATTTACATTTTAAAATGTTTTCTTCACTCAAGTATTACAATTGTTTTTTTTTACGGGTGTAGGGTGGAAGCTGACTCCCCGTAAGAGAGAATTACTGTCAGTCGGCTTCCAGTATAGGTCTGTGCTAAAGCCATCCCCATTCCTCTTAAATCAAAATGTCCAGATAACTTGTTTCATGTGCATCAAAGTTGATGGTGAATTTCAGATGTTCACTGCTTGTATTGATGAAAGAGTAGAATCGATGAAGTTCCTTTGCTGTCCTCTGGAATAGAAGGAATAGATGTAACATCAATGAAGTCATTTTCAGAGCCTGATAAGGTGCTAGAATGGATTGTTAGGGCTGACAATCACATTCTTCTCTAACAACCCCACATATAGACTGGCATAATTAGATGCTATTTTTTTAAACTACAATGACCATAATGCGCTGCATGCCGACTTGTCTTGTCTGTGTTTCTTTTACACCTGCTTTGTAAAAGAGACAGAAGAATGCACAACGGCCAATGCAATCTGGGGTCCTTGGGACATCCCTACCCTAAACCCTAACCTTAACCATTTTAAATGTCAACTTCAATGGGCTAGGGACGTCCCAAGTATGTATCTCTACCTGAAAATACATGATCTAAGTGATTGATAGTTGGTATTCAGCAGTCATAAAGCCTTATTTACTTTAATTAACTACTAAAATAGTGGTTTTGTCAGACAGCATAGACAGCAGCTCTACACTTTATTGACTGACTGATCCATTCATCCTTCCATCCCTCCTCAGCCTTCCTCTCCTCTGAAGACCCAGTGAGGGTGGAGCTCAGTCAGAGAGCTGTTGAGGGACTGGTTAGGAAGAACACTTCTACAGCCAGAGAGGTGAGAGGTCACACATGGTTTAGATGGTAAATATTTATGTTCCCTTAGTGGTTCATCACGTCAGCAAAAGGGAATATGTTCCATCATCTATATTTATTTACATTAGTGAAAATTATCCACTGATATTGGTGTAATTTCTCACCCCTTCTGGCTGTATGAACGTTAATTTGCATATTCGGTGGCCACACTCAAATTCCGAACACAATGCTGGCAGATCTAAACCTAATGCAGCACATTGTGACTTTTGTGCATCCAGACCTAATGCAGTTTGGAGTGATCAGATGACAGAAGTCACATTTAGGTGCCAGGTGTAACTGAGGCCATAGATACTCCATATCCATTACTTTGAGTGTTTTATATAATATGACTAAATGTGTTTCTGTGTTGCAGGGGCAGTCAATAAATGGAACAGCAAGGCCACAGAACATGACAGAAGCAGAGCTGTGGGAGACCACCTCAAGCCCCTGGTAGAGCCGGGGGTGGTGTTTACCACTCCACCACGCCTTCAACAGGCTGGAAAAGTGGGATTGATACTGTTTAACATACTAAGATGGACATGGTCAGTCATCGGGTTCATTTGTTTTACAATATGTTCAAATCAAATGAAGCTTTATTTATACAGCACATTTCAGACATGGATGCAACGCAATGGCTTCACAGTGAAAAAAAACCCAATGAAAATAAACAGAAATATTTAGTACATTTACATTTTAATCATTTAGCAGACGCTCTTATCCAGAGCGACTTGAATGCATACATTTAATGCAATTTTTTTTTGTACTGGCCCCCCGTGGGAATCGAACCCACAACCCTGGCGATGCACACGCCATGCTGGCATTGCAAACACCATGCTCTACCAACTGAGCCACAGGGAAGACTTTAGTACACAACAAACATAAGAGGATAAAAAACAGAAGACTAACAACTGAAAGACTAATGAGCATTCTAAGGAAATGCCATTGATTAAAATATTAATTGGATGCAATATCCAACCCAAAATACCAGCTTGTTTTACTACATTGTTTGTTGTTACGTTCCCCAGCAAGAAAAATCTCAAATGTTGCTCAAATAGAAGAGGGAACTAACAAAGAGTCACCAACAACCACAACTAAACAGGTGGGGTTTTAGGAGGGGTTCTGATAGACACTATGGGGGTGTCCACTGAAAGTTGACTAGTAACAACAACTGGGACCTAAAAGACACCCACCATGAGACCCACTAAATCTGCCCAAGAAGAGACAAACAAAAGAAAAACACACACCAAACTTAAAGACAGGAAGCAAACCAAAAAGGTGGAGCAACTAAAGGTGTTGACTCTCCACATGTATCAAGACAACTGGAGCACTGGGCCAGACACTCTTAAATAGAACCTGGACCAGCTCAGGTGAAACACCTTCCCACTAACGAGATGGACAAGCCAGCACAGGTGTAACACATACTGACTAACGAGGTGACACCAATCAGTGCGTCCTACGTGCTAACGAGCTAGACGGGCTAACGAGCTAGACGGGCTAACGAGCTAGACGTGCTAACGAGCTAGACGTGCTAACGAGCTAGACGTGCTAACGAGCTAGACGCGCTAACGAGCTAGAAGTGCTAAAGTCCAACCTCAAAACATAAATGGAAAAACCAAAGCCTGTAACACCTTAAGACAACAAATATATCCTATATTTTTGTTGGAAAAGTTTGCTCACCACCAACAGAAAACAACTTCCATTTCACATTATTATCATCTACAATGATTCACCTTCACCAATATAAACATGGTGTCTACTGGCTGTCAACAATTAAAAACAAGAAAAACACATATTTCTAAACAATAATATACAATCGTTTTATTTTCTCTCCTTTTTCTTTCGATAGAATCCTAAAACTCACTAGCTTCTAGAACTCTAGTCTTCCTAAATCCCACTAGCTTCTAGAACTCTAGTCTTCCTAAAACTCACTAGCTTCTAGAACTCTCGTCCTCCTAAAACTCACTACATTCTAGAACTCTCCTCTTTCTAAATCCCACTAGCTTCTAGAACTCTCATCCCCTTGGAACGAGCCCAAACAAAACTCATCTCCAATACAGAAAAACATGTAGTCAAAATAAATTGTGATCCATGGCAACTCACTGGCTAAACGCAAAACACAAATCTTTTTGACTGCCCATCCTTGAGACAATTAGCAACCAAGTTGTCCTTACCACGGACATGTCTGATTTCAAGAGGAAACTCCTGCAATATCCGTAGTAACTTTCCACCTCACTGCAGAGCTTCTCTCTCTTTTCAGGGTTCACTAGATAGGCATGTTGTTGGATCGGGGGACCAGTCTCCAATGTCATGCTCTAGAACATTTGGGTTGGCACATCGGAGAATTAACGCTGATATTCATAAAAACGCGGCAACAATGTGAATATAATTGTACCAAAAAAATTGTCAGTTGGTTGCATAAATATATATCATTACTAAATGTTACATGAATTGTAAATATGAAATATTTGATTGCACAGTCTTATTTTCGACGTCTTTTCAATGACATTTTGCTAGGTGGGACAGCCCCAATGTCAAAACAAAGTTTTAACGTGTCCAAATCAATAACCAATATGCAGAAACAGTTTGTGATAAATTGAAAACCTAAACATAACATGTGCTATGTACACAAACATCTGCCACAATAATAATATTACTTGTATTTTTTAAAACAAGCTCCTTATAAACTGCAGAAGCACCAAAAACACTGTTGTTTTGACAAGTAGCAATAAATCACTGATATCGATTAGGGGGGAAATCAGGTTGTACGTGATGTTGAAACTAACAACTAAACAAAAACACATGGAAATGGGAGATATATTTCACCTCACTGGTTAGAGGACAACCTGCAGAAGACAGTCAGCTACATTTTGGAGTGATGCATTTAAATGTAGGGGTCGCTAAACAAAGGAACACAACACTTATTCATCGATATCATGCTAAAATCATTTGTGTGACAGGAGGGAGATGAAGTTGCACGTCCTGTTAAAACGAACAGCTCAAAAACCACATGGAATCTGGGAATAATGTGTACATCACTGGTTAGAGGACAATTTGTAGAAAGCAGCTCGCTACATTTTGAAGTGTTGCATTTTGATTCAAGTGTGTCACCAACGTGGTAAGTGTAACACAACTCTTTATTTGTTAATCACTTTTTGTTAAATCTCATATATAGTAACTCTCTCATTTCAGAGCCTGGATTTTCCCCCTGAGGCTAATATCCATATCATGTTGAAATCAATAGAACAGGGGACAAACGTTTAGGGTTCTACATTGTGACATCATTAAAATTCTCCTTCTACAATGGTAAAACATTCTACATTGTGACATTAATTCATTGATATCATGAAACAACTTCTTCATGTATTTTCTGATATTTGATCAGAAGTCTTTTATCAGATTATCTCTGGTCACAGCTATAAGATTTCTCTCCTGTGTGTGTTCTCTGGTGCATTGTCAGATAGCTAGACTGACTAAAACTCTTCCCACAATGACCACAGATATAAGGTTTCTCTCCTGTGTGAGTTCTCTGGTGTGAAGTCAGAGAGCAAGATGTAGTAAAACTCTTCCCACATTGATCACAGCTATAAGATTTCTCTCCTGTGTGCGTTCTCTGGTGTATTGTCAGATAGCTAGATTGACTAAAACTCTTCCCACATTGACCACAGATATAAGGATTCTCTCCTGTGTGAGTTCTCTGGTGTGAAGTCAGAGAGCAAGATGTAGTAAAACTCTTCCCACATTGATCACAGCTATACAATTTCTCTCCTGTGTGTATTCTCTGGTGCCCTGTCAGCTCTCCAGATCGACCAAAACTCTTCCCACATTGATCACAGCTATAGATTTTCTCTCCTGTGTGTGTTCTCTGGTGTAGAGTCAGAGTGCTAGAAGCAGCAAACCTCTTCCCACATTGACCACAGCTATAAGGTTTCTCTCCTGTGTGTGTTCTCTGGTGTGATACCAGATTGCCAGATTGACCAAAACGTTTCCCACATTGACCACAGGTATAAGGTTTCTCTCCTGTGTGTATTCTCTTGTGTTGAGTCAGATGGCAAGATCGACCAAAACTCTTCCCACATTGACCACAGCTATAAGATTTCTCTCCTGTGTGTATTCTCTGGTGTTGAGTCAGAGTGCTAGATGCAGCAAACCTCTTCCCACATTTATCACAGCTATAAGGTTTCTCTCCTATGTGTATTCTCTTGTGTTGAGTCAAGTGGCAAGATCGACCAAAACTCTTCCCACATTGACCACAGCTATAAGATTTCTCTCCTGTGTGTGTTCTCTGGTGTAGAGTCAGAGTGCTAGATGCAGCAAACCTCTTCCCACATTGACCACAGCTATAAGGTTTATCTCCTGTGTGTATTCTCTGGTGTAGAGTCAGAGCGCTAGATGTAGCAAAACTCATCCCACATTGACCACAGCTATAAGGTTTCTCTCCTGTGTGTGTTCTCTGGTGTAGAGTCAGAGTGCTAGATGCAGCAAACCTCTTCCCACATTGACCACAGCTATAAGGTTTATCTCCTGTGTGTATTCTCTGGTGTAGAGTCAGAGAGCTAGATGTAGCAAACCTCTTCCCACATTGACCACAGCTATAAGGTTTCTCTCCTGTGTGTATTCTCTGGTGTGAAGTCAGATGGCCAGATGTAGTAAAACTCTTCCCACATTGACCACAGATATAAGGTTTCTCTCCTGTATGTGTTCTCTGGTGTAGAGTTAGAGAGCCAGATTGACCAAAACTCTTCCCACATTGACCACAGCTATAAGATTTCTCTCCTGTGTGTGTTCTCTGGTGTAGAGTCAGAGTGCTAGATGTGTGTGTTCTCTGGTGTCGAGTCAGATGTCCAGATTGACCAAAACTCATCCAACATTGATCACAGCTATAAGGTTTCTCTCCTGTGTGTCTTCTCTGGTGTACAGTCAGAATGCTTGATGTAGTGAAACTCTTCCCACATTGATCACAGCTAAAAGGTTTCTCTCCAGTGTGTATTCTCTGGTGTACTGTCAGTTTTCCAAATTGACCAAAACTCTTCCCACATTGACCACAGCTATAAGATTTCTCTCCTGTGTGTGTTCTCTGGTGTAGAGTCAGAGTGCTAGATGCAGCAAACCTCTTCCCACATTGACCACAGCTATAAGGTTTCTCTCCTGTGTGTGTTCTCTGGTGTAAAGTCAGATGATCAGATGTAGTAAAACTCTTCCCACATTGATCACAGCTACAAGGTTTCTCTGCTGTGTGTGTTCTCATTTTAATGCCTGATGAGGTGAATCTCTTCCCACAGTCAGAGCAGCAGTGAGTTATCTTCCCTGTGCATCTCTGCAGGTGTTTCTTGAGGTGTTCTGATCTGGAGAGACTCTTCTTTGCCTTGTCAGCATCATGAGGTTGTTGAGGCTCCCCAGAGGATCCAAGATAGTGAAGTATCTCTCCTGTGTGAACAACAAAGTCAGACAGATGGTTAAAGGCCCACAACAGCGGAAATCCACTGTAAAAGGTGATGCCAACAGCGTAGCCATGATGTTGTACAACAATTGACGTCTGTAATGAATGTTAAAATTATTTGACATTTGTCTTAAAATGAGCAAGAATAGTCATATTTTGTCTTGTTTTCACATTAGTAGTAACATCGATGATTGTAGGCTAGAAATAAGTTATTCATGTTGTTGAAACTCTAAGCAGTGTGCCAGACAACTTTTGGTCTCCAACATAGGCCCCTTTCTGTGTTTGCTAAAATTGCGGCACGAGGGCGATGCACATGCAATTTAGTTGTAGAAACTCCTCCCTGCTAATGAGGAAACCGATAGTTATGGATGTACTATATCTGCCTGGAGCAAAAATGGTGAGCAAAGATTTGAGTTTTTCACAATGTATTCTGAATGTGAACGGGGGAAAACTCAGGGGAGAAACCTCCATTTCCAGGTTGATGATGAGTTCATTTCACACTACTTTGGATTATAATTGTAAGGCTCGTTTGAATGTCCTGCTTAATATAATGTTTGTGTCATCATCGCAAATAAACCACTTTGTACTTAAAAACACTTCAACCAGTAAAATGCTCTTTGGCTTTTCCATCAGCTTGACAATGAGGGTTTGTACAGTTTGCCAAATTGGCCCATAACTTCACCTAACAATAACATAGACCTACTGTAGGACCCATAACTTCACCTAACAATAACATAGACCTACTGTAGGGCCCATAACTTCACCTAACAATAACATAGACCTACTGTAGGACCCATGACTTCACCTAACAACAACATAGACCTACTGTAGGACCCATAACGTATGATAAAATCAAATCAAGCTTTATTTATACAGCACATGTCAGACATGGATGCAACACAATGGCTTCACAGGAAAAAACTATGAAAATAAACAGAAATATTTAGTACACAAACATAAGAGGATAAAAAACAGAAGACTAACAACTGAAATACTAATGAGCATTCTAAGGAAATGCCATTGATTAAAATACTAAGAATTGGATGCAACATCAACCCAAAATATCAGCTTGTTTTACTACATTGTTTATTGTTACGTTTCCCAGCAAGAAAACCAGAAATGTCACTAAAATAGAAGGTGGAACTAACAAAGAGTCACTGACAACAACCACAACTAAACAGGTGGGGGTTTTAGGAGGGGCTCTGAAAGACACTATGGGGGTGTCCACTGAAAGTTGACTAGTAACAACAACTGGGACATAAAAGACACCCACCATGAGACCCACTATATCTGCCCAAGAAGAGGAAAACAAAAGAAGAACCCACACCAAACTTAAAGACAGGAAGCAAACCAAAAAGGTGGAGCAACTAAAGGTGTTGACTCTCCACATGTATCAAGACAACTGGAGCACTGGGCCAGACACTCTTAAATAGAACCTGGACCAGCTCAGGTGAAACACCTTCCCACTAACGAGATGGACAAGCCAGCACAGGTGTAACACATACTGACTAACGAGGTGACACCAATCAGTGCGTCCTACGTGCTAACGAGCTAGACGTGCTGACGGGCTAGACGTGCTAACGAGCTAGACGTGCTGACGGGCCAGACGTGCTGACGAGCTAGACGGGCTAACGAGCTAGACGGGCTAACGAGCTAGACGCGCTAACGAGCTAGAAGTGCTAAAGTCCAACCTCAAAACATAAATGGAAAAACCAAAGCCTGTAACACCTTCCCCTTTAAGACAACAAATATATCCTATATTTTTGTTGGACAAGTTTGCTCACCACCAACAGAAAACAACTTAATTTCACATTATAATCAACTACAATAATTCACCTTCACCAATATAAACATGGTGTCTACTGGCTGTCATCAATAAAAAAAATATTTTCCCCCACTAGCTACTAGAACTCTCATCTTCCTAAAACCCACTAGCTTCTAGAACTCTCCTCTTCCTAAAACTCACTAGCTTCTAGAACTCTCGTCCCCTTGGAACGAGTCCAAACAAAACTCATCTCCAATACGGAAAAACGTGCAGTTATAATAAATTGTGATCCATGGCAACACACTGGCGAAACGCAAAACACAAAACTTTTTGACTGCCCACCCTTGAGAAAATCAGCAACCAAGTTGTCCTTACCACAGACATGTCTGATTTCAAGAGGAAACTCCTGCAATATCCGTAGTAGCTTTCCACCTCACTGCAGAGCTTCTCTCTCTTTTCAGGGTTCACTAGATAGGCATGTTGTTGGATCGGGGCCCAGTCCCCAATGTCATGCTCTAGTACATTTGGGTTGGCACATCTGAGAATGAACCCAGATATTATAAAAGCAGGGCGACAATGTCAATATAATTGTACCCAAATATTGTCAGTTGGTTGCATAAATCATTATGATTACTAAATATTACATGAATTGTAAACATGAAATATCAAAACCAAATGTACACCCCTTTGTTAATATGTATTGGCAATAATTCACTTAATGGTGAGGCATGAAATAATAAAACATGTATTTTTTGTCAGGCTGAATGTTTGAAATATGAGGTGATTTGAGACCTGCTTCTTCAGTAGTGGAATAAAGACACTTGGATGTTGTAAAGAAATGCTGGAGTGATGTAGGATTGTTAAAAAATTGATTATAGACCAATTTATTATACTGTGTCCATGTGTATAGGCTGCAAGTACGTTGAAATTAAGTTGTTTTCAAGTCATTTAAAAAGCGACCAGAAAAACATCTACATTTTCACTTTCAACCGAATGTATATTGGTCTTATTTAGTCTTATTTTCAACATCTTTTCAATTACATTTTGCTAAGTGGGATATTTCATTGATATCATGAAACAATTCCTTCATGTATGTATTTTCTGATGTTTGATCAGAGATCTTTTATCAGAGAATCTCTTGTCACATTGATCACAGCTACAAAGTTTGTCCACCTGTGTGTGTTCTCTGGTGTACAGTCAGATAGCCAGATGTACTAAAACTCTTCCCACATTGACCACAGCTATAAGGTTTCTCTCCTGTGTGTGTTCTCTGGTGCACTGTCAGATGGCCAGATTGACCAAAACTCTTCCCACATTGACCACAGCAATAAGACTTCTCTCCTGTGTGTGTTCTCTGGTGTACAATTAGATGGCTTGATGTACCAAAACTCTTCCCACATTGATCACAGCTAAAAGCTTTCTCTCCTGTGTGTGTTCTCTGGTGTACAATTAGATGGCTAGATGTCGTAAAACTCTTCCCACATTGATAACAGCTATAAGATTTCTCTCCTGTGTGTATTCTCTGGTGCACTATCAGGCTGTCTGGTTGAGTAAAACTCTTCCCACATTGATCACAGACATAAGGTTTCTCTCCTGTGTGTGTTCTCTGGTGTGATTTCAGGCTGCATGACTCAGTAAACCTCTTCCCACATTGATCACAGCCAAAAGGTTTCTCTCCTGTGTGAATTCTCAAGTGTACTTTCAGTGCATCTGCTCTTGAGTAACTCTTCCCACAATCAAAACAGTGGTGAGCTTTCTCTCCTGTGAGTACTCGCTGGTGTATTTTAAGTTCTGATGTAGATTTGCAATAAGATTTCTTCCCTGTGAGCCTCTGCTGGTGTTTCTTGAGGAGTTCTGATCTGGAGAGACTCTTCTCTGCCTCGTCAGCATCATGATGTTGTTGAGGCTCCCCAGAGGATCCACGATAGTCACGTCTCTCTCAGAAATCCACTGTTTATTTGAGGTAAAAGGTGATGCCCAGAGCATACCCATGAAGTTGTACAACAATTGACATCTGTTAAATTTGACAATTAAGACAGTCAAGTTAGCAACAATAGTCATATTTCATCTTGTTTTCACATTAGTGGGAAGTAGAAATAAGTTATTAAAGTTGTTGAAATCCTAAGCAGTGTGCCAGACGACTTCTGGTCTCCAATACAGGCCCCTTTCTATGTTTAATAAAATTGCGGCACGAGGTCAAAGCACACACAATTTGATTGCAGAAACTCCTCCCTGCTAATGAGGAAACCGCTAGTTATGAATGTAGTATATCTGGTAATGAGGAAACCACTAGTTATGGATGTAGTATATCTGCTAATGAGGAAACCACTAGTTATGGATGTAGTATATCTGGTAATGAGGAAACCACTAGTTATGGATGTAGTATATCTGGTAATGAGGAAACCACTAGTTATGGATGTAGTATATCTGGTAATGAGGAAACCACTAGTTATGGATGTAGTATATCTGGTAATGAGGAAACCACTAGTTATGGATGTAGTATATCTGGTAATGAGGAAACCACTAGTTATGGATGTAGTATATCTGGTAATGAGGAAACCACTAGTTATGGATGTAGTATATCTGGTAATGAGGAAACTACTAGTTATGGATGTAGTATATCTGGTAATGAGGAAACCACTAGTTATGGATGTAGTATATCTGGTAATGAGGAAACCACTAGTTATGGATGTAGTATATCTGGTAATGAGGAAACCACTAGTTATGGATGTAGTATATCTGGTAATGAGGAAACCACTAGTTATGGATGTAGTATATCTGGTAATGAGGAAACCACTAGTTATGGATGTAGAATATCTGCATGGAGCAAAAATAGTGAACAAAGATTTTAGTTTTTCACAAAGCATTCTGAATATTAGAGCGCAAGATCAGGAGAGCTACTCAAGGAAACTCACATTAAGCTCTGTGTCTATTCACTAATTCACCACCGTGGGGGAAAACTCAGGGGAGTTCTCATAGGCTGACAGTAAATAAAGCCTCCATTTACAGGTTGATTATGAGTGCATTTCACACTACTTTTGGATTATAACTGTAAGACTCGCTTGAATCACCTGCTTAATATGTTTGTGTTATTGTCGCAAATCAACTGCTTTATACTTAAAAAAACACTTCAACTAGTAAAATGCTCTTTGGCTAGCTTTGCCATCAAGCTGACAATAAGGGTTTGTACACCAAGTGTTTAACAAATTGGCCCATAACTTCACCTAACAATAACATAGACCTACTGTAGGACCCATAACTTCACCTAACAATAACATAGACCTACTGTAGGACCCACAACTTCACCTAACAACAACATAGACCTACTGTAGGACCCATAACTTCACCTAACAACAACATAGACTTACTGTAGGACCCATAACTTCACCTAACAACAACACAGACCTACTGTAGGACCCATAACTTCACCTAACAACAACATAGACCTACTGTAGGACCCATAACTTCACCTAACAATAACATAGACCTACTGTAGGACCCATAACTTCAACTAACAACAACATAGACCTACTGTAGGACCCATAACTTCACCTAACAACATAGACCTAGGACTATATATTAAATATTTCAAGTGAATCATGGAAACTAAAATGTCTGTCGTGACATTTCATAACCTGATCACCAGATAATTTTGTGAATAATCCCACTAGGCTATTCTGTAATGTGTTGCCATTCTAAATGTCCTGAATATAGGAAAATAGCTCTGTGTGTTGTACAGTAGCCTATCCATCAAGGAACAGTTCTCTACACATTATGAGCTAAGTATCTCTGTGTCCAAACAGACTAACGAGACCCTACTATAAATCAACCAGACAATAAAACATTATAAACATCAATTTGTTAGGGATGTTGGATCCAACGTGGAGCACGGCATAACTGTCTTTACCAGAGTAATGAATGAAGAAGCACTTTGGTTGTGGTTGCATGCCGTGTGTCCCGTGTGGCTCAGATGGTAGAGCATGGTGTTTGCAACGTCAGGGTTGTGGGTTCGATTCCCACGGGGGACCAGTACGAAAAATCTTTTACAAAAAAATAAAATGTATGAAATGTATGCATTCACTACTGTAAGTCGCTCTGGATAAGAGCGTCTGCTAAATGACTAAAATGTAAATGCAATGTTTGTCATGTGACTGTCATTCAGAAAATGATTTCCTGTATCAGCTGATGATAGTTGAACATGTGACTGTAACTAAACAGCTACAGTATTAAGTATTATGTGTAATTATTGAAGAACCGCGTTAATGACAGTATCCATTTGGGTGTTGTCAATAAAGTTAAGTTGTTTTCATTTATTATTATATCAATTTTCAACAGGAAAAGTTTTTTACAAAATCACTGTAGGGCGTCACGGACAATTCATACAGTACAAAAACATATTCAAGTGTAGAATGCCCTTTTAAAAATCACACATTAGTTCAACAACTGCAGAGTTTGTGTCCCTGTTTTATTAGATAGTACTCACTGTATTTACTGGTGTTAATCAGATCAATGTCCCTGTTTTATTAAATAGTACTCACTGTATTTACTGGTGTTAATCAGATCAATGTCCCTGTTTTATAAGATAGTACTCACTGTATTTACTGGTGTTAATCAGATCAATGTCCCTGTTTTATAAGATGGTACTCACTGTATTTACTGGTGTTAATCAGATCAATGTCCCTGTTTTATAAGATGGTACTCACTGTATTTACTGGTGTTAATCAGTTCTCCAGTCTTCTCTTCTTCGTCCTCCTCTAATGTGACAGTAATCTCCCCCTCTTCATCCTTCATTCCAAAAACGTCTTCATCTTCTTTCACTTCATCCTCCACTCCAAAAACTGCATCTTCCTCCTCTTCTTTCACTGTAACATCCTCCTCCTCTTTCACTCTGAACGCGTCTTCCTCTTCTTTCACTGTAACGTCTTTCTCTTCTTCTTTCACTGTAACAGCTTCACCCTCTACTTGTTTTTGTATTGTAACAGCCTCCTCTTCCTCCTCCTCTTTCACCAGACCTTCTTTCTCCGTCCAGCAGACCTCCTCCTCTTTAACAGGAGGAGAGTAGTTTAGTGAATTCATGGTCGGGGATAATAGCTAGTTAGCATTAGCGACTAGACTAGTGCTAACTTAACCAGCCAGATAGTTGACTTACAGCGTAAATATTAAATTAAATGGGGTAGCTAGTTGTTTACACATAAGTATGTTTAAATCATAGTAGCAAATAAACCACGAAATTGTCTAAAGAACTTGAATGTTCCGACTTTGTCGGCTAGCGAGCTACCGAGGTGGCTGCAGTTGTTGAAGAAGCGTTCCGTCCACTAGATTATACGTCACACTAGAAACATCGCCTGAAAGACACATATCGCCATCTGCTGTCTGGAGGGAGGAAACGCAGTTGAGGAGGGACAACTTTTTTTATTCTTCAAGTAATTATAATATTATAAAGCAGTTTAGCGAAACGTTTTTTCTCTCTCCATTAAATAATAATATTATTATTAACACGTACAAAGAGCAACAAGTGTTGTTTGATTAGTTCAGATTTGTTTATGAGAATTTAAATCAAACTACATCGACTCCACATCTGTATTTCTGATTCAGTCAAATAACTAGATGTCAAAATAAGCACCTAGTTATTGATACCCTTGATAAAGAAGAGCAAAAAATACTGTATAAAATAAATAAATAATCTTTACCCACTACCAGGATATTTTAGCCCAAAACCTGGTTACCTCTCTGCTAGGAGGCTGAATCTTGGCCATAAGTGGATCTTCCAGCAAGACACATCAACAAAGAAATTGTAAATTGGGCACAAATCAACATGGGTAGCAATAATTCAGACCTTTTGAGAATTACGTGTTAAACTAAATCTCTTTCTCTGCGTTTTGTGTTACTATAAAATAATATAATTTTCCTTAATTTTGTTGGTGTAACAATACATCATGCAGATGTATATAATGAACAGACTAGGTCTATACTGCTCCTACATGGTGTAACAATACATCATGTAGATGTATATAATGAACAGACTAGGTCTATACTGCTCCTACATGGTGTAACAATACATCATGTAGATGTATATAATGAACAGCCTAGGTCTATACTGCTCCTACATGGTGTAACAATACATCATGTAGATGTATGTAATGAACAGACTAGGTCTATACTGCTCCTACATGGTGTAACAATGAGTAGTAGCTGCTGCCTTGGCAGGATCTAATGGGGATACATAATAAACCCCAGGAAGAGTAGCTGCTGCCTTGACAGGAACTAATGGGGATCCATAATTAACCCCAGGAAGAGTAGCTGCTGCCTTGGCAGGATCTAATGGGGATCCATAATAAACCCCAGGAAGAGTAGCTGCTGCCTTGACAGGAACTAATGGGGATCCATAATAAACCCCAGGAAGAGCAGCTGCTGCCTTGACAGGAACTAATGGGGATCCATAATTAACCCCAGGAAGAGTAGCTGCTGCCTTGGCAGGAACTAATGGGGATCCATAATAAATACAAATACTTGTATCAATATATTTGTCTCTCTTTACTCTCGGATTCGAAAATGCTAATTAGCATCAAAGTAGACGACATGCAAGACTACAAATCCCTGCAAGCTCCTGCATGTCATCTCTAGCCAACACCTTTCACAGAACAGTTCACTGAATTGTCCATTGAAATACATTTTGACAATTTAATCATTGCTACAGTAAGGCCTGATTGGTGGAGTGCTGCAGAGATGATCGTCCTTCTGGAAGGTTCTCCCATCTCCACAGAGGAACTCTGGAGCTCTGTCAGAGTGAACATCGGGTTCTTGTTCACCTCCCTGTCCAAGGCCCTTCTCCCCCGATTTCTCAGTTTGGCCGGGTGGCCAGCTCTAGGAAGAGTCTTGGTGGTTCCAAACTTCTTCCATTAAAGAATGATGGAGGCCACTGTGTTCTTGGGGACCTTCAATGCTGCAGACATTTTTTGGTACCTTTCCCCAGATCTGTGCCTCGACACAATCCTGTCTCAAAGCTCTACTGACAATTCCTTTGACCTCAATGCTTGTTTTTTTGTTCTGACATGCACTGTGAACTGTTGGACTTTATATAGACAGGTGTGTGCCTTTCCAAATCATGTCCAATCAATTGAATGTACCACAAGTAGACTCCAATCAAGTTATAGAAACATCTCAAGGATCATCAATGGAATCAGGATGCATCTGAGCTCAATTTCGAGTCTCATAGCAAAGGGTCTGAATACTTAAGTAAATACATTTTAAAAAATGTTTAAAAAAATGTTTTTGGTTTGTCATTATGGGGTATTGTGATGTCATTATGGGTTATTGTGATGTCATTATGGGGTATTGTGTGTAGATTGATGAGGGGGAAATGATTCAATTTTAGAATAAGGCTGTAACGTAACACAATCTGGAAAAGGTGAAGGGGTCTGAATACTTAACGAATGCACTGAATACCCCTGGCAGAGTTTTCTACCGCTGGCAGTTTTGTACACAGTCACGTGATACAGAAAAGTCCAATCTTAGGAGAGTACATGGGAGGCACTATAATGTGTGTCTGCAGGTGTCTATCTGGTTAAAACCACTGTTACAGGAGCCCCTCCACCCTCTGGTGGAATGGATCATGTCTACAGAGAAACCTAGATTCAAATACTTAGATTTGTGTGTATTGGGTATATGTTGTGAAATTGTTAAATATTACTTGTTAGATATTACTGCACTGTCGCAGCTAGAAAGACAAGCATTTCGCTACACCCACAATAACATCTGCTAAACATGTGTATGTGACCAATAAAATGTGATTTTGATTTGAAATAAATGTCCTATTTATCAAAGGTGCTTTTGGCTGGGGTCAAATGACTCTAAAGGATTTTAATTTGTTAAAAGTCCATATTGATACAGAAACACTACACCATGATATAGATTTATTAAGAACAAGTTGATTGACAAAGTCATGAAAATTTGGAAGAATTGAATAAAATACATTTTGGCTGTGATAAAAGATATGCCTCTGGGGTCAAAATGATCGATGTCAGAAGTATGGTTCAATGCAAATATGTAGTGGGTGTAAAGTTTGTTTTAAATTCTCACTCATTAAACACGAATCAATCAACACATGCTTCTATTTGAACGACTTAATATAATATTCAACTGTTATGAAATAAATGAAAAATTAACGTTTGGTTCCTCAACTGCGTTGCCCTCCAGTCAGCAGATGGCGATGTGCGTCTTTTAGGTTCAGGCGATGCTGCCAGTGTGACGTATAATCTAGTGGACGGGACGCTCCTTCAACAACAACAGCTAGTCAGACACCTCGGTAGCTTTCTAGCAAACATAGCTACAACATTCACGCTCTTTACACTGTTTTGGTGTATATTAGTCGCTGTGTATTAAACACACTTCTGTCGTATGTACTTGTTGGGCCATTTAATTATATATTTACGTTGTTTGTCAGCTAGCTGGTTTGCTAAGTTAGCTTAGAACTAGGCTAGTCGCTAATGCTAGCTAGCTAACATCTCCGACCATGAGTTCACTAAGTTACTCTCCTCCTGTTAAAGAAGAGGTCTGCTGGACGGAGAAAGAAGCTCTTGTGAAAGATGAGGAGGAAGAGAAAGATGTTACAATACAAGAACAAGTAGAGGGTGAAGCTGTTACCGTGAAAGAAGAAGAGAAAGACGTTTCAGTGAAAGAAGAGGAAGACGCGTTCAGAGTGAAAGAGGAGGAGGATGTTACAGTAAAAGAAGAGGAGGATGCAGTTTTTGGAGTGAAAGAGGAGGAGGGGGAGATGACTGTCACATTGGAGGAAGAAGAGGAGGTTGGAGATCTGTTTAACACCAGTAAGTACCGTCTCTGCAGTCGTTGAACCAATATGCAGTAAAGGGGTTCTACACTTTAATGTTGTTCTGTAGGAATGGCTGAAGCTTCACTGTAACGTGTAGAACATCAAGAGTGGACCATCAACAAAACGTTAACAATTGATCAAATGCATCCAATGACAATGCCTGAAATACTGTAGTCCTCAATATCTCCTATTAGATTAGCCCAATATGTTCTCTTAAAGGGACAATCAGCAGTTGTTACATCCATTTTGGGACTTATACATTAATGATATGTACCCACTGTTTCCTGAATAAATCACTTATAAATGCCTCATGAGCTTAGTTCATTTGTCGTACCCCATCAGAACCCAAATATAAGCTTTTATTTACTCCAGTGTTTGTCAGTAAATACAAACAAACACTGTATATCCTCAAAACATGGTTAAAACTATAATGTTGATATCATGGATGGTTACATTTCTCCAGCCCCATCCCTCAGCTTTTTACCGAAACAGGCAGGGAGTATGCTTTGTTATTGTTTCTACTGCTGATTGCTGCCCCCGTTACTCCTCAAGGTCCAAGGACTGTATGTTATTTTCAGAGGTAGACTGGCTCTGGCAGCTAAAATAGTCAACTATTCCATCTAAATGTGAATCGATTCTCAATTGCGATACGTTTCTAGAAGCATAAATTGCTGTACTTTCATATCAATTCAGAATAATTTCACACAATATTTAAATATCACATCAAAATAATTTCACATAATACTTTCTGGACTAGTCTCAGTCCCTGCTGCTGAAAAACATCCCCACAGCATGATGCTGCCACCACCATGCTTCACCGTAGGGATGGTGCCAGGTTTCCTCTAGAACTGACTCTTGGCAGTCAGTGAGTTCAATCTTGGTTTCATCAAGCCAGAGACTCTTGTTTCTCATGATCTTAGACTCTAAGGTGTCAAATGTCCTGCCCGCGGGCCGGATCAGGCCCGCAAAGGGGTTTAATCCGGCCCGCGAGATGATTTTGTAAAGTATAAAAATGAGCTGCCATTTTTCAATAAAATAAACTGCTGTTCCAATTGCGTCCACTGGATGGCGCAATAGCAATTGTGTTAAGCAAGCAAACCGTTTATAACGGAGCAGAGCAAGTAGGTCAAGCAAGTGCAGCCAGTCCGGATGAGCTACTTTGTTTTGCCCACGATATTTATTACGGCTTCTACTTTTAACATTTTGTGCTTTGGCACCCTCATTGCCCCAATATGTCTCTGTCAAAAAAGAGAAAAGTGGACGCAGAGTGTTCCAAGAAAAATGGTCATCCTCCTATTTATTCACGGAATTGAATGGGAAAGCTGTATGTTTGGTGTGTTCACAGCATGTTGCAGTGCTGAAAGAGTATAACCTTCGTCGCCACTATGTGAGTCTTCATGCCGACAAATATGACAACTTTCAAGGACAGCGGAGAAGAGAGAAGGTGAATGAACTGTTGGCGGGTCTGAAGAAACAGCAGTCTGTGTTTACTCACAGCCGAGACATCAGTGACGCTGCAGTGAAAGCTAGCTACCTCATTGCTAATGAAATCGCAGTGGCTTCAAAACCGTTTAGTGAGGGTGAATTTGTAAAAACATGCATGATGAAGGCAGCGGAGATTGTGTGCCCTGAAAAGCACCAGGCTTTTGCAAATATCAGCCTGACAAGAAACACAGTTGCAGACAGGATTTCCGATCTTTCAGTGGATTTGGACAGCCAGTTGAAGCAAAAAGTCAAGTCATTTATTGGGCTTTCAGTTGCAATTGATGAAAGCACGGACAGTACAGATGTTGCACAACTGGCCATTTTCATCCGCGGAGTTGATGACACATTGACCGTCACGAGGAGTTCGTGGAGTTGGTGCCGATGCCAGATACAACAACAGCAGCTGATATTTTTACCACACTCGTCCGCGCGCTGGACAGGGTCGGAGTGGACTGGTCCCGCGCTGTCAGCCTGGCTACAGATGGTGCGCCCTCAATGATCGGGGAAAAAGCAGGCGTTGTGACAAAGTTCAGAGAGAAAGTGCAATCTGCAAATGCAGGACGTGATTTTTGGACTTTTCACTGTATTTTGCACCAGGAGGCTTTGTGTTGCAAGTCATTAAAGATGGATAACGTCATGAAGGTGGTCATCCAAACTGTTAATTTCATCCGATCCAGAAGCCTGAATCACCGTCAGTTTGACAGCCTTCTCAGAGAGAAAGACCACATCTATGGCCTGCCATACCACACTGAGGTAAGATGGTTAAGCCGAGGTGCTGTGCTTAGGCGTTTCTTTGATTTACGAGAAGAAATCGAACAGTTCAAGGAAGAAAAGGGCAAACCAGTGTTAGAATTTCATTCCGCAGAATGGATGCAGGACCTTGCATTTATGGTGGATGTTACAGAGCACCTGAATAACTTGAACAAACAGCTGCAAGGGCGCAACAAAGTCGTCACGCAGTATTATGACAGCATACGTTCTTTCAAGTTGAAGCTGTCATTGTGGGAGACGCAACTCGCCGGTGGTGATGCAGCTCACTTCCCCTGTGAAAAATGTGTGCGCGACCCAACATGTGGCAGACATGAAGCGGTTCAAAGATAAAATAACGGGACTGTTACGGGAGTTTGAGCAACGCTTTCAGATTTTTGGTGAACTGGAGAAAGACTTCAACGTTTTTTGCTCGCCATTCACCGTGAATCCCTCTGATCTGCCCGTCAGCATCCAACTTGAAATAATAGACTTGCAGTGTGACTCGGATATGAAGGGCAAATTTGCCGCAGCTGGCTTGGACACATTTTATCAGAATCTCTTGCCAGGTTACCGCCACTTGACAGCCCTCGCTGCAAAACTGTTGTGCATGTTTGGAACCACATATCTTTGTGAGCAAGTTTTCTCTGTAATGAGGATAAATAAAACAAAGCTGCGCTCAAGGCTCACGCACAAGCACTTGAATCACATCCTGAAGTTGGCTGCCACTCAGGATGTGACGCCTGATATTGATGCGCTGGTGAAAGCTAAAAGATGCCAGGTATCAGGAGTCAAATAAACTATGCAACCCAACTTAAAGTGCTGCATGAGACATCCTGATATAGTTCTGTGATCTGTGATATACTTCTGTGAATCACTGAGGCATTGTGTGTTTGTGTGTTCTTTTTCTGTAGAATTTTCAAATAAACTTGAGGTGTTTTATGATTAATAGTGATGTTGTGCTTGTACTACTGTGGACACACTGTCCTCAGGCTCCAGCTTTATGTTTTATGTTGATCGTATTAAAACAAAGAGAACAATCTGAAGTTGTTGTTTTTAAGTTATATATACCATGATTTTACCGGTCCGGCCCACTTGGGAATAGATTTTCCTCCATGTGGCCCCTGAGCTAAAATGAGTTTGACACCCCGGTCTTAGAGTCTTACGGTGCCTTTTGTCAAACTCCAAGCAGGCTGTCATATGCTTTATACTGAGGAGTGGCTTCTGTCTGGCCACTGTACCATAAAGGTCTGATTGGTGGAGTGCTGCAGAGATGGTTGTCCTTCTGGAAGGTTCTCCCATCTCCACAGAGGAACTCTGGAGCTCTGTCAGAGTGACCATCAGGTTTTTGGTCACCTCCCTGACCGAGGCCCTTCTCCCCCAATTGCTCAGTTTGGCCGGGTGACCAGCTCTAGGAAGAGTATTCCATTTATGAATTATGGAGGCCACTGTGTTCTTGGGGACCTTCAATGCTGCAGAATTATTTTTGGTACCCATCCCCAGATCTGTGCCTCGACACAATACTGTCTCGGAGCTCTACGGACAATTCCTTCAACCTCATGGCTTGGTTTTTTTGGGACCTTATACAGACAGGTGTGTGCCTTTCCAAATCATATCCAATCAATTGAATTTACCACAGGTGGACTCCGAACAAGTTGTAGATACATCTCAAGGATGATTAATGGAAACAAGATGCACCTGAAAGCAATTTTGAGTCTCATAGCAAAGGGTCTGAATACTTATGTAAATAAGGTCTTTTTGTTTTTTACCTGTTTTCACTTTGTCATTATGGGCTATTGATGACACCCCTCTGAAACAAGATAGCCTAACCATCAGAAAAAACCTCTTCCTTAGCCTACTCCTCCCGCTGCTGCTTGCCTTCGTAAATTCTGATGTTATTCTCCTAACGTTTCTGGTGACGGTGATGCGTGGTGCAGACCTCACTACCCTCTGGAGAGCCTTTTTCGGTTATGGGCGGAGCAGCTGCCATACCAGGCGGTGATACAGCCCGACAGGATGCTCTCGATTGTGCATCTGTAAAAGTTTGTGAGTGATTTTGGTGACAAGTCGACCATTACACTGGATAATCGCAGCTAGCTAGCTGCTACCGAGTGGCCCAGCCTCGAAGCTAGCCTTGAGCCAGGCCCATCTCCCGGCCTGCTCAGTGGACCCTATGATCACTCAGCTACACAGCTGATTCCTCCCAGACTCTTCACTAAGACAACTAGAAGCCACTACATCACCGGATTCCTGCCGTAAACTCTGGACCTTTGCACCAGATTGGCTATAGTGGCTAATGCCCTTGTCCCGAAGCTAGCACCAGTTAGCCTCGAGCCAGGTGCTTCTCCCGGCTAGCAAACAAAATTACTCCTGCTACAATAGCTATTTTGCCACTTGGCCTGGACCCTTTGTCAACACGGAGTACCACCGATCCATCACGACTGGTCTGCCAACATAATTCCGTCCGATGTGCCCTCAACCGACCTTTGCAGGACGTCGGTGATTCCCTTGTCCCGAAGCTAGCACCAGTTAGCCTCGAGCCAGGCGCATCTCCCGGCTAGCGTAGTAACGACTACCTACCGGCTTCCCTGGTTCATATATTGCTGTTAACTGGACCCTATGATCACTTGGCTACATAGATGATGCCTGCTGGACTGTTCATTAACCTGTTGGGGATAGGGGGCAGTATTTGCACGGCCGGATAAAAAACGTACCCGATTTAATTTGGTTACTACTCCTGCCCAGTTACTAGAATATGCATATGCATATAATAGTTTGATTTGGATAGAAAACACCCTAAAGTTTCTAAAACTGTTTGAATGGTGTCTGTGAGTATAACAGAACTCATTTGGCAGGCCAAAACCTGAGAAGATTCCAAACAGGAAGCGCTCTCTCTGACTATTTCTTGGTCTTCTTGATCATCTCTATCCAAAACAGGGGATCTCTGGCATAACGTGACATTTTCTAACGCTCCCATAGGCTCTCAGAAGGCGCCAGAACATTGAATGATGACTTTGCAGGCCATGGCTGAAAAACAGTAGCGCATTTGGATAGTGGTCGATCTGAGAACAATGAGACTGGGGTGCTCGTGCACGAGCCGACACCATGTTTACTTTCTCTCTCTTTGAACGAAAACAACGACTCCCGGTCGGAATATTATCGCTTTTTTACGAGAAAAATCGGCATAAAAATTGATTTTAAACAGCGTTTGACATGCTTCGAAGTACGGTAATGGAATATTTTGAATTTTTTTGTCACAAAACACGGCGGGCGCGTCACCCTTCTTTACCCTTCGGATAGTGTCTTGAACGCACGAACAAAACGCCGCTATTTGGATATAACTATGGATTATTTGGAACCAAATCAACATTTGTTATTGAAGTAGAAGTCCTGGGAGTGCATTCTGACGAAGAACAGCAAAGGTAATCCAATTTTTCTTATAGTAAATCTGAGTTTGGTGAGTACCACACTTGGTGGGTGTCAAAATAGCTAGCCTGTGATGGCCGGGCTATCTACTCAGAATATTGCAAAATGTGCTTTCACCGAAAAGCTATTTTAAAATCGGACATAGCGATTGCATAAAGGAGTTCTGTATCTATAATTCTTAAACTAATTGTTATGTTTTTTGTGAATGTTTATCGTGAGTAATTTAGTAAATTCACCGGAAGTGTTCGGTGGGAATGCTAGTCACATGCTAGTCACATGCTAATGTAAAAAGATGGTTTTTGATATAAATATGAACTTGATTGAACAAAACATGCATGTATTGTATAACATAATGTCCTAGGAGTGTCATCTGATGAAGATCATCAAAGGTTAGTGCTGCATTTAGCTGTGGTTTTGGTTTTTGTGACATTATATGCTAGCTTGAAAATTGGGTGTCTGATTATTTCTGGCTGGGTACTCTGCTGACATCTAATGTTTTGCTTTCGTTGTAAAGCCTTTTTGAAATCGGACAGTGTGGTTAGATTAACGAGAGTCTTGTCTTTAAAATGGTGTAAAATAGTCATATGTTTGAGAAATTGAAGTAATAGCATTTCTAAGGTATTTGAATATCGCGCCACAGGATTCCACTGGCTGTTGAGTAGGTGGGACACAAGCGTCCCACCTAGCCCATAGAGGTTAATCACGGTACTCTATTTTGTTTATCTGTCGGCCCCAGCCTCGAACTCAGGCCCTGTGTGTAGTTAACTGACCCTCTCTGCCCATTCATCACCATTTTACCTGTTGTTGTTGTCTTAGCTGATTAACTGTTGTCTTACCCGTTGTTGTCTTAGCTGATGAACTGTTGTTGTCTTACCTGTTGTTGTCTTTGCTAGCTATCCCAATCAACACCTGTGATTGCTTTATGCCTCGCTTTATGTCTCTCTAATGTCAATATGCCTTGTATACTGTTGTTTAGGGTAGTTATCATTGTTTTATTTTACTGCGGAGCCCTTAGTCCCACTCAGCATGCCTCAGAGAACTATTTTGTCTGACCTCCCACACATGCGGTGACCTCACCTAGCATAACTAGTGCCTCCAGAGATGGAACCTCTCTTATCGTCACTCAATGCCTAGGTTTACCTCCACTGTACTCGCACCCTACCATACCCCTGTCTGTACATTATGCCTTGAATCTATCCTACCACGCCCAGAAATCTGCTCCTTTTGTTCTCTGTTCCCAACTCACTAGATGACCAGTTCTGATAGCTTTTAGCCGTACCCTCATCCTACTCCTCTGTTCCTCGGGTGATGTAGAGGTTAACCCAGGCCCTGCGTGTCCCCAGGCGCTCTCATTTGCTGACTTCTGTAACCGTAAAAGCCTTGGTTTCATGCATGTTAACATCAGAAGCCTCCTCCCTAAGTTTGTTTTACTCACTGCTTTAGCACACTCCGCCAACCTTGATGTCCTTGCCGTGTCTGAATCCTGGCTTTGGAAGGCCACCAAAAATTCTGAAATTTACATCCCCAACTACAACATTTTCCATCAAAATGAGAGGAGTTGCAATCTACTGCAGAGATGGCCTGCAAAGTTCTATCATACTTTCCAGGTCTAAGCTCAAACAGTTCAAGCTTCTAATTTTTAAAATGTATCTCTCCAGAAATAAGTCTCTCACTGTTGCCGCCTGTTATAGACCCCCCTCAGCTCCCAGCTGTGCCTTGGACACCATATGTGAATTGATTGCCCCCTATCTATCTTCAGAGTTCGTTCTGTTAGGTGACCTAAACTGGGATATGCTTAACACCCCGGCCGTCCTACAATCCAAGCTAGATGCCCTCAATCTCACACAAATTATCAAGGAACCCACCAGGTACAACCCTAAATCCGTAAACATGGGCACCCTCATAGATATTATCCTGACCAACTTGCCCTCCAAATACACCTCTGCTGTTTTCAATCAGGATCTCAGCGATCATTGCCTGCATCCGTTATGGGTCCGCGGTCAAACGACCAACCCTCATCACTGTCAAACGCTCCCTAAAACACTTCTGCAAGCAGGCCTTTCTAATCGACCTGGCCCGCATATCCTGGAAGGATATTGACCTCATCCTGTCAGTAGAGGATGCCTGGTTGTTTTTTAAAAAGTAATTTCCTCACCACCTTCAATAAGCATGCCCCTTTCAAAAAATTTAGAACTAAGAACAGATATAGCCCTTGGTTCACTCCAGACCTGACTGCCCTCGACCAGCTCAAAAACATCCTGTGGCGTACTGCACTAGCATTGAATAGTCCCCGCGATATGCAACTTTTCAGAGAAGTCAGGAACCAATACACACAGTCAGTTAGGAAAGCAAAGGCTTTTTCAAACAGAAATTGGCATCCTGTCGCTCTAACTCCAACATTTTTTGGGACACTGTAAGGTCCATGGAGAATAAGAGCACCTCCTCCCAGCTGCCCACTGCACTGAGGCTAGGAAACACTCACCACTGATTACTCCAGGATAATCGAGAATTTCTATTAGCATTTCTCTACGGCTGGCCATGCTTTCCTCCTGGCTACTCCAACCCCGGCCAACAGCTCCCCACCCCCCACAGCTACTTGCCCAAGCCTCCCCAGCTTCTCCTTCATCCAAATCCAGATAGCTGATGTTCTGAAAGTGTTGCAAAACCTGGACCCGTACAAATCAGCTGGGCTAGACAATCTGGACCCTCTCTTTCTCAAATTATCCGCCGCCATTGTGGCAACCCCTATTACAAGTCTGTTCAACCTCTATTTCGTATCGTCCAAGATTCCTAAAGATTGGAACGCTTCCACGGTCATCCCCCTCTTCAAAGGGGAGACACTCTAGACCCAAACTGTTACAGACCTATATCCATCCTGCCCTGCCTTTCTAAAGTCTTCAACATCCAAGTTAACAAACAGATCACTGACCCTTTTGAATCGCACCGTACCTTCTCCGCTGTGCAATCCGGTTTCCGAGCTGGACACAGGTGCACCTCAGCCACACTCAAGGTACTAAACGATATCATAACCGCCATTGATAAAAGACAGTACTGTACAGCCCTCTTCTTCGACCTGGCCAAGGCTTTCGACTCTGTCAATCACTGTATTCTTATCGGCAGACTCAACAGCCTTGGTTTCTCAAATGACTGACTCGCCTGGTTCACCAACTACTTCTTAGATAGAGTTCAGTGTGTCAAATCAGAGGGCCTGTTCTCCGGACCTCTGGCAGTCTCTGTGGGGGTACCGCAGGGTTCAATTCTCGTACCGGCTCTTTTCTCTGTATATACCAACGATGTTGCTCTTGCTGCGGGTGATTCCTTGATCCACCTTTACTCAGATGACACATTCTGTATACATCTGGCCCTTCTTTGGACACTGTGTTAACAAACCTACAAATGAGCTTCAATGCCATTCAATGCAATACCAAACCCCTTCTGTGGCCACCAACTGCTCTTAAACGCTAGTAAAATGAAATGCATGCTCTTCAACCAATCTTCTCTGCACCCGCCGCCTGACTAGCATCACTACTCTGGACGATTCTGACTTAGGTATTTGTTGTTGTCCACATATTCTAAGTGTCTGGTAAACTCTCCTTCCAGACTCATATTAAGCATCTCCAATCCAAAATTAAATCGAGAATCGGCTTCCTATTTTGCAAACAAAGCCGCCTTCACTCACGCTGCCAAACATACCCTCGGAAAACTGACTATCTTATAGATCCTTGACTTCGGCGATGTCATTTTCAAAATAGCCTCCAACACTCTACTCAGCAAACTGGATGCAGTCTATCACAGTGCCAACCATTTTGTCACCAAAGCCCCTTATACCACCCACCACTGCGACCTGTATGCTCTCGTCGGCTGGCCCTCGCTAGATATTCGTCGCCAAACCCACTGGCTCCAGGTCATCTACAAGTCTTTGCAGGGCCGCCTTAACTCAGCTCACTGGTCACCATAGCAACACCCATCCATAGCACGCGCTCCAGGAGGTATATCTCACTGGTCATCCCCAAAGCCAACACCTACTTTGGCCGCATTTCCTTCCAGTTCTCTGCTGCCAATCACTGGAACGAATTGCAAAAATTGCTGACTTTGGAGACTTATATCTCCCTCACTAACTTCAAGCATCAGCTATCTGAGCAACTTACCGATCGCTGCAGCTGCACACAGCCCATCTGTAAATAGCCCATCCAACTACCTACCTCATCCCAATGTTTTTATTTACTTCTTTGCTCTTTTGCCCCCCAGTATTTCTACTTACACATCATCATCTGCACATCTATCACTCCAGTGTTAATTTGCTACATTGTAATTACTTTGCTACTATGGCCTATTTATTGCCTTACCTCCTTACTCCATTTGCACACACTGTATATAGATTTTTCTGTTGTGTTATTGACTATACATTTGTTTATCCCACGTGTAACTCTTTGTTGTTTGTGTCGCACTGCTTTGCTTTATCTTGGCCAGGTCACAGTTATAAATGAGAACTTGTTCTCAACTGGCCTACCTGGTTAAATAAATAAATAAAATCTTAACTTTATTGATAACACCCAAATGGATACGGTCATTAACGCGGTTCTTCAATAATTACACACAATTCTTAATGCTTTAGCAAACATTATATTAAACAGGACATTCAAATATCCTTACAATTATAATCCAAAGTAGTGTGCAATGCACTCATAAGCAACCTGGAAATGGAGGTTACTCCCCTGAGGTTTCCCCCATTCACATTCAGAATACAATGTGAAAAACTAAAATCTTTGCTCACCATTTTTGCTCCAGGCAGATATAGTACATCCATAACTATCGGTTTCCTCATTAGCAGGGAGGAGTTTCTGCAATCAAATTGCCCTCGTGCCGCAATTGTAGCAAACACAGAAAGGGGCCTATATTGGAGACCAAAAGTCGTCTGGCACACTGCTTAGGATTTCAACAACATGAATATCTTATTTCTAGCCTACAATCATCTATGTTACTACTAATGTGAAAAGACAAAATGACTATTCTTGCTCATTTTAAGACAATTGTTCAGTAATTTTAACATTCATTACAGACGTCACTTTTACAGTGGATTTCCGCTGTCGTGGGCTTTTAATCATCTGTCTGACTTTGTTGTTCACACAGGAGAGAGAACTAAGTACCATGGGTCCTCTGGGGAGCCTCAACAACCTCATGATGCTGACAAGGCAGAGAAGAGTCTCTCCAGATCAGAACTCCTCAAGAAACACCAGCAGAGACCCACAGGGAAGAGAACTCACTGCTGCTCTGACTGTGGGAAGAGATTCACCTCCTCAGCAGGCATTAAAATTCATCAGAGAATCCACACAGGAGAGAGACCTTATAGCTGTACTCAATGTGGGAAGAGTTTTACTCATTCAACCAACCTGATAACACACCAGAGAACACACACAGGAGAGAAACCTTATAGCTGTGTTCAATGTGGGAAGAGTTTTTCTAGATCTTGCTCTCTGACTCTACACAAGAGAATACACACAGGAGAGAAACCTTACAGCTGTGATCAATGCTGGAAGAGTTTTATTGCATCTAGCAATCTTACTATACACCAGAGGACACACACAGGAGAGAAACCTTATAGCTGTAATCAATGTGGGAAGAGTTTTATTACCTCTAGCAATCTTACTCTACACCAGAGAACACACACAGGAGAGAAATCTTATAGCTGTGATCAGTGTGACGAGATACTCTGATAAAAGATCTCTGATCAAACATCAGAAAATACATGAAGGAGTTGTTTCATGATATCTATGAAATAATGTCACAATGTTTTAACATTGTAGTAGGTGTATTTTAAGGTATTTCACAATGTAGAATGTTTTAACTAAGCGTTTGACCCTGTTCTATTGATTTCAACATGATATGGATATTAGCCTCAGGGGAAAAATCCAGGCTCTGAATTGAAAGAGTTACTATTTATGAGATTTAATAAAAAGTGACTAACAAAAAAACAGCTGTGTTACACTTACCATGTTGGCGACCCACTTGAATCAAAATGCAACACTTCAAAATGTAGCTAGCTGTTTTCTACAAGTTGTCCTCTAACCAGTGATGTACACATTATTCCCAGATTCCGTGTGGTTTTTGAGCTGTTAGTTTTAACAGGACGTGCAACCTCATCTCCCTCCTCTCGCACAATTGATTTCAACATGATATCGATGAGTTATGACAAATGTGTTGCATTCCTTTGTTTACCGACCCCTACATTTAAATGCATCATTCCAAAATGTAGCTGACTCTCTTCTGCAGGTTGTCCTCTAACCAGCGAGGTAAAATATATCTCCCATTTCCATGTGTTTTGTTTAGTTGTGTTAGTTTCAACCTGATTTCCCCCCCCCCTAATTGATATCAATGATTTATTGGTGCTTGTGCAATTTATAAGGTGCTTGTTTAAATAAATTCAAGTAATATGATTATTGTGGGAGATGTTTGTGTATATTGTGTATATAGGGAAGGTGTTTCACCTGAGCTGGTCCAGGTTCTATTTAAGAGTGTCTGGCCCAGTGCTCCAGTTGTCTTGATACATGTGGAGAGTCAACACCTTTAGTTGCTCCACCTTTTTGGTTTGCTTCCTGTCTTTAAGTTTGGTGTGGGTTTTTCTTTTGTTTGCCTCTTCTTGGGCAGATTTAGTGGGTCTCATGGTGGGTGTCTTTTAGGTCCCAGTTGTTGTTACTAGTCAACTTTCAGTGGACACCCCCATAGTGTCTTTCAGAGCCCCTCCTAAAAAACAAGCCTTTATTTTGGGTTGGTTGTTGCATCCAATTAATATTTTAATCAATGGCATTTCCTTAGTCTTTCAGTTGTTAATCTTCTGTTTGTTGTGTTTTTTTTTATGTTTCATGATGTTTCTATATGATAACAATACAGTAATATATTTAATATGATGTACAATATTCCATGATGTTTCTATATGATAACAATACAGTAATATATTTAATATGATGTACAATATTCCATGATGTTTCTATATGATAACAATACAGTAATATATTTAATATGATGTACAATATTCCATGATGTTTCTATATGATAACAATACAGTAATATATTTAATATGATGTACAATATTCCATGATGTTTCTATATGATAACAATACAGTAATATATTTAATATGATGTACAATATTCCATGATGTTTCTATATGATAATAGAGTAATATATTTAATATGACATATACCATTTTTTAACAGTTTCACTAATTCATTTTAATTAACTTAATCATTATGATTCAACGTCTCACCTCATACTGTATTGGAGCAGCAGCAGCTGACTGCCCGGTTCAACATCAGTTCACCGTCTCACCTCATACTGTATTGGAGCAGCAGCAGCTGACTGCCCGGTTCAACATCAGTTCACCGTCTCACCTCATACTGTATTGGAGCAGCAGCAGCTGACTGCCCGGTTCAACATCAGTTCACCGTCTCACCTCATACTGTATTGGAGCAGCAGCAGCTGACTGCCCGGTTCAACATCAGTTCACCGTCTCACCTCATACTGTATTGGAGCAGCAGCAGCTGACTGCCCAGTTCAACATCAGTTCACAGTCTCACCTCATACTGTATTGGAGCAGCAGCAGCTGACTGCCCAGTTCAACATCGGTTCACCGTCTCACCTCATACTGTATTGGAGCAGCAGCAGCTGACTGCCCAGTTCAACATCAGTTCACCGTCTCACCTCATACTGTATTCGTTAACTAACTAACTATTTAACTTTGATGGGGAGAACATCCAGGCCCTCGAGGACGTCACCATGGGACTTGGGGCTCTGGTACGGCTGGATTTTTATTTTCTCTTAAATTTCCCCAAAATGTCAGAAAAACACTTATGTTGTTAAGTGACTGAGTTCTGGGGATCAGAGGAGTTGGGGTGAAGTTACCAGGGCCGGTCATAAAGATGGAGAACTTCCTAACATAACTAAGTGGATACGATATACACACTAAAGCTGAAACATCTGTATTTAGCATCAAGTCTACAATGTTGTTAGTTGACCTGTGATTCATTTTTAATGTTTTTATTGTACATCCTTATTTTGTAACTGTCATGAAAATCACTATACAAAGTAAATGTATTATTTATTATGGTCTGACATGTCTGCAGAAATGTTGCAATTTGGTAATGTGTTTTGTTTGGTAAATTGTTTTGTAAATATTAATTCACATTTGTGGTGCAACTAAATAAACAATGAATTATTTAAATCAATACTGTCAATATTGTTAGACGGGCTAACGAGCTAGACGTGCTAACGAGCTAGACGGGCTAACGAGCTAGACGTGCTAACGAGCTAGACGGGCTAACGAGCTAAAGTCCAAACTCAAAACATAAATGGAAAAAACAAAGACAGTAACACCGTAAGAGAATTTTTGTTGGACAAGTTTGCTCACCACCAACAGAAAGCTTCGATTTGACATTATAATCAACTACAATGCTTCACCTCCTACAATATAAACATGGTGTCTACTGACTGTCAACAATTAAAAACAGGAAAAAACATATTTCTAAATATATATTTTTCTACAACCTTATTTTTTTTAAACTCACTAGCTTCTAGAACTCTCATCACCCCAATCAGGAACCAAGTCGTCCAAAAAAGGAAAACACAATCAGAAACCAAGTTGTCCTTACCACGGACATGTCTGATTTCAAGAGGAAACTCCTTAATATCCGTAGTAACTTTCCACCTCACTGCGGAGCTTCTCTCTCTTTTCAGGGTTCACTAGATAGGCATGTTGTTGGATCGGGGCCCAGTCCCCAATGTCATGTTCTAGTACATTTGGTTTGACACATCTGAGAATGAACCCTGATATTCTAATAGCAGGGCAACAATGTCAATATAATTGTACCAAAAATTGTCAGTTGGTTGCATAAATAAATATTTGGTTGCATAGTCCTTTTTTCAAAGTATTTTCAATTACATTTTTCTAGGTGGGATAGCCCCAATGTCAAAACACAGTTTTAACATGTACAAATCAATAACCAATATGCAGAAACAGTTTGTGATAAATTGAAAACCTAAACATAACATGTGCTATATACACAAACATCTGCCACATTAATCATATTACTTTTTAAGCACAAGCACCAAAAACGCTGTTGTTTTGACAAGTAGCAATAAATCACTGATATCAATAAGGGGGGAAATCAGGTTGTACGTGATGTTGAAACTAACACAACTAAAAAACACATGGAAATGGGAGATATATATTACACAACTCTTTAAATGTAGGGGTCCCTAAACAAAGGAACGCAACACTTATTTGTCATCACTCATCGCTAAAATCATTTGTGTGACAGGAGGGAGATGAGGTTGCACATCCTATTAAAACTAACAGCTCAAAAACCACACGGAATCTGGGAATAATGTGTACATCCCTGGTAAGAGGACAACTTGTAGAAAACAGCCAGATACATTTTGATTCAAGTGGGTCACCAACATGGTGTAACACAGCTCTTTTTGTTAAATCTCATAAATAGCCAACGTGTTATTAAGTGTAACACAAATCAACACAACTTTCAATTCAGAGCCTGGGTTTTTCCCCTGATGCTAATATCCATATCATTTTGAAATCAATTGATAAAGAGGCAAACATTTTGGCTTCTACATTGTGACATTATTAAAATACTCCAACTACAATGTTAAAACATTCTACATTTTGACATTAATTCATTGATATCATGAAACAACTTCATGTATTTTCTGATATTTGATCTGAGATCTTTTATATGATTCTCTCTCTGGTCACAGCTAAGAGGTTTCTCTCCTGTGTGTGTTCTCTGGTGTTGTACCAGGCTGTTTGACTGAGTAAAACTCTTCCCACATCGATTAGAGCTATACGATTTCTATTCTGTGTGTATTCTCTGGTGTACTGTCAGAAGGCTAGATGTAACAAAATTCTTCCCACATTGAACACAGCTATAAGGTTTCTCTCCTGTGTGTGTTCTCTGGTGTACTGTCAGATCACCAGATCGAACATAACTCTTCCCACATTGAGTACAGCAAAAAGGTCTCTCTCCTGTGTGTGTTCTCAGGTGTATCTTCAGCTGGCTAGATTGAACAAAACTCTTCCCACATTGATCACAGCTATAGGGTTTCTCTCCTGTGTGTGTTCTCTGGTGTGATATCAGGTTGCTTAGCTGAGTAAAACTCTTCCCACATTGAGTACAGCTAAAAGGTTTCTCTCCTGTGTGTATTCTCTGGTGTAGAGTCAGATTTCTAAATGCAGTAAAACTCTTCCCACATTCATTACAGCTATACGGTTTCTCTCCTGTGTGTGTTCTCTGGTGTGATATCAGGATGCAGAGCTGAGTAAAACTCTTCCCACATTGAGTACAGCTATAAGGTTTCTCACCTGTGTGTGTTCTCTGGTGTGATATCAGGCTGCTTAGCTGAGTAAAACTCTTCCCACATTGATCACAGCTATATTGTTTCTCTCCTGTGTGTGTTCTCTGGTGTGATATCAGGCTGGTTGAACGACCAAAACTCTTCCCACATTGATCACAGCTAAAAGGTTTCTCTCCTGTGTGTATTCTCTGGTGTATCTTCAGATAGCTAGATTGTACAAAACTCTTCCCACATTGAGTACAGCTATAGGGTTTCTCTCCTGTGTGTGTTCTCTGATGAATTTTAATGCCTGATGAGGTGAATCTCTTCCCACAGTCAGAGCAGCAGTGAGTTATCTTCCCTGTGGGTCTCTGCAGGTGTTTCTTGAGGTGTTCTGATCTGGAGAGACTCTTCTCTGCCTTGTCAGCATCACGAGGTTGTTGAGGCTCCCCAGAGGATCTACGATAGTCCCATATCTCTCCTGTGTGAACAACAAAGTCAGACAGATGGTTAAAGGCCCACAACAGCGGAAATCCACTGTAAAAGGGGATGCCAACAGCGTAGCCATGATGTTGTACAACAATTGACGTCTAATGAATGTTAAAATTATTTGACAATTGTCTTAAAATGACCAACAATAGTCATATTTTGTCTTGTTTTCACATTATTAGTAACATCGATGATTGCAGGCTAGAAATAAGTTAAAGTTGTTGAAATCCTAAGCAGTGTGGCAGACGACTTTTGGTCTCCAATATTGGCCCCTTTCTGTGTTTGCTAAAATTGCGGCACGAGGGCGATTTGGTTGTAGAAACTCCTCCCTGCTAATGAGGAAACCACTAGTTATGGATGTAGTGTATCTGGTAATGAGGAAACCACTAGTTTTGGATGTAGTATATCTGGTAATGAGGAAACCACTAGTTATGGATGTAGTATATCTGGTAATGAGGAAACCACTAGTTATGGATGTAGTATATCTGGTAATGAGGAAACCACTAGTTATGGATGTAGTATATCTGCATGGAGCAAAAATGGTGAGCAAAGATTTTAGCTTTTCACAATGTATTCTGAATATTACAGCGCAAGATCAGGAGTGCTACTCAAGGAAACTCACATTAAGCTCTGTGTCTATTCACTAATTCACCACCGTGGGGAAAACTCAGGGGAGTTCTCATAGGCTGACAGCAAAAATAGCCTCCATTTCCAGGTTGCCTATGAGTTCATTTCACACTACTTTGGATTATAATTGTAAGGCTCGCTTGAATCACCTGCTTAATATGTTTGTGTTATTGTCGCAAATCAACTGCTTTATACTTAAAAAACACCTCAACCAATAAAATGCTCTTTGGCTAGCTTTAACATCAGCCTGACAATGAGGGTTTGTACACCAAGTGTTTAACAAATTGGCCCATAACTTCACCTAACAACAACACAGACCTACTGTAGGACCCATAACTTCACCTGACAACAACATAGACCTACTGTAGGACCCATAACTTCACCTAACAACAACATAGACCTACTGTAGGACCCATAACTTCACCTAACAACAACACAGACCTACTGTAGGACCCATAACTTCACCTAACAACAACATAGACCTACTGTAGGACCCATAACTTCCCCTAATAACAACATAGACCTACTGTAGGACCCATAACTTCACCTAACAACATATACCTACTGTAGGACCCATAACTTCACCTAACAACATAGACCTACTGTAGGACCCATAACTTCACCTAACAACAACACAGACCTACTGTAGGACCCATAACTTCACCTAACAATAACATAGACCTATTGTAGGACCCATAACTTTATCTAACAACAACATAGACCTACTGTAGGACCCATAACTTCACCTAACAATAACACAGACCTACTGTAGGACCCATAACTTCACCTAACAATAACACAGACCTACTGTAGGACCCATAACTTCACCTAACAACAACATAGACCTACTGTAGGACCCATAACTTCACCTAACAATAACATAGACCTACTGTAGGACCCATAACTTCACCTAACAATAACATAGACCTACTGTAGGACGCATAACTTTATCTAACAACAACATAGACCTACTGTAGGACCCATAACTTCACCTAACAATAACATATACCTACTGTAGGACCCATAACTTTATCTAACAACAACATAGACCTACTGTAGGACCCATAACTTCACCTAACAACAACATAGACCTACTGTAGGACCCATAACTTCCCCTAATAACAACATAGACCTACTGTAGGACCCATAACTTCACCTAACAACATATACCTACTGTAGGACCCATAACTTCACCTAACAACATAGACCTACTGTAGGACCCATAACTTCACCTAACAACAACACAGACCTACTGTAGGACCCATAACTTCACCTAACAATAACATAGACCTATTGTAGGACCCATAACTTTATCTAACAACAACATAGACCTACTGTAGGACCCATAACTTCACCTAACAATAACACAGACCTACTGTAGGACCCATAACTTCACCTAACAATAACACAGACCTACTGTAGGACCCATAACTTCACCTAACAACAACATAGACCTACTGTAGGACCCATAACTTCACCTAACAATAACATAGACCTACTGTAGGACCCATAACTTCACCTAACAATAACATAGACCTACTGTAGGACCCATAACTTTATCTAACAACAACATAGACCTACTGTAGGACCCATAACTTCACCTAACAATAACATATACCTACTGTAGGACCCATAACTTTATCTAACAACAACATAGACCTACTGTAGGACCCATAACTTCACCTAACAATAACACAGACCTACTGTAGGACCCATAACTTCATCTAACAACAACACAGACGTAGGACTATAAATCATTTAATATTTCAGGTGAAACATGGAAACTAAAATGTCTTTGTCATGACATTTCATAACCTGATCACCAGATAATTTTGTGAATAATCCCACTAGGCTACTCTGTGATGTGTTGTCATTCTAAATGTCCTGAATAAAGGAAAAAGCTCTGTGTGTTGTACAATAGCCTATCCATCAAGGAACAGTTCTCTACACATTATGAGATAAGTCTCTCTGTTTCCAAACAGACTAACGAGACCCTACTGTAAATCAAGCAGACAATAACACATTATAAACATCAATTTGTTAGGGATGTTGGATCCAACATGGAGCACGGCATAACTGTCTTTACCAGAGTAATGAATGAAGAAGCACTTTGATTGTTGTTGCATATCGTGATGTTTGTCATTCAGAAAATGATTTCCTGGATCAGCTGATGATAGTTGAACATGTGACTGTAACTAAACATCTACAGTATTAAGTATTATGTGTAATTATTGAAGAACCGCATTAATGACCATTTGGGTGACTCTTGGTTAGAACCACTGGATTTAGCAAACTGAAATGATTTAGGATTTATTTATTTTCCTTCAGGGAACAGTAATTATAGTCATGAAGTTACACTCCCTTTCAGTCGGTCAACTTCGGTACAACATACTATGGGGAAAGAGAATCATTCCCCAACTGACCCAAACAGATACTAAATGAAACGGCCCCTGGCAGACCACCCAGACCTGACCCCGCAAGATTGTTGTCAATTTATTAATTGTCTTTTGTTTGAAACACTCCTGTCAATGTTGAGTAAAGACACACACCTAATTAAGCATATAGAAGTAGGACTAGTCTACCTGGTTACACATATAGAAGTAGGACTAGTCTACCTGGTTACACATATAGAAGTAGGACTAGTCTACCTGGTCACACATATAGAAGTAGGACTAGTCTACCTGGCCTGTGTGCAAATGTAGGCCTATAAATGTGCCCATTTGGGGATGTCTGATAGTATTTCTGATTGTCTTAACGCACCACCACTAATGAATTGTGGAGCTTCTCAAAGTAATTTTGTCTTCATTTTCAAACAACACGTAAACAAAGTCTAATCAAAATCATTTGCCGATGACAATAGTTCCTCAAAGTATTTTAGTAAAATATTTCCAGCTCTCGTCCTTTCGATAACCACTCAGCATAAAAAGGGAAACATGTAATTCTCTGATCCTGTGGAAATGTCATAAAATACCTGATTACTTCTTATCCTTTGCACAAATAGCCTACAGCTGTGTCTGTCCAGAACTCACTGGAGCAGGAAACTGAGGGTGTAGAATATTTTATACAATGTTGCAAGCTTGCTATCCGAGTTTCACTGACCCAGTTGATAGTTGATATAATGTTTCAGGTTTGTTGTAGACAGGCCATGTGCAGCCAAAGTGATTTCTAGGATATTTATTTTTATCACAATATTTTCTGCCTGCAGAATGCAGGTCAGGTCATGTTGACGACTGGCTCCTTCTAGGTCAGGTCATGTTGACGACTGGCTCCCTCTAGGTCAGGTCATGTTGACGACTGGCTCCCTCTAGGTCAGGTCATGTTGACGACTGGCTCCCTCTAGGTCAGGTCATGTTGACGACTGGCTCCCTCTAGGTCAGGTCATGTTGACGACTGGCTCCCTCTAGGTCAGGTCATGTTGACGACTGGCTCCCTCTAGGTCAGGTTACGTTGACGACTGGCTCCCTCTAGGTCAGGTCATGTTGACGACTGGCTCCCTCTAGGTCAGGTCATGTTGACGACTGGCTCCCTCTGGTCAGGTCATGCTGACGACTAGCTCCCTCTAGGTCAGGTCATGTTGACGACTGGCTCCCTCTAGGTCAGGTTACGTTGACGACTGGCTCCCTCCCTCTAGTCAGGTTATAGCGACGACTGGCTCCCTCGTCATTTGTGTGTCTTATTTATTTAATCAAACAGCGTGCTTAAAGCATCAGACAAGTTCAGTACATATAGTTGATTTTATTAAAACACATGGGGTGATTGGTAGAAAGAACAGATGACTCTTGGTTGACCAAGATGTATTTTAGTTGGGGACAGCACTAGAATATGATGTTGGGGCTCCCGAGTGGCACAGCAGACACTGCATCTCAGTGCTTGAGGCGTCACTACAGACACCCTGGTTCAAATTCAGGCTGTATCAAAACCGGCCGTGATTGAGAGTCCCATAGGGCGGCGCACAACTGGCCCAGCGTCGTCAGTCATTGTAAATAAGAATTTGTTCTTAACTGACTTGCCTAGTTCAATAAAGGTTACATTTAAATAAAAATAAAAAATAGTGTTTCATGACAAACCATTTTTTACAAATCCGTCAAGGCACCAACTTTGAGAAGGGTTTAAAACAAAGGTTTCAAACCAATTCATGAATGTAATTAAATCTAGGTATGTCTTGCCTTTAATGTAATGGCATGAAAAAAAATTGGCTGAATATTATACAATGACTTATCAACAGCTCTAACAATTTGCCTCCACAGGAAATCTACACTGGCAGTTATAGAATATACTATATAGCCTAGAAACCTGGTTAAACTATCATTATGACATCATGGATGAATTCTAGAATATACCATATAGCCTAGAAACCTGGTTAAACTATCATTATGACATCATGGATGAATTCTAGAATATACTATATATCCTAGAAACCTGGTTAAACTATCATTATGACATCATGGATGAATTCTAGAATATACTATATATCCTAGAAACCTGGTTAAACCATCATTATGACATCATGGATGGCCAGTCCTTGTATTCATAGTGCAGTGAATTCAGGGGGAGGCCCTGAGCTGAACTCAAACCTGGGTCCAGTGACTTTCAAGCCAACACCTTATAACTGTTACGCCAAGATGTCTGAACTTCTTGAAGAGGTCGCTAGGTGTTGAGTTACGGTTGCTACAATAGCTTTCTCTATGAATTTCAGAGTGGTTACACTTCTCCTTCCCCCATCCCTCAGCTGTTTACCAAACCAAGCCTCTGGGCAGCCATTTTGTTGCTGTTTAAAAAACCCACACAACCCATCAATCTGCAGTTCAAACAATAACAAAGCTGTCATTCCACCACTGTTTTGGTTTTAAGATGATTATGGGGTTGGAGAAATGTAACTACAGACAGACCTATGGATGCAAGGACTGACCATCCATGATATCAACATTATAGTTTTAATCATGTTGAGGCTATACAGTGTTGATTTACATTGTTTCTAAACATTAGAGTAAAAAAAGCTTATTTGGGGTTCTGATGGGGTACAACAGTTGAACTAAGCTCATGAGGCATGTGTTATATTCTTCAAGAATCAATGGCTATAAATAACTAATATAAAAGTCACAATATGGATGTAGCAATTGCATATTTCCCCTTTAACACCAAACATCAGTTCAACAACTGCAGAGTTTGTGCCTCTGTATTTAAGACAGTACTTACTAGTGTTAATCAGGGAACGGTTTCTCAAACCCATCTTATGGCTAAGTTCACCGTTAGAACCATTGGACGCCTTAAGATGCGTTTGGGAAACCGGGCCCAGATGTCCAGTTTCCTCCTCTTTCGATGTGACAGTCATCTCCTCCTCATCTTTCACTCCATAAACTGCATCCTCCTCCTCTTTCACTCTGAACGCGTCTTTTTCTTCTTTCACAGTAACGGCCTCACCCTCTACTTCTTGTTTTACTGTGATATCCTCTTCTTTATCAGGAGGAGAGTAGCTCAGTAACCGCATGGTTGTGAATGTTAGCTAGCTAGGCTAATGCTAACTTAACCAACCCGCTAGCTGAATAATAACAACAACACCGTAAATATGAAATTAAATCTGATAACTAACTAGACGACAGAAGTGGGTTTAAAACACAGTGGCTAAAATACACTAACGCGTCTAAAGAGCTTTATTGGTTCGGCTATTTTGTCTAGCAAACTACCGAGGAGGCTGAATAACTGTTGTTGCTGTTAAAAGAAGAGTTCCGTCCACTACATTATACGTCACACCAACAGCATCGCCTTAAATTCCCAGACCGCCATCTGCCGACTGGAGTGGGTAACGCAGTTGAGTAAAATGTTTATTTTGTCAAACAAAAAGTTAAAGGGTAGGAATAAGGGACATCGCTGGTACTAAAATATTCATTAGCCCCCCCTAAATAAATCAATATCAGTCAATATGTTTTTTCTGTGATTTCTTTTTTTCGTCAACGTCGCATCTTAAACTTCATATCAGGCCGGCACTAGGACCGGGGGAGGCTGCTGCTGCACTAGGACCAGGGGAGGCTGCTGCTGCACTAGTGACTGTTAGACTTTCTTCAGCAAAGATGGCGGACAGAAATACTAGGAGAGAGGGGTACCTCTACACAGAACTGAACTGGATCAAAGATGGCGGACAGAAATACTAGGAGAGAGGGGTACCCCTACACAGAACTGATCTGGATCAAAGATGGTGGACAGAAATACTAGGAAAGAGGGGTACCTCTACACAGAACTGAACTGGATCAAAGATGGCGGACAGAAATACTAGGAAAGAGGGGTACCCCTACACAGAACTGAACTGGATCAAAGATGGCGGACAGAAATACTAGGAAAGGGGGGTACCCCTACACAGAACTGAACTGGATCAAAGATGGAGGACAGAAATACTAGGAGAGAGGGGTACCCCTACACAGAACTGAACTGGATCAAAGATGGAGGACAGAAATACTAGGAGAGAGGGGTACCCCTACACAGAACTGAACTGGATCAAAGATGGCGGACAGAAATACTAGGAGAGAGGGGTACCCCTACACAGAACTGAACTGGATCAAAGATGGAGGACAGAAATACTAGGAAAGAGGGGTACCCCTACACAGAACTGAACTGGATCAAAGATGGCGGACAGAAATACTAGGAAAGAGGGGTACCCCTACACAGAACTGAACTGGATCAAAGATGGCGGACAGAAATACTAGGAGAGAGGGGTACCCCTACACAGAACTGAACTGGATCAAAGATGGAGGACAGAAATACTAGGAGAGAGGGGTACCCCTACACAGAACTGATCTGGATCAAAGATGGAGGACAGAAATACTAGGAGAGAGGGGTACCCCTACACAGAACTGAACTGGATCAAAGATGGAGGACAGAAATACTAGGAGAGAGGGGTACCCCTACACAGAACTGATCTGGATCAAAGATGGCGGACAGAAATACTAGGAGAGAGGGGTACCCCTACACAGAACTGAACTGGATCAAAAATGGAGGACAGAAATACTAGGATGGAAGCAAATGTAAGGGATTATAGCGTCATAACGAATCATGCAGAAACATGTACAGTTGACAGGAATGTTAGTTAATGTAGAGACAAACGATTATGCTTTTTTTTTATCGTAAAGTTCATTTACAAAAATCGCGATTTAGCAAGCTAGCTGACATGCTAACATTAGCCAACTAGCTGACTAGTTAACATTAGCCAGCTAGCTGACTAGCTAACATTAACCAGCTAGCTGACTAGCTAACATTAGCCAGCTAGCTGTTTAGCTAACATTAGCCAGCTAACTGACTAGCTAACGTTAACCAACTAGCTGACTAGCTAACTTTAGCCAGCTAGCTGACTAGCTAACATTAGCCAGCTAGCTGACTAGCTAAGATTAGCCAGCTAGCTGACTAGCTAACATTAGCCAGCTAGCTGGGCTAGCTTTATGGGTGTTATGACATGAGTATGAAATTGTCATTCTGGTTGTTTTAGGGACTCCTGAAACAACCAGCAAACCAGGCTGTCGTTTTGTGAAACAGTGAATGTATAGAATCTAGTTAGCTGAAGAATTTACTGCAAATTGAATGTACAATTGTGTAAGCTTGCCTTGCTGATATTTGCCATGCAGATAGATGAAATAACGTAGCTAGCTATGTTCTTGCATATTGTGCAGTGGATGATTATAATACCTGTATGTCTATGGATGTGTAGCTAGCTATCTAGCCGATCTGTGTATGGACCCAAACGTTTGCTATACATATTAGTTCAGAACCTATGAACCTCAGCTATCATAGCCAGTTGTATCAACTTCAAAACAGCCTGAATGACATTAATGAAGCCTATGGATTGAGTAGAATATAATATCATGTTGTGCCAAGGATGCAAGTCGTATATACATGTAGTTATTACCATGCATGAGATCCCCACATTGTAGCCTGTACATTTAATATATTCACTGATCATGTACTCTACCTTGGCAAATAAAGGTGCAGTTTAGGTATGAATGTCTTTGAGATTATTTTTCAGTCATATCCAATACCATGAGTATCAAATTCCAGTCTTTGAATGACGCTGTGTCTGCATGTATGTATTACAATTATACACTTCAACAGTGTTTACCAATCTTGGTCCTGGGACATCAATGGTTACACATTGTAACTAATAGACTAGAAACAGGATTTAACTAGTTAATTCATATATACAGAAATATAATGTTAAAAAACAGAACACTACACTTCCTATGCATCATGTAAATACTCTAACAATGGTTCATCTCAACATCTAATGTCCTTCATCTGCATTGATCTGATAAACACAGGATAGGTGGAGTATTTCATCACATTACACTTCATTTCAACCAGTAGAGAAAGTGAAACGCTTTATTGAAAAGCTCATTATCCAAGTGTTATGAATACAAGTTTCAATCAGTACTTCAATGCACATCTGTTGTGCATTATAAAAACAGAGGAAGAAAGAGGAGGTGGTGAGAGAGGTGTAAAAGACAGAAAGGGAAAGAGGTAAGCACATAGGAGCAGGGAAGGCAGCACATGATTAATGAATCACAGTGCTACATAAATATTCTCTCAGTTAATCACAATTACATAATGATGGGACTGGGGGTTGGCATCCTCTCACATCAAAACATACCTGCAGACGAGAGACAGATGGAGAGAGAGAGCATGTTTAAGCCTTGTGTTTTTAGTTTTTATTCTGACATTGTTAGTCATCAATCAGGAGGTGAAATGCAAAACTGACCTTGGATCATTAACTCTGGGACTACTGCGTCTCTATCTGTATTTCAATGTAAAGCATCTCTTTAATAATACTTCCTGTATAATATAAACTGACCTGGGATCATTAACTCTGGGACTACTGCATCTCTGTCTGTATTTCAATGTAAAGCATCTCTTTAATAATACTTCCTGTATAATATAAACTGACCTTGGGTCATTAACTCTGGGACTACTGCATCTCTCTCTGTGTTTCAATGTAAAGCATCTCTTTAATAATACTTCCTGTATAATATAAACTGACCTGGGATCATTAACTCTGGGACTACTGCATCTCTGTCTGTATTTCAATGTAAAGCATCTCTTTAATAATACTTCCTGTATAATATAAACTGACCTGGGATCATTAACTCTGGGACTACTGCATCTCTGTCTGTATTTCAATGTAAAGCATCTCTTTAATAATACTTCCTGTATAATATAAACTGACCTTGGGTCATTAACTCTGGGACTACTGCATCTCTCTCTGTGTTTCAATGTAAAGCATCTCTTAAATAATACTTCCTGTATAATATAAACTGACCTGGGATCATTAACTCTAGGACTACTGCATCTCTGTCTGTATTTCAATGTAAAGCATCTCTTTAATAATACTTCCTGTTGACCTGACCAAGTGACCTCTCACCTCTGATCATGCTGTGCCCTCTATGTAGCCAGTTCAGATGCAGGAGGGGTTCACCGACACAGCTGATATAACCTAGAGGATTTAGGGAGAAGAGGAGAGAGGGATGAAGTGAAGGAGAGAGACTGTTATTGAGAAAATAAGGTAGTTAAAGCGACAGTGTTCAACAGTAATCTGTGTGTGGCCTCACCTGGTGTCCACACCACACAAAGTGGCTGCAGAGTACTTTATGCTGAAAAACATGAACGGACATACAAGGACAAACAATATAGCGTAGTTATAGAAATAATGAAGTGTCTTACTATTCTCCATGGTTGGCCCTCTTGCCTATTCTTTGAAGGTGGAAGGAGCCACAGTTATACACCTGAGCCTGCTTACTGCACAACACAATCCATCAATCAGATAGATACATGAGTGTGAAGGTGTGAGTTATAGGGTGTCTAATTGTTCTACATTTTTTCAATATGGGTGATTTAAAATAGCCTGTTTTATTTTTGCACAGACATCACACCCTTACCTAAACAGCACCCTCACATGAGAAGTAGAAATCAAAGGGAGAGAAACTGTGAATTTAATAACTGCAGTTGACATAGCTAAGTAAATGGAAGAATACTCTTATTGCAATGTGAGTGGCTCTTAAAAGAGCGTTTGATTGTGCATAGTGTAGTCTATGGTGTTGCCAGGGAACAGCACCCTCTTTGAAGAAGTAGGAGGTGAAGATCTCCTGCACATGGATTGCCTCTCTTGCTGCGTTGTTGGACCCCATCCTTGAAACATCCTGCAGAGCAGCAGACTCCTCCTCTGGCACACGGCGGCGAGCTGCAGATCCCCTCCTGGTCCTTGGTCACCCAACCTTGCAGTGCCCTACACGGTAACTGTAGGCAATCGTTTTGAAGGAATCTCCAGTTACAGGGTCTCTGTAGGAATATGGAAGACAATGTAATTATTAGACTGTTACATCACCAGGTCATTGTGGATTACTAAAGTATAATATCCCTGATAACAAATCATGATAACATTGGATTGATAGATGCATGGGCACACATATGTACATGTGTAGCATGTGACAATAACAGGATCATATCAAGGATGGCATCACAAATGAATACATAAATACCACTTGAAGCTTGATGATGAGTTGATCATTTGAATCAGCTGTGCAGTGTGAAGGCAAAAACAACAATTTGCCCCTCTGAGTCCCCAGGACTGAGAACCACTGCTCTTCATTGGGACCTCTTCATATGTAGACTGGCTTTCATAGAGCTCTTTATCTGAGGACAGACAACCTCACAAGAAACAGACTTCATTATAGTCAAATTACACCACACTGAATATTATGTTACTATTATCTCTGTCCTCACTTCTAGGGACAGGAACTACACAAAAGTACCTGCCCTATCCAGAATAGCCTCCTCTCTCACTGACAGTTGGGGCTGCTATCCTTTCACCCTCCTCCATGGCTGTTAGCTAGCTACCTACAAATGTATTTGGAGTTTGTTTTTTACAGTGATAAATACATCAAGATAGCTAGCTAATATGAAGTTAGGTAGCTGGTGATGTTTCATTCACTTAGCTATCTATCTATCTATACAGAATGTGAAGTTGTCTAGATAGCTCATTTAGCAGCTCATTTGAGTTAGCCTGCACTCTGGCTAGTTAGCTAATAATACATTATTTACTTACTTGAATAGGTTCTTCCAGCCATGTGGACAACTGGAAACAGGGCAGTAAAGTTTGTCACCAGAGCGTTTTAGAGGATATTACTATTGAACTATGTACCCATTTAATAACCAGACCTTCATACAAACTTGCTCTGCTGAATTCTTGACGGAGTCACAATGGGCGGCCTAAGAGGCATCTAGTCCATCTGCTGACTGGACGCAGTTCAGTAAAATGTACATTTTATCTTCAGACAACAAGTTAAAGTGTAGGAAGCATGAGTTTTTACTCACCAGTGTAACAACACAGTGTGGTTAAAGACTTAGTAAGTTAGTTGTAGCCACGATCTGGTTCCCTATAAGTACAAACAGTTATGTTTTTGTTTTAAATTTACAAAATTAAAATTACAAATTTACATTTTAAAATGTTTTCTTCACTCAAGTATTACAATTTTTTTTTTTTTACGGGTGTAGGGTGGAAGCTGACTCCCCGTAAGAGAGAATTACTGTCAGTCGGCTTCCAGTATAGGTCTGTGCTAAAGCCATCCCCATTCCTCTTAAATCAAAATGTCCAGATAACTTGTTTCATGTGCATCTAAGTTGATGGTGAATTTCAGATGTTCACTGCTTGTATTGATGAAAGAGTAGAATCGATGAAGTTCCTCTGCTGTCCTCTGGAATAGAAGGAATAGATGTAACATCAATGAAGTCATTTTCAGAGCCTGATAAGGTGCTAGAATGGATTGTTAGGGCTGACAATCACATTCTTCTCTAACAACCCCACATATAGACTGGCATAATTAGATGCTATTTTTTAAAACTACAATGACCATAATGCACTGCATGCCGACTTGTCTTGTCTGTGTTTCTTTTACACCTGCTTTGTAAAAGAGACAGAAGAATGCACAACGGTCAATGCAATCTGGGGTCCTTGGGACATCCCTACCCTAAACCCTAACCTTAACTCTAACCATTTTAAATGTCAACTTCAATGGGCTAGGGACGTCCCAAGGATGTATCTCCACCTGAAAATACATGATCTAAATGATTGATCATTGGTATTCAGCAGTCATAAAGCCTTATTTACTTTAATGAACTACTAAAATAGTGATTTTGTCAGACAGCAGCTCTACACATTATTGACTGACTGATCCATTCATCCTTCCATCCCTCCTCAGCCTTCCTCTCCTCTGAAGACCCAGTGAGGGTGGAGCTCAGTCAGAGAGCTGTTGAGGGACTGGTTAGGAAGAACACTTCTACAGCCAGAGAGGTGAGAGGTCACACATGGTTTAGATGGTAAATATTTATGTCCCCTTAGCGGTTCATCACGTCAGCAAAAGGGAACATGTTCCATCATCCATGTTTATTTACATTAGTGCAAATTGTCCACTGATCTTGGTGTAATTTCTCACCCCTTTCATCTGTATGAAAGTTAATTTCCCCTCAGGCACACACATTTGTTCTTTGATATTATGAAGGTAATTTGTGTAAAATGTACTTTTCCCCACTCATTCACCCCATCTCTTTACATTGCTGATGCATATTTGGTGGCCTGACTGCATCCAGACTGTCAAAGGCCCATCCTGGTAGATCTGAACCAAATGCAACTTGGAGTGATCGGATGACAGAAGTCACATTTAGGTGCCAGGTGTAACTGAGGCCATAGATGCTCCATATCCATAACTTTGAGTGTTAGATATATGACTAAAGGTTTTTCTTTCTGTGTTGCATGGGCAGTCAAGAAATGGAACAGCAAGGCCACAGAACATGACATAAGCAGAGCTGTGGGAGACCACCTCAAGCCCCTGGTAGAGCCGGGGGTGGTGTTTACCACTCCACCACGCCTTCAGCAGGCTGGAAATGTGGGATTGATCTGTTTGATCCATTTGTTTGTTTCAGTAGTTGAATCCATTGACATATTGTTCATTTTCAACGAATGCACTGGATTGGTTGAAAAGTGATAAACTTACATACCATGCACTATTTGACATAGTGGGAGATATACTGAATTTACACTTAGACCAAGAGTCTGTTGATTGGTGGGTCATGTTCAAATCAAATCAAGCTTTATTTATACAGCACATTTCAGACATGGATGCAACACAATGGCTTCACAGGAAAAAACACAAAAATGAAAATTAACAAAAATGTACTATACAAACATAAGAGGATAAAAACAGAAGAATAACTGAAAGAGTAATGAGCATTCTAAGGAAACGACATTGATTCAAATATTAACAATTCATTGATGCATATATGATGCAACATCCAACCCAAAATATCAGCTTGTTTTACTACATTGTTTGTTGTTACGTTCCCCAGCAAGAAAACCAGAAATGTCCCTTAAATAGAAGAGGGAACTAACAAAGAGTCACTGACAACAACCACAACTAAACAGGTGGGGTTTTAGGAGGGGCTCTGATAGACACTATGGGGGTGTCCACTGGAAGTTGACTAATAACAACAACTGGGACATAAAAGACACCCACCATGAGACCCACTAAATCTGCCCAAGAAGAGGAAAACAAAAGAAAAACCCACACCAAATTTAAAGACAGGAAGCAAACCAAAAAGGTGGAGCAACTAAAGGTGTTGACTCTCCACATGTATCAAGACAACTGGAGCACTGGGCCAGACACTCTTAAATAGAACCTGGACCAGCTCAGGTGAAACACCTTCCCACTAACGAGATGGACAAGCCAGCACAGGTGTAACACATACTGACTAACGAGGTGACACCAATCAGTGCGTCCTACGTGCTAATGAGCTAGACGTGCTAACGAGCTAACACCAATCAGTGCACCGAAGACACATTTCAGTTGTACAACTGACTTGGTATCCCCCTTTCCTACGTGCTAAAGTCCAACCTCAAAACATAAATGGAAAAACCAAAGCCTGAAACACCTTCCCCTTTAAGACAACAAATATATCCAATGTTTTTGTTGGACAAGTTTGCTCACCACCAACAGAAAACAACTTCCATTTCACATAATCATCTACAATGCTTCACCTTCTACAAAATAAGCACGGTGTCTACTGGCTGTCACCAATTAAAAACAAGAAAAAACACGTATTTCTAAATAATAATATACAATCGTGTTATTTTTTTCTCCTATAGAATCCTAAAACTCACTAGCTTCTAGAACTCTCGTCTTCCTAAAACTCACTAGCTTCTAGAACTATCGTCCCCTTGGAACGAGCCCAAACAAAACTCATCTCCAATACGGAAAAACGTGTCAAAATAAATTGTGATCCATGGTAACGCACTGCTGCCCACCCTTGAGACAATCAGCAACCAAGTTGTCCTTACCACAGACAGGTCTAATTTCAAGAGGAAACTCCTGCAATATCCATAGTAACTTTCCACCTCACTGCAGAGCTTCTCTCTCTTTTCAGGGTTCACTAGATAGGCATGTTGTTGGATCAGGGCCCAGTCCCCAATGTCATGCTCTAGTACATTTGGGTTGGCACATCTGAGAATGAACCCTGATATTATAAAAGCAGGGCAACAATGTCAATATAACTGTACCCAAAAATTGTCAGTTGGTTGCATAAATAATTATGATTACTAAATGTTACATGAAATGTAAATATGAAATATTTGGTTGCATAGTCTTATTTTCAAAGTCTTTTCAATTACATTTTGCTAGGTGGGATAGCCCAATGTCAAAACACAGTTTTAACATGTCCAAATCAATAACCAATATGCAGAAACAGTTTGGAATAATCAAAAACCTAAACATAAAATGTGCTATATACACAAACATCTGCCATAATAATCATATTACTTGTATTTTTTTAAACAAGCACCTTATAAACTGCACAAGCAGCAATAAATCACTGATATCCATTAGGGGGGAAATCAGGTTGTACTTGCTGTTGAAACTAACAACTAAAAAACACATGGAAATGGGACATATATTTTACCTCACTGGGTAGAGGACAACCTGCAGAAGACAGTCAGCTACATTTTGGAGTGATGCATTTAAACTTAGGGGTCACTAAACAAAGGAACGCAACACTTATTTGTCATCACTCATCGATATCATGTTGAAATCATTTGTGCGAGAAGAGGGAGATGAGGTTGCAAGTCCTGTTAAAACTAACACCTCAAAAACCACACGGAATCTGGGAATAATGTGTACATCACTGGTTAGAGGACAATTTGTAGAAAACAGCTAGCTACATTTTGAAGTGTTGCATTTTGATTCCAGTGGGTCACCAACGTGGTAAGTGTAACACAACTCTTTTTTTGTTAAATCACATAAATAGTAACTCTTCCATTTCAGAGCCTGGATTTTCCCCTGAGGCTAATATCCATATCATGTTGAAATCAATAGAACAGGGAACAAACGTTTAGGGTTCTACATTGTGACATCATTAATATTCTCCTACTACAATGTTAAAACATTCTACATTGTGACATTAATTCATTGATATCATCAAACAACTCCATCATGTATTTTCTGATGTTTAATCAGAAGTCTTTTATCAGATTATCTCTGGTCACAGCTATAAGATTTCTCTCCTGTGTGTATTCTCGTGTACTGTCAGACCGCTAGATGAAACAAAACTCTTCCCACATTGATTACAGCTATAAGGTTTCTCTCCTGTGTGTGTTCGTCGGTGTATAGTCAGATAGCTAGATTGACTAAAACTCTTCCCACAATGATCACAGATATAAGGTTTCTCTCCTGTGTGCGTTCTCTGGTGCATTGTCAGATAGCTAGATTGACTAAAACTCTTCCCACATTGACCACAGATATAAGGTTTCTCTCCTGTGTGCATTCTCTGGTGCTTTGTCAGATAGCTAGATTGACTAAAACTCTTCCCACATTGACCACAGATATAAGGTTTCTCTCCTTTGTGCGTTCTCTGGTGCATTGTCAGATAGCTAGATTGACTAAAACTATTCCCACATTGATCACAGATATAAGGTTTCTCTCCTGTGTGTATTCTCTGGTGTGAAGTCAGAGAGCCAGATGTAGTAAAACTCTTCCCACATTGATTACAGCTATATGGTTTCTCTCCTGTGTGTGTTCGTCGGTGTATAGTCAGATAGCAAGATGTAGTAAAACTCTTCCCACATTGATCACAGCTATAAGATTTCTCTCCTGTGTGTCTTCTCTGGTGTAGTGTCAGAGTTCTAGATGCAGCAAAATTCTTCCCACATTGACCACAGCTATAAGGTTTATCTCCTGTGTGTATTCTCTGGTGCACTGTCAGCTCTCCAGATCGACCAAAACTCTTCCCACATTGATCACAGCTATACAATTTCTCTCCTGTGTGTGTTCTCTGGTGTGATACCAGATGGCCAGATTGACCAAAACTTTTCCCACATTGACCACAGCTATAAGGTTTCTCTCCTGTGTGTATTCTCTTGTGTTGAGTCAAATGGCAAGATTGACCAAAACTCTTCCCACATTGACCACAGCTATAAGATTTCTCTCCTGTGTGTGTTCTCTGATGAATTTTAATGCCTGATGAGGAAGTAAATCTCTTCCCGCAGTCAGAGCAGCAGTGAGTTCTCTTCCCTGTGGATCTCTGCAGGTGTTTCTTGAGGTGTTCTGATGTGGAGAGACTCTTCTCTGCCTCTTCAGCATCACGAGGTTGTTGAGGCTCCCCAGAGGATCCACGATAGTCCCGTCTCTCTCCTGTGTTAACAACAAAGTCAGACAGATGATTAAAGGCCCACAACAGCGGTAATCCACTGTAAAAGGTGATGCCAACAGCGGCGCCATGATGTTGGACAACAATTGACGTCTGTAATGAATGTTAAAATTATTTGACATTTGCCTTAAAATGAGCAAGAATAGTCATATGTTGTCTTGTTTTCACATTAGTAGTGACATTGATGATTGTAGGCTAGAAATAAGTTATTCATGTTGTTGAAACTCTAAGCAGTGTGCCGGGCGGCTTTTGGTCTCCAATATAGGCCCCTTTCTGTATTTGCTAAAATTGCGGCACGAGGACAATTTGATTGCAGAAACTCCTCCCTGCTAATAAGGAAACCGATAGTTATGGATGTACTATATCTGCCTGGAGCAAAAATGGTGAGCAAAGATTTTAGTTTTTCACAATGTATTCTGAATGTGAATGGGGGAAAACTCAGGGGAGTAACCTCCATTTCCAGGTTGCTTATGAGTGCATTTCACACTACTTTGGATTATAATTGTAAGGCTCGTTTGAATGTCCTGTTTAACCTCTATGGGCTAGGTGGGACGCTCAGCCAGTTGAATCCCGTGGCGTGATATTCAAATACCTTAGAAATGCTATTACTTCAATTTCTCAAACATATGACTATTTTACACCATTTTAAAGACAAGACTCTCCTTTATCTAACCACACTGTCCGATTTCAAAAAGGCTTTACAACAAAAGCAAAACATTAGATTATGTCAGCAGAGTACCAAGCCAGAAATAATCAGACACCCATTTTTCAAGCTAGCATATAATGTCACAAAAACCAAAACCACAGCTAAATGCAGCACTAACCTTTGATGATCTTCATCAGATGACAATCCTAGGACATGATGTTATACAATACATGCATGTTTTGTTCAATCAAGTTCATATTTATATCAAAAACCAGCTTTTTACATGAGCACGTGACGTTCAGAACTAGCATACCCCCCGCAAACTTCCGGTGAATTTACTAAATTACTCACGATAAACAATCACAAAAAACATAACACAATTAATCTTCTCCTTTCCCCCTTCTGATAACCAGGCGGCGAATCGCATCTCTGCATGTCTGGCAGACATATCAGTGTGGATGACGGATCACCACCTCAAGCTGAACCTCGGCAAGACGGAGCTGCTCTTCCTCCCGGGGAAGGACTGCCCGTTCCATGATCTCGGCATCACGGTTGACAACTCCCTTGTGTCCTCCTCCCAGAGTGCTAAGAACCTTGGCGTGATCCTGGACAACACCCTGTCGTTCTCCACTAACATCAAGGCGGTGACCCGATCCTGTAGGTTCATGCTCTACAACATTCGCAGAGTACGACCCTGCCTCACACAGGAAGCGGCGCAGGTCCTAATCCAGGCACTTGTTATCTCCCGTCTGGATTACTGCAACTCGCTGTTGGCTGGGCTCCCTGCCTGTGCCATTAAACCCCTACAACTCATCCAGAACGCCGCAGCCCGTCTGGTGTTCAACCTTCCCAAGTTCTCTCACGTCACCCCGCTCCTCCGCTCTCTCCACTGGCTTCCAGTTGAAGCTCGCATCCGCTACAAGACCATGGTGCTTGCCTACGGAGCTGTGAGGGGAACGGCACCTCCATACCTTCAGGCTCTGATCAGGCCCTACACCCAAACAAGGGCACTGCGTTCATCCACCTCTGGCCTGCCGGCCCCCCTACCTCTGAGGAAGCACGGTTCCCGCTCAGCCCAGTCCAAACTGTTCGCTGCTCTGGCACCCCAATGGTGGAACAAGCTTCCCTCACGACGCCAGGACAGCGGAGTCAATCACCACCTTCCGGAGACACCTGAAACCCCACCTCTTTAAGGAATACCTGGGATAGGATAAAGTAATCGTTCTAACCCCCCCCCCTAAAAGATTTAGATGCACTATTGTAAAGTGGTTGTTCCACTGGATATCATAAGGTGAATGCACCAATTTGTAAGTCGCTCTGGATAAGAGCGTCTGCTAAATGACTTAAATGTAAATGTAAATGTAAATAACAATTATTTTAAGAATTATAGATACAGAAATCCTTTATGCACTCGCTATGTCCGATTTTAAAATTGCTTTTCGGTGAAAGCACATTTTGCAATATTCTGAGTACATAGCCCGGCCATCACAGGCTAGCTATTTTGACACCCACCAAGTGTGGTACTCACCAAACTCCGATTTACTATTAGAAAAGTTTGATTACCTTTGCTGTCTTCGTCAGAATGCACTCCCAGGACTTCTACTTCAATAACAAATGTTGGTTTGGTTCAAAATAATCCATAGTTATATCCAAATAGCGGCGTTTTGTTTGTGCGTTCAAGACACTATCCGAAAGGTAAATAAGGGTCATGCGCACGGCGCATTTCGTGACAAAAAATTCTAAATATTCCATTACCGTACTCGAAGCATGTCAACCGCTGTTTAAAATCAATTTTTATGCTATTTTTCTCGTAAAAAAGCGATAATATTCCGACCGGGAAACCCTGTATACGTTCAAAGAGAGAGAAAGTAAACATGGAGTCGTCTCATGCACGCGCGCACCATTCTCATTGTCCTCTGATAGACCACTTACAAAAGGCGCTAATGTGTTTCAGCCTGGGGCTCCAAAGCAACCATTCAAATTTCTGGCGCCTTCTGAGAGCCTATGGGAGCGTTAGAAAATGTCACATCATGCCAGAGATCCCCTGTTTTGGTTAGAGATGATCAAGAAGGCCATGAAATGGTCAGAGAGAGCGCTTCCTGTTTGGAATCTTCTCAGGTTTTGGCCTGCCAAATGAGTTATGTTATACTCACAGACACCATTCAAACAGTTTTAGAAACTTTGGAGTGTTTTCTATCCAAAGCTAATAATTATATGCATATTCTAGTTTCTGGGCAGGAGTAATAATCAGATTAAATCGGGTACGTTTTTTATCCGGCCGTGCAAATACTGCCCCCTATCCCCTTATCCCCAACAGGTTAATATAATGTTTGCTACAGTATTATGAGTTATGTGTAATTATTGAAGAGCTGTGTTAATGACAGTATCCATTTGGGTGTTGTCAATAAAGTAAAAAAAATATATATATTATTTTCACCTTTATTTAACCAGGTGGCCAGTCGAGAACAAGTTCTCATTTACAACTGTGACCTGGTGAAGATAAAGTAAAGCAGTGGGACACAAACAACAGTTACACGTGGGATAAACAAACGAACAGTCAATAACACAATAGAAAAATCTATATTCAGTCTGTGCAAATGGAGTACGGAGGTAAGGCAATAAAATAGGCCATAGTAGCGAAGTAATTACAATTTAGCATATTAACACTGGAGTGATAGATGAGCAGATGACGATGTGCAAGTAGAGATACTGGTGCGCAAAAAAAGCAGCAAAGTAAATAAAACAATATGGGGATGAGGTAGGTACATTGGGTGGGCTATTTACAGATGGACTATGTACAGCTGCAGCGATCGGTTAGCTGCTCAGATAGCTGATGTTTAAAGTTAGTGAGGGAAATGTAAGTCTCCAACTTCACCAAGTTTTGCAATTTGTTCCAGTCATTGGCAGCAGAGAACTGGAAGGAAAGGCGGCCAAAGGAGGTGTTGGCTTTGGGGATGACCAGTGAGATTTACCTGCTGGAGCGCGTGCTACGGGTGGGTGTTGTTTTCGTGACCAGTGAGCTGAGATAAGGCGGAGCTTTACGAAGCATAGGCTTATAGATGACCTGGAGCCAGTGGGACTGGCGACGAATATGTGGCCAGGGCCAGCCGACTAGAGCATACAGGTCACAATGGTGGGTGGTATAAGGGGCTTTGGTAACAAAAACAGATGGCACTGTGATAGCAAATTGTATGTAGTCTAAGTAGAGTATTGGAAGCTATTTTGTAGATGACATCGCCGAAGTCGAGGATCGGTAGGATAGTCAGTTTTACTAGGGTAAGTTTGGCGGAGTGACTGAAGGAGGCTTTGTTGCGAAATAGAAAGCCGATTCATGATTTGATTTTGGAGATGTTTGCTATGAGTCTGGAAGGAGAGTTTACAGTCTAGCCAGACACCTAGGAATTTGTAGTTGTCCACATATTCTAGGTCAGAACCGTCCAGAGTAGTGATGCTAGTCGGGCGGGCGGTTGCTGGCAGCAAACGGTTGAAAGCATGCATTTGGTTTTACTAGTGTTTAAGAGCAGTTGGAGGCCACAGAAGGAGTGTTGTATGGCATTGAAGCTCGTTTGGAGGTTAGTTAACAATGTGTCCAAAGAAGGGCCAGATGTATACAGAACGGTGTCGTCTGCTTAGAGGTGGATTAGGGAATCACCCACAGCAAGAGCGACATCGTTGATATGTGTTTCCTAGCCTCAGTGCAGTGGGCAGCTGGGAGGAGGTGCTCTTGTTCTCCATGGACTTTACAGTGTCCCAAAACTTTTTGGAGTTAGAGCTACAGGATGCAAATTTCTGTTTGAAAAAGCTAGGCTTTGCTTTCCTGACTGATTGTGTGTATTGGTTCCTGACTTACCTGAACAGTTGCATATCGCGGGGACTATTCGATGCTATTGCAGTACGCCACAGGATGTTTTTGTGCTGGTCGAGGGCAGTCAGGTCTGGAGTGAACCAAGGGCTATATCTGTTCTTAGTTCTACATTTTTTGAAAGGGGCATGCTTATTTAAGGTGGTGAGGAAATTACTTTTAAAGAACGACCAGGCATCCTCGACTGACGGGATGCGGTCAATATCCTTCCAAGATACCCGGGCCAGGTCAATTAGAAAGGCCTGCTCGCAGAAGTGTTTTAGGGAGCGTTTGACAGTGATGAGGGGTGGTCGTTTGATCGCGGACCCATAGCGGATGCAGGCAATGAGGCAGTGATCGCTGAGATCCTGATTGAAAACAGCAGAGGTGTATTTGGAGGGCAAGTTGGTCAGGATAATTTCTATGAGGGTGCCCATGTTTACGGATTTAGGGTTGTACCTGGTGGTTTCCTTGATAATTTGTGTGAGATTGAGGGCATTTAGCTTAGATTGCAGGACGACCGGGGTGTTAAGCATCCCAGTTTAGGTCACCTAACAGAACAAACTTTGAAGATAGATGGGGGGCAATCAATTCACATATGGTGTCCAGGGCACAGCTGGGAGCTGAGGGGGGTCTATAACAGTTGGCAACAGTGAGAGACTTATTTCTGGAGATTAATTTTTTAAATTACAAGCTCAAACTGTTTGGGCATAGACCTGGAAAGTATGACAGAACTATGCAGGCCATCTCTGCAGTAGATTGCAACTCCTCCACCTTTGGCAGTTCTATCTTGACGGAAAATATTGTAGTTGGGTATGGAAATTTCAGAATTTTTGATGGCCTTCCAAAGCCAGGATTCAGACACGGCAAGAACATCAGGGTTGGCGGAGTATGCTAAAGCAGTGAATAAAACAAACTTAGGGAGGAGGCTTCTGATGTTAACATGCATGAAACCAAGGCTTTTTCGATTACAGAAGTCAACAAACGACACGCGGGGCCTGGGATCGCCTCCACATCACCCGAGGAACAGAAGAGGAGTAGGATGAGGGTACGGCGAAAGGCTAGCAAAACTGGTCATCTAATGTGTTGGGGACAGAGAATGAAAGGAGCAGATTTCTGGGCGTGGTAGAATAGATTCAGGGCATAATGTGCAGACAGGGGTAAGGTGGGGTGGAGGTGAGCCCAGGCACTGGAGGTGAGCCCAGGCACTGAGTGATGATAAGAGAGGTTGCATCTCTGAACATGCTGGTTATACTGGGTGAGGTCACTGCATGTGTGGGAGGTGGGACAAAGGAGGTATCTAAGGCATGTACAGTGGGACTAGGGGCTCCGCAGTAAACTAAAACAATGATAATTATCCTAAACAACAGTATGGCATGGCATATTGACATTTGAGAGAGACATAAAGCGAGGCATAAAGCAATCACAGGTGTTGATTGGGAGAGCTAGCTAAGACAACAACGGGTAAGACAACAACAGTTAATCAGCTAAGACAACAACAACAGGTAAAATGGCGATGAATGGGCAGAGAGGGTCGATTAACTACACACAGGGCCTGAGTTCGGAATAGGGCCAACAGATAAACAAAGGTAAACCAAGTGGAGATAAATGAACAGTCCAGCAGGCATCAGCTATGTAGCTAAGTGATCATAGGGTCCAGTGTACAGCAATAGATGGAACAGGGAAGCCGCGGGGTAGTCGTTGCTATGCTAGCAAGCGGGAGACACAGCGTTTAAAGTTAGGGGTAAGGGTAAGTAGAAGCATCTGCACCGACGTCCGGCAAAGCCGGTTGAAGGCACAGCGGATGGAATTACGTCTGCGGACCAGTCGCGGTGGTACGGCGGGGCGCCGTATCGACGAAGGGACCGGGCCAGATGGCGAAAGAGGTTTTGTAGTTGTGGTAAATTTGTTTGCAAGCCGGGAGACGCGCCGGGCTCAGGGATAGCTTTTGGGGCTGGGTCACTCAGTGGCAGCTAGCTAGCTGTGATGATCAGGGGTAATGGTCCAGGGTTTACGGCAGGAATCCGGCATTGTAGTGGAGAAAAACAGTCCGAGGCTGGCAGGTATTATCCAGGCTAAAAGCGGCTGGTGCCTGAGCAGAGGGTAAAGGCCGCTAGCAGTGGCTAACAATGACTAAATAGCTAGTAGCTAATTAGCTGGTTAGCCTCTAATGAATGTTTTGGCTATATTTAAAAGAAAAATAGCGGATCTGTGTCACATTGAGATTAACATCGGGTTAAACTAAGTGTTTGGCCCATAACTTCACCTAACAATAACATAGACCTACTGTAGGACCCATAACTTCACCTAACAACAACATAGGACTACTGTAGGACCCATAACTTCACCTAACAACAACATAGACCTACTGTAGGACCCATAACTTCACCTAACAATAACATAGACCTACTGCAGGACCCATAACTTCACCTAACAATAACATAGACCTACTGTAGGACCCATAACTACACCTAACAATAACATAGACCTACTGTAGGACCCATAACTTCACCTAACAACAACATAGACCTACTGTAGGACCCATCACTTCACCTAACAATAACATAGACCTACTGTAGGACCCATAACTTCACCTAACAATAACATAGACCTACTGTAGGACCCATAACATCACCTAACAATAACATAGACCTACTGTAGGACCCATAACTACACCTAACAACAACACAGACCTACTGTAGGACCCATAACTTCACCTAACAACAACATAGACCTACTGTAGGACCCATCACTTCACCTAACAATAACATAGACCTACTGTAGGACCCATAACTTCACCTAACAACAATATAAACCTACTGTAGGACCCATAACTTCACCTAATAACAACATAGACCTACTGTAGGACCCATAACTTCACCTAACAACAACATAGACCTACTGTAGGACCCATAACTTCACCTAACAATAACATAGACCTACTGTAGGACCCATAACTTCACCTAACAATAACATAGACCTACTGTAGGACCCATAACTTCACCTAACAATAACATAGACCTACTGTAGGACCCATAACTTCACCTAACAACAACATAGACCTACTGTAGGACCCATAACTTCACCTAACAATAACACAGACCTACTGTAGGACCCATAACTTCACCTAACAATAACATAGACCTACTGTAGGACCCATAACTTCACCTAACAACAACATAGACCTACTGTAGGACCCATAACTTCACCTAACAATAACATAGACCTACTGTAGGACCCATAACTTCACCTAACAATAACATAGACCTACTGTAGGACCCATAACTTCACCTAACAACAACATAGACCTACTGTAGGACCCATAACTTCACCTAACAATAACATAGACCTACTGTAGGACCCATAACTTCACCTAATAACAACATAGACCTACTGTAGGACCCATAACTTCACCTAATAACAACATAGACCTACTGTAGGACCCATAACTTCACCTAACAACAACATAGACCTACTGTAGGACCCATAACTTCACCTAACAATAACATAGACCTACTGTAGCACCCCTAACTTCACCTAACAATAACATAGACCTACTGTAGGACCCATAACTTCACCTAACAATAACATAGACCTACTGTAGGACCCATAACTTCACCTAATAACAATATAGACCTACTGTAGGACCCATAACTTCACCTAACAATAACATAGACCTACTGTAGGACCCATAACTTCACCTAACAATAACATGGTTACCGGAAGGTATATTTAATTTAAAAATAGAAAGAGAGATTGAAAGTAAATTGGAATATATACAAAAAAAGACGAAAAAGAAAAAAGAAAACGAGAGGATGACAAAAAAACGTATGCACTGCTACGCCATCTTGGGGGGAAAAAACTAAGTAAACTAAGTGTTTGCCAAATTGGCCCATAACGTCACCTAACAATAACATAGACCTACTGTAGGACCCATAACTTCACCTAACAATAACATAGACCTACTGTAGGACCCATAACTTAACCTAATAACAACATAGACCTACTGTAGGACCCATAACTTCACCTAATAACAACATAGACCTACTGTAGGACCCATAACTTCACCTAACAATAACATAGACCTACTGTAGGACCCATAACTTCACCTAATAACAACATAGACCTACTGTAGGACCCATAACTTAACCTAATAACAACATAGACCTACTGTAGGACCCATAACTTCACCTAACAATAACATAGACCTACTGTAGGACCCATAACTTCACCTAACAATAACATAGACCTACTGTACGACCCTGTAGATGTTATGTCCCTGTATTGCTACTGCTGTATCAAAGGAATTATCTAAGTGAGTTTCAGAGATGAACAGTACAGTGCATTCCAAATTCAATAGGCAGGCAAGTAAACAAAAACGTTTTCAAATAAAAACTATTCCAGAAAATGTCAGGGCGTATATAACTCCCATCCAAGAGACTGTCGACCAATCGCGTTCACATTGTCATGCTGTGACACGCAGTTCCTAAACTAATTCTCACAAAATCCCTTTTTAAAGTCAGGATATGAGTCGAGAAACATTTCTATTTTCCTTGAATGTGTCGCAATTGAGAATCGATTCACATTTAGATGGAATAATTGACTATTTTAGCTGCCAGAGCCAGTCTACCTCTGAAAATAACATACAGTCCTTGGACTTTGAGGAGTAACGGGGGCAGCAATCAGCAGCAGAAACATTAACAAAGCGTACTCCCTGCCCGTTTCTGTAAAAAGCTGAGGGATGGGGCTGGAGAAATGCAACGATCCATGATATCAACATTCTAGTTTTAACCATGTTTTGAGGATATACAGTGTTTGTTTATATTTACTGACAAACATTGGAGTAAAAAAAGCTTATATTTTGGGTTCTGATGGGGTACGACAGTTGAACTAATCTCATGAGGCATTTATAAGTGATTTATTCAAGAAACAGATGGGTACATATCATTAATGTATAAGTCCCAAAATGGATGTAACTACTGCTGATTGCCCCTTTAAGAGAACATATTGGGCTAATCTAATGGGAGATATTGAGGACTACAGTATTTCAGGCATTGTCATTGGATGCATTTCATCAATTGTTAACGTTTTGGTGATGGTCCACTCTTGATGTTCTACACGTTACAGTGCAGCTTCAGCCATTCCTACAGAACAACATTAAAGTGTAGAACCCCTTTACTGCATATTGGTTCAACGACTGCAGAGACTGTACTTACTGGTGTTAAACAGATCTCCAACCTCCTCTTCTTCCTCCAATGTGACAGTCATCTCCCCCTCCTCTTTCACTCCAAAAACTGCATCCTCCTCTTTCACTCCATAAACTGCATCTTCCTCCTCTTCTTTTACTGTAACATCCTCCTCCTCTTTCACTCTGAACGCGTCTTCCTCTTCTTTCACTGAAACGTCTTTCTCTTCTTCTTTCACGGTAACAGCCTCACCCTCTACTTGTTTTTGTATTGTAACATCTTTCTCTTCCTCCTCCTCTTTCATGAGAGCTTCTTTCTCCATCCAGCAGACCTCCTCTTCTTTATCAGGAGGAGAGTAGCTTAGTGAACTCATGGTCAGAGATGTTAGCTAGCTAGCATTAGCGACTAGCCTAGTTCTAAGCTAACTTAGCAAACCAGCTAGCTGATAAACAACGTAAATATATAATTAAATGGGCCAACAAGTACATACGACAGAAGTGTGTTTAATACACAGCGACTAATATACACCAAACCAGTGTAAAGAGCGTGAATGTTGTATCTATGTTTGCTAGAAAGCTACCGAGGTGTCTGACTAGCTGTTGTTGTTGAAGGAGCGTCCCGTCCACTAGATTATACGTCACACTGGCAGCATCGCCTGAACCTAAAAGACGCACATCGCCATCTGCTGACTGGAGGGCAACGCAGTTGAGGAACCAAACGTTTATTTTTCATTTATTTCAGAAAAGTTTAATATTATATTAAGTCGTTCAAAGAGAAGCATGTGTTGATTGATTCGTTTTTAATGAGTGAGAATTTAAAACAAACTTTACACCCACTACATATTTGCATTGAACCATACTTCTGACATGGATCATTTTGACTCCAGAGGCATATCTTTTATCATGGCTAAAATGTGGTTTATTCAATTCTTCATGACTTTGTCAATCAATTTCTTAATTTCTTAATAAATCAAAATCATGGTTTAGTGTTTCTGTATCAATATGGACTTTTAACAAATTCAAATCCTTTGGATTCATTTTGACCCCAACCAAAAGCACCTTTGATAAATAGGACGTTTATTTCAAATCAAAATCGAATCACATTTTATTGGTCACACATGTTTAGCAGATGTTATTGTGGGTGTAGAGAAATGCTTGTGTTTCTAGTGCAGTAATATCTAACAAGTAATATCTAACAATTTCACAACATATACCCAATACACACAAATCTAAGTATTTGAATCTAGGTTTCTCTGTAGACATGATCCATCCCACCAGAGGGTGGAGGGGCACCTGTATCAGTGGTTTTGACCAGATAGACACCTGCAGATACACAGTATAGTGCCTCCCATGTACTCTCCTAAGATTGGACTTTTCTATACCACGTATCACATGACTGTGTACAAAACTGCCAGGGGTAGAAAACTCTGCCAGCGGTATACAGTGCATTCGTAAAGTATTCAGACCCCTTCACATTTTCCACATTGTTACGTTACAGACTTATTCTAAAATTGAATAATTTTTCGCCATCATCAATCAACACACAATACCCCATAATGACATAGCAATACCCCGTAATGACATCACAATACCATCAGAGTACCCCACAAAGACAAAAACAAAACAGGTTTCTAGAAATGTTTACAAATGTATTTACTTAAGAATTCAGAACCTTTGCTATGAGATTCGAAATTGAGCTCAGATGCATCCTGATTCCATTAATGATCCTTGAGTTGTTTCTACAACTTGATTGGAGTCCACCTGTGGTAAAATCAATTGATTAGACATGATTTAGAAAGGCACACACCTCTCTATATAAGGTCCCACAGTTCACAGTGCATGTCAGAGCAAAAACCAAGCCATGAGGTCAAAGGAATTGTCCATAGAGCTCTGAGACAGGATTGTGTCGAGGCACCGACCTGGGGAAGGGTTCCAAAAAATGTCTGCAGCATTGGAGGTCCCCAAGAACACAGTGGCCTCCATCATTCTGAAATGGAAAAAGTTTGGAGCCACCAAGACTCTTCCAAGAGCTGGCCACCCAGCCAAACAGCAATCGGGGGGAAAGGGCCTTGGTCAGGGAGGTGACCAGGAACCCGATGGTCACTCTGACAGAGCTCCAGAGTTCCTCTGTGGAGATGGGAGAACCTTCCAGAAGGACCATCATCTCTGCAGCACTCCACCAATCAGGTCTTTATGGTAGAGATGCCAGATGGAAGAAACTCCTCAGTAAAAGGCACATGACAGCCTGCTTGGAGTTTGCCAAAAGGCACCTAAAGGACTCTCAGACCACGAGAAACAAGATTCTCTGGTCTGATTAAACCAAGATTGAACTCTTTGGCCTGAATGCCAAGCGTCACATCTGGAAGAAACCAGGCACCATCCCTACGGTGAAGCATCATGCTGTGGGGATGTTTTTCAGTGGCAGGGACTGGCAGAATAGTCAGGATCGAGGGAAAGATGAACAGAGCAAAGTACAAAGATTTTTCTACTGATGAGGCTCATAGAACAGGGGGAAAACAATTTGGGTTCTACATTGTAACATTATTAATTAAAATACTCCTACTACAATGTTAAAACATTCTACATTGTGACATTTCATTGATATCATGAAACAACTCCTTCATGCATGTATTTTCTGATGTTTGATCAGAGATCTTTTATCAGAGTATCTATTGTCACATTGATCACAGCTATGAGGTTTCTCTCCTGTGTGTGTTCTCTGGTGTGATACCAGGCTGCTTGACTGAGTAAAACTCTTCCCACATTGATTACAGCAATAAGGTTTCACTCCTGTGTGTGTTCTCTGGTGTGATAAAAGGCTGCTTGACTGAGTAAAACTCTTCCCACATTGATTACAGCTATAAGGTTTCTCTCCTGTGTGTGTTCTCTGGTGTGATATCAGGCTGCTTGACTGAATAAAACTCTTCCCACATTGACTACAGCTATAAGATTTCTCTCCTGTGTGTGTTCTGTGGTGTAGAGTCAGATGGCTAGATGTAACAAAACTCTTCCCACATTGATCACAGCTATAAGGTTTCACTCCTGTGTGTGCTCTCAGATGTACTATCAGCCAGCTTGAGTGATTAAAACTCTTCCCACATTGAGAACAGTTATAAGGTTTGTCTACTGTGTGTATTTTCTGGTGTGATTTTAAATCTGTTGAACTAACAAAACTTTTTCCGCAGTCAGAGCAGTGGTAAGGTTTCTCTCCTGTGTGTGCTCTCAGATGTACTATCAGGCAGCTTGAGTGAGTAAAACTCTTCCCACATTGATCACAGCTAAAAGGTTTCTCTCCAGTGTGTATTCTCTGGTGAGTTTTCAGGCAGCTTGACTGAGTAAAACTCTTCCCACATTGATCACAGCTATAAGGTTTCTCTCCAGTGTGATTTCTCAGGTGTACTTTTAGTGATTCTGATCTTAAGTAACTCTTCCCACAATCAAAACAGTGGTGAGATTTCTCTCCTGTGTGTACTCGCTGGTGTATTTTAAGTTCTGATGAAGATTTGCAACGTTTCCCACAGTCGGAGCAGCAGTGAGGTTTCTTTCCTGTGGGTCTCTGCTGGTGTTTCTTGAGGTGTTCTGATGTGGAGAGACTCTTCTCTGCCTCGTTAGCATCATGATGTTGAGGCTCCCCAGAGGATCCACAATCGTCACGTCTCTCTCCTGTGTGAACAAGTCAGACAGATGGTGAAAGGCCCACAACAGCAGAAATCCACTGTGAAAGGTGATGCCAACAGCGCAGCCATGATGTCTGTAATGAATGTTAAAATTACTTGACAATTGTCTTAAGACAGTGAAGTGAGCAACAATAGACATATTTAGTCTTGTTTTCACATTAATAGTAAGATCAATGATTTTAGGCTAGAAATAAGTAAAAGTTGTTGAAATCCTAAGCAGTGTGCCAGGCGACTTTTGGTCTCCAATATAGGCCCCTTTCTGTGTTTGCTAAAATTGCGACAAGGGCGATGCACATGCAATTTGATTGCAGAAACACCTCCATGCTAATGAGGAAACCGATAGTTATGGATGTATTATATCTGCCTAGAGCAAAAATGGTGAGCAAGGGCCTCCCGAGTGGCGCAGTGGTCTAAGGCACTACATCGCAGTGCTAGCTGTGCCACTAGAGATTCTGGGATCGAGTCCAGGGTTGCATGTTGCATGCCGGCTGCGACCGGGAGGCCCATGGGGCGGCGCACAATTGGCCCAGTGTCGTCCGGGTTAGGGGAGGGTTTGGCCGGCAGGGATATCCTTGTCTCATCGTGCACTAGCGACTCCTGTGGCGGGCCGGGCACAGTGCACACTGACCAGGTCACCAGGTGTACGGTGTTTCCTCCGACACATTGGTGCTGCTGGCTTCCGGGTTGGATGGGCATTGTGTCAAGAAGCAATGCGGCTAGGTTGGGTTGTGTTTCGGAGGACGCATGGCTCTCGACATTCGCCTCTCCTGAGTCCGTACGGGAGTTACAGCGATGAGACAAGACTATAACTACCAAATGGGGAGAAAAAAGGGGTGAAAAATATATATATATTTTAAAAAATGGGGAGGAAAGATTAGTTTTCACAATGTATTCTGAATATTACAGCACTAGATCAGGAGTGCTACTCAAAGAAACTCACATTAAGCTCTGTGTCTATTCACTAATTCACCACCGTGGGGGAAAACTCAAGGGAGTTCTCATAGGCTGACCGCAAAAATAGCCTCCATTTACAGGTTGCTCACACTACTTTTGATTATAACTGTAAGGCTCGTTTGAATGTCCTGATTAATATAATGTTTGTGTTATTGTCGAAAATGTACTACTTTATATTTAAAAACGACTTCAACCAGTAAAATGCTCTTTGGCTAGTTTTCCATCAGCCTGACAATGAGGGTTTGTCCACTAAGTGTATGCCAAAATGGTCTATAATCTCACCTAACAATAACATAGACCCACAACTTCACCTAACAATAACATTGACATACTGTAGGACCCATAACTTCACCTAACAATAACATAGACCTAGGACTATAAATCATTTAATATTTCAGGTGAAACATGGAAACTAAAATGTCTGTGATGACATTTCATAACCTGATCACCAGATAATTTTGTGAATAATCCCACTAGGCTACTCTGTAATGAGTTGTCATTCTAAATGTCCTGAATAAAGGAAAATAGCTCTGTGTGTTGTACAATAGCCTATCCATCAAGGAACAGGTCTCTACACATTATGAGCTAAGTATCTCTGTGTCCAGACAGACTAATGAGACCCTACTGTAAATCAAGTAGACAATAACACATTATAAACATCGATTTGTTTGGGATATTGGATCCAATGAAGAGCACGGCATAACTGTCTTTACCGGTGTAATGAATGAAGAAGCACATTTGACTGGCATGCAGAAAATGATTTCCTGGATCAGCTGATGATAGTTGAACATGTGACTAACTAAACAGCTACAGTATTAAGTATTATGTGCAATTATTGAATAACCGAATTAATGACAGTATCCATTTGGGTGTTGTCAATAAAGTTAAGGTGACTCTCGGTTAGAACCATTGGATTTAGCAAACTCTGAAATGATTTAGGATTTCTGTGCCCATGAAAACTGTTTTCCCAGCGTAATATAAGGAGACACTAAATGATACATAGTTCGAGTGCATTTCAGAGATCTGAATACAAAAAAAACTGTCCGACAGCAAGATCCAGTATTTAAGTTAAAGTTCATCATATGACAAGCTTAACGTTATGACTATAACTACTGTTCCCTGAAGGAGGGAAACTAGGTACAACATACTATTAAATCCACACCTCGCTGGAAGCCCCGCCTTCCACAGGTGATGAGCGTGAGACTCGGATATATTCCTTAAATGATTTAATCCTTAAATTTAATACCTCACTTCACCGACCCAGGAAGTGGCGGAGCAAAACAGGTGTTGTAACTCGTTCATAACTGGCACGCAGATCGGTAGAAATGGTAAGATAAATTAGCACTTCAAAAAAAAATTGAAAAAGTTTGCCTATTTTACCGGAAACTTCAGGAGCATAACGTCAGAATTAACGAAGGCCAGCAGCAGGTGGGGAATTGGTTATTTTCTTCTGGTTATATTGACCTCTGGCTTCCTCAAGTAATTTGTGTGTGTTAATTATTTAATCAAACGCTTGAAGCATCAGTTCAGTTCAAGTTCTGCACATACAGTTGATTTTATTAAACACATGAGGTGTGTCTATATGAACAAATACACGTCATAAAATTTCAACCAATCAATTGGTAGAAAGAATACAGTAGGTTGTATCTCTCTAGGTCATGCCAGTAGACTACAGTAGGTTGTAACTCTCTAGGTCATGCCAGTAGGTTACAGTAAATTGTAACTCTCTAGGTCATGCCAGTAGGTTACAGTAGGTTGTATCTCTCTAGGTCATGCCAGTAGGTTACAGTAGGTTGTATCTCTCTAGGTCATGCCAGTAGGTTACAGTAGGTTGTATCTCTCTAGGTCATGCCAGTAGGTTACAGTAGGTTGTATCTCTCTAGGTCATGCCAGTAGGTTACAGTAGATTGTAACTCTCTAGGTCATGCCAGTAGGCTACAGTAGGTTGTGTCTCTCTAGGTCATGCCAGTAGGCTACAGTAGGTTGTATCTCTCTAGGTCATGCCAGTAGGTTACAGTAGGTTGTAACTCTCTAGGTCATGTCAGTAGGTTACAGTAGGTTGTAACTCTCTAGGTCATGCCAGTAGGTTACAGTAGGTTGTATCTCTCTAGGTCATGCCAGTAGGTTACAGTAAATTGTAACTCTCTAGGTCATGCCAGTAGGTTACAGTAGGTTGTAACTCTCTAGGTCATGCCAGTAGGTTACAGTAGGTTGTATCTCTCTAGGTCATGCCAGTAGGTTACAGTAGGTTGTAACTCTCTAGGTCATGCCAGTAGGTTACAGTAGGTTGTAACTCTCTAGGTCATGCCAGTAGGTTACAGTAGGTTGTATCTCTCTAGGTCATGCCAGTAGGCTACAGTAGGTTGTAACTCTCTAGGTCATGCCAGTAGGTTACAGTAGGTTGTATCTCTCTAGGTCATGCCAGTAGGTTACAGTAGGTTGTATCTCTCTAGGTCATGCCAGTAGGTTACAGTAGGTTGTATCTCTCTAGGTCATGCCAGTAGGATACAGTAGGTTGTAACTCTCTAGGTCATGCCAGTAGGTTACAATAGGTTGTATCTCTCTAGGTCATGCCAGTAGGCTACAGTAGGTTGTAACTCTCTAGATCATGCCAGTAGGCTACAGTAGGTTGTAACTCTCTAGGTCATGCCAGTAGGCTACAGTAGGTTGTAACTCTCTAGGTCATGCCAGTAGGTTACAGTAGGTTGTATCTCTCTAGGTCATGCCAGTAGGCTACAGTAGGCTGTAACTCTCTAGGTCATGCCAGTAGGATACAGTAGGTTGTAACTCTCCAGGTCATGCCAGTAGGCTACAGTAGGTTGTATCTCTCTAGGTCATGCCAGTAGGCTACAGTAGGTTGTAACTCTCTAGGTCATGCCAGTAGGTTACAGTAGGTTGTAACTCTCTAGGTCATGCCAGTAGGTTACAGTAGGTTGTATCTCTCTAGGTCATGCCAGTAGGATACAGTAGGTTGTATCTCTCTAGGTCATGCCAGTAGGTTACAGAAGGTTGTAACTCTCTAGGTCATGCCAGTAGGTTACAGTAGGTTGCATCTCTCTAGATCATGCCAGTAGGTTACAGTAGGTTGTAACTCTCTAGGTCATGCCAGTAGGTTACAGTAGGTTGTATCTCTCTAGGTCATGCCAGTAGGTTACAGTAGGTTGTAACTCTCTAGGTCATGCCAGTAGGTTACAGTAGGTTGTATCTCTCTAGGTCATGCCAGTAGGCTACAGTAGGTTGTATCTCTCTAGGTCATGCCAGTAGGTTCCAGTAGGTTGTATCTCTCTAGGTCATGCCAGTAGGTTACAGTAGGTTGTAACTCTCTAGGTCATGCCAGTAGGTTACAGTAGGTTGTATCTCTCTAGGTCATGCCAGTAGGTTACAACTCTCTAGGTCATGCCAGTAGGTTACAGTAGGTTCTATCTCTCAAGTGGAAACAATTATCAACCCAATGTGGAAAGTGTAGAATTTGGTCAACAACAAAATGAATGGCTTATTTGCTACGTGAGGTTTACATGATCCAACAGAAGTTTCATAATGATTCAGTTGTTACGTGGACACGTGACATACCGACAACTTTGATAAAACACTATAGGAGTTGTCTCCAGATCGCTATGCATATTCATGCTAGTAGCTTAGCATCTCTCTCCATTGAATACAGGCGGTTGACATCAACAACCCTCATAGAATATAAACAATAGATTACAATAATAAGATGTATCCACCAATCCAAAGACAGGATAGGTGGGAGATAGACAACCCACAGTGCAGCTTTGTGGACAACGACTCCCCTTGTTAGGACGGAGAGACATCTTGTCAGTATATCCATAATCTTTGGTGTAGCCAACCCAACTCTCACATGGCTCTATTGGGGGTCACGGTGTGTAGTAAAACATCACTACATTAAAATCACTACATGCCGTGGCCCCCCAGTCTGCGGTCAGCAGATAGACCCTCCTCAAATATATATGTTAAGTCACTTTTTGGAAACGGAACGGAGAAAACAAGGGGTAGCTTGTTCTCTACGTCGTCTGATTCTAGACATATCAGTCATCATCCCAGGACCCTCCGTTGAAGAGGTATTGACGAGCCAACTCCGAATATCCAAAGTTAAAAACTAATTGAAGGTGATACTTACTGGTGTTACTCAGATCTCCTGTCTCCTCCTCTTCATCTTTCAATGTGACAGTAATCTCTCCTTCCTTCTTCACTCCAAAAACAGCATCATCCTCTTCTTCCTCTTGTTTAACTGAAACGTCTTTCTCTTCATCTTTCACTGTAACAGCCTCACCCTCTACTTCTTGTTTTACTGTAACATCCTCCTCTTCCTTCTCCTCTTTCACAACAATGTTCAGCCCCAGAGCTTCTTTCTCCGTCCAGCAGACCTCCTCTTCTTTAACAGGAGGGGAGTAGTTTAGGGAGCTCATGTTCGGGGATGTTAGCTAGCTAGCTAACATTAGCGACTAGGCTAATGCTAACTTAACCAGCCAGCTACTATAGCTAACTAATAAACAATAACGTAATATTAAATTAAATAGGTTAACAAGTAGATACGACAGAAGTGTGTCTAAAACACAGTAGCTAATATAAACCGAAAGCGTATAAATAGGTTGAATCTTTCGGCTATGTTGGCTAGCAAGCTACCGAGGTGGTTGACGAGCTGTTTATGAAGAACCGTCCACTAGATTATACGTCACGCTGCAGCATCGCCTGAAAGACGCACATCGCCGTCTGCTGACTGGAGGGAAAAGCAGTTGAGGATCACATTTTATATTCAGACTAAGATTATTTTACATGGATTTAATTAAATAATACTATTATATTGAGACATACAAAGACAGGAATGTGGTGATTGATTAGTGCGAATAAAAAATGTTTACTACAGCACATTTAAGGCAGTTTCATTAAGTCAAACAACATATAAATAAGTAGCCAGCTACTGTAGGTCTATACTGCTCCTACATGGTGTAACAATACATCATGTAGATGTATATAATGAACAGACTAGGTCTATACTGCTCCTACATGGTGTAACAATACATCATGTAGATGTATATAATGAACAGACTAGGTCTATACTGCTCCTACATGGTGTAACAATACATCATGTAGATGTACATAATGAACAGACTAGGTCTATACTGCTCCTACATGGTGTAACAATACATCATGTAGATGTATATAATGAACAGACTAGGTCTATACTGCTGCTACATGGTGTACCAATACATCATGTAGATGTATATAATGAACAGACTAGGTCTATACTGCTCCTACATGGTGTAACAATACATCATGTAGATGTATATAATGAACAGACTAGGTCTATACTGCTGCTACATGGTGTAACATTACATCATGTAGATGTATATAATGAACATACTAGGTCTATACTGCTCCTACATGGTGTAACAATACATCATGTAGATGTATATAATGAACAGACTAGGTCTATAGTGCTCCTACATGGTGTAACAATACATCATGTAGATGTATATAATGAACAGACTAGGTCTATACTGCTCCTACATGGTGTAACAATACATCATGTAGATGTATATAATGAACAGACTAGGTCTATACTGCTCCTACATGGTGTAACAATACATCATGTAGATGTATATAATGAACAGACTAGGTCTATACTGCTCTTACATGGTGTAACAATACATCATGTAGATGTATATAATGAACAGACTAGGTCTATACTGCTGCTACATGGTGTAACAATACATCATGTAGATGTATATAATGAACAGACTAGGTCTATACTGCTCCTACATGGTGTAACAATACATCATGTAGATGTATATAATGAACAGACTAGGTCTATACTGCTCCTACATGGTGTAACAATACATCATGTAGATGTACATAATGAACAGACTAGGTCTATACTGCTCCTACATGGTGTAACAATACATCATGTAGATGTATATAATGAACAGACTAGGTCTATACTGCTGCTACATGGTGTACCAATACATCATGTAGATGTATATAATGAACAGACTAGGTCTATACTGCTCCTACATGGTGTAACAATACATCATGTAGATGTATATAATGAACAGACTAGGTCTATACTGCTGCTACATGGTGTAACAATACATCATGTAGATGTATATAATGAACAGACTAGGTCTATACTGCTGCTACATGGTGTAACAATACATCATGTAGATGTATATAATGAACAGACTAGGTCTATACTGCTGCTACATGGTGTAACAATACATCATGTAGATGTATATAATGAACAGACTAGGTCTATACTGCTCGAACGTGGTGTAACAATACATCATGTAGATGTATATAATGAACAGACTAGGTTCTATCCTATTCCACTGTATCTTAGTCTATGTATTACTCATCTCATATGTATATACTGTATTCTATACTACTGTATCTGTCTATGTATTACTCATCTCATATGTATATACTGTATTCTACACTATACTACTGTATCTGTCTATGTATTACTCATCTCATATGTATATACTGAATTCTATACTATTCTACTGTATCTTAGTCTGTATTACTCATCTCATATGTATATACTGTATTCTATCCTATTCTACTGTATCTTAGTCTATGTATTACTCATCTCATATGTATATACTGAATTCTATACTATTCTACTGTATCTTCGTCTATGCATTACTCATCTCATATGTATATACTGTATTCTACACTATTCTACTGTATCTTAGTCTATGTATTACTCATCTCATATGTATATACTGTATTCTATACTATTCTACTGTATCTGTCTATGTATTACTCATCTCATATGTATATACTGTATCCTATTCTACTGTATCTTAGTCTATGTATTACTCATCTCATATGTATATACTGTATTCTACACTATTCTACTGTATCTGTCTATGTATTACTCATCTCATATGTATATACTGTATTCTATTCTACTGTATCTGTCTATGTATTACTCATCTCATATGTATATACTGTATTCTATACTATCTACTGTATCTGTCTATGTATTACTCATCTCATATGTATATACTGTATTCTATACTATTCTACTGTATCTGTCTATGTATTACTCATCTCATATGTATATACTGTATTCTATCCTATTCTACTGTATCTGTCTATGTATTACTCATCTCATATGTATATACTGTATTCTATACTATTCTACTGTATTTTAGTCTATGCCACTCTGACATTGCTCGTCCAAATATTTATATATTCTTAATTCCATTCCTTTACTTTAGATGTGTGAATTTGTTGTGAAGTTGTTACATATTATTGCACTGTTGTCCTTGAGTGGTCCAGCCAGAGCCCGGACTTGAACCCGATCAAACATCTCTGGAGAGACCTGAAAATAGTTGTGCAGCGATGCTCCCCATCCAACCTGACAGAGCTTGAGAGGATCTGCAGAGAAGAATGGAAGAAACTACCCAAATACAGGTGTGCCAAGCTGCTAGTGTCATACCCAAGAAGACAAGGCTGTAATCGCTGCCAAAGGTGTTTCAGCAAAGTACTAAGTTAAGGGTCTGAACACTTATGTAAATGTAGGATTGGGCCGTTGTCATCACACTTCCATGATTAGTAAGAATTAGGGTAGATTTATAGGACTATTGTTTTTATGATTCATACATACTTTCCTAACCCTAAAATGTACCTAAATAATCTACAAGATCAGAGTATTTTTAAATCTTCCAGTTGGTGTTGAAACAGAGACGAATGATGACTTTCTTGAATTGATCCCTAGATTCTGACTCCGTGTATTCTATTGAGTCCGTCAACAAAATTAGAATTAAAAGGTATTTAAAGGTACAACATTCTAATTAAAGGTATTACCGTATTTAAAAGAATGGCTTAAGATGAAATGTACTCTAAACCCTATTGAATGAAAACTCCATGACAAAATCTGTTGGCCAACAATTGTGAGGGTTTTCAGCAAGGTATCAACACATGCAGAGTGTGCATAAGCAAGGCATACATTCCTAAATGGGGATCGGCCCCAGTCTCCTGGTAAAGCACCAGAACCCTCCTCCTACAGCATTTATGTTCATTTTGAGAAAGTAGCACTACAGTCTCCGGGTAAAAAAACTACTTTTGGGTAAAAAAGACGCGACACCTGTCTATGAATTTGAGAGGTTACATTGATGCTCCAGATACTCAACTAGTCTAAAGCAGACCAGTTTTATTGCTTCTTTAATCATAACAACCGTTTTCAGCTGTGCTAACATAATTGCAAAAGGGTTTTCTAATGATCAATTAGCCTTTTAAAATGATAAACTTGGATTAACTAACACAACGTGCCATTGGAACACAGGAGTGATGGTCACTGATAATGGGCCTCTGTACGCCTATGCAGATATTCCATTAATAATCAGCCGTTTCCAGCTACAATAGTCATTTACAACATTAACAATGTCTACACTGTATTTCTGATCAATTTGATGTTATTTTAATGGACAAAAAAGTGCTTTCTTTAAAAAAAAAGGTTATTTCTAAGTGACCCCAAACTGTTGAACGGTAGTGTACATCTACATCCTCCCATGTCGCTGAACCACTGATCAATAACTCCCTATTACAGGAAAAAACACTATTTCCATTGGTTGTTAGTACTGTACTGACCTCTCGTCCTCTGTCTCTCTCGTACTCTGCCTTGTGTATTTATCTTCAAAATATTCTTATAGTCCAAACATAGAACCAAATAGACTTCCCAAAAATAATATGGCATTTACTTTATTTCACATTTATTTAATCAGATATGTCAATTGAGAACCAATACGCATTTACAATGACAATCTGAATGAAGAAATACTAATATCAATCTATTTAAAAATTAACATGTTTGAAATATCCCAATTATATAGTGAACAACATGTAGGGGTTTACACTTGCATTCAATCAATCTTAAGTTCATAATCAAAACATTTTTTTTTACTCTTTTAATCCGATTTTCGACATGATCATGTCTTGAGCTGGAAAAAACATGTAGACCTATTTTTCAGTATGATTTCATTCATACAATATTATTTAATGTAGAATGAACAAAAACACAATTTCTCAATCAAAAACATAAGTCAGAACACAGCCTCTCTATTCTCTCATGTGATTTCAGATCCTCTGACTGGGAAAATGTCTTTTCACAATGAGAGCAGTGGTATGTCTTCTCCTCCTGTGTATTAGTATGTTATCAGCAACCATCACTCCTGTGTTCCAATGGCACGTTGTGTTAGCTAATCCAAGTTTATCATTTTAAAAGGCTAATTGATCATTAGAAAACCCTTTTGCAATTATGTTAGCACAGCTGAAAACTGTTGTGCTGATTTAACAAAGCTTTTGTAAACAGTGTTGTTGCATAACAATCAGGCAGTAGAACAAAAATAATCATCACCCTCTTGACCAATCTTCCCTCCCCTTAACATTGGGTTGATTCAGACCCTGTCAGTGTACCAGGTGGACATTGGGTTTGATTCAGACCCTGTCAGTGTACCAGGTGGACATTGGGTTGATTCAGACCCTGTCAGTGTACCAGGTGGACATTGGGGTTGATTCAGACCCTGCCAGTGTACCAGGTGAACATTGGGTTTGATTCAGACCCTGTCAGTGTACCAGGTGGACATTGGGTTTGATCCAGACCCTGCCAGTGTACCAGGTGGACATTGGGTTTGATTCAGACCCTGTCAGTGTACCAGGTGGACATTGGGTTTGATCCAGACCCTGCCAGTGTACCAGGTGGACATTGGGTTTGATTCAGACCCTGCCAGTGTACCAGGTGGACATTGGGTTTGATTCAGACCCTGCCAGCATGGCCAGAAATGTATTCCAAGGTCAGTAACTTATAACCACAGAACCACTCCAGACCTTTCATGCATGACTAAAAACACCTAAGTATTAGATTTACTGCCATGGTCTAGTATGTCACCGCCTCAGACACCATTCATAATGCTGGCTTAGATACGAGTAAAACATGACACATTATTTCCTAACCATTCACAATGCTGGCTGAGGTACGAGTAAACATGACATATTATTTCCTAACCATTCACAATGCTGGCTGAGGTACGAGTAAAACATGACATATTATTTCCTAACCATTCACAATGCTGGCTGAGGTACGAGTAAAACATGACATATTATTTCCTAACCATTCACAGTGCTGGCTGAGGTACGAGTAAAACATGACACATTATTTCTTAATTGTAAAAAAATGTGTCCTTCAAACTGTTAGTCCATAATCATATTCAGCTACTTAGATGTCATGTATTGTCATGTTATGCTCATTATAAGAAGTCCTGAATGTATTGAAATGCCTGGAGGGGATGTGTTAATTCATAACCCTTCATTTATAACCCATCATTTATACCTGTTAGTTCATAACCCATAATTTATACCTGTTAATTCATAACCCATCATTTATACCTGTTAATTCATAACCCATAATTTATACCTGTTAGTTCATAACCCATCATTTATACCTGTTAATTCATAACCCATCATTTATACCTGTTAATTCATATCCCATCATTTATACCTGTTAGTTCATAACCCATCATTTATACCTGTTAATTCATAACCCATCATTTATACCTGTTAATTCATAACCCATCATTTATACCTGTTAATTCATAACCCATCATTTATACCTGTTAATTCATAACCCATCATTTATACCTGTTAATTCATAACCCATCATTTATACCTGTTAATTCATAACCCATCATTTATACCTGTTAATTCATAACCCATCATTTATACCTGTTAATTCAGGGGTGGTTCAGACAGGCTGGCACGCTCCCTGACCTTACTTGACAGGAACTAATGGGGATCCATAATAAACCCCAGGAAGAGTAGCTGCTGCCTTGACAGGAACTAATGGGGATCCATAATAAACCCCAGAAAGAGTAGCTGCTGCCTTGGCAGGAACTAATGGGGATCCACAATCAATACAAATACTTGGATCAATATATTTGTGTCTCTTTACTCTCGGATTCGAAAAAGCTAATTAGCATCAAAGTAGACGACATGCAAGACTACAAATCCCTGCAAGCTCCTGCATGTCATCTCTAGCCAACACCTTTCACAGAACAGTTCACTGAATTGTCCATTGAAATACATTTTGACAATTTAATCATTGCTACATTAAGGCCTGATTGGTGGAGTGCTGCAGAGATGGTTGTCCTTCTGGAAGGTTCTCCCATCTCCACAGAGGAACTCTGGAGCTCTGTCAGAGTGAACATCGGGTTCTTGTTCACCTCCCTGACCAAGACCCTTCTCCCACGATTTCTCAGTTTGGCCGGGCGGCCGGCTCTAGGAAAAGTCTTGGTGGTTCCAAACTTCTTCCATATAAGAATGATGGAGGCCACTGTGTTCTTGGGGACCTTCAATGCTGAAGACATTTTTTGGTACCCTTCCCCAGATCTGTGCCTCGACACAATCCTGTTTCAGAGCAATATGGACAATTCCTTTGACCTCAAGGCTCGGTTTTTGTTCTGACATGCACTGTCAACTGTGGGACCTTATATAGACAGTTGTGTGCCTTTCCTAATCATGTCTAATCAATTGAATTTACCACAAGTGGACTCCAATCAAGTTGTAGAAACATTTCAAGGAAGATCAATTGAATCAGGATGCATCTGAGCTCAATTTCGAGTCTCATAGCAAAGGGTCTGAATACTTAAGTAAATACATTTGTAAAAATGTTTTTAAAAAATGATTTTGTTTTCTCATTATGGGTTATTGTGATGTCATTATGGGGTATTGATTATTCAATTATAAAATTATTCAACTTTAGAATAAGGCTGTAATGTAACTAAATGTTTAAAAAGTGAAGGTGTCTGAATACTTAATGAATGCACTGTATACCCCTTGCAGTTTTGTACACAGTCATGTGATACGTGGTATAGAAGAGTCCAATCTTAGGAGAATACATGGGAGGCATTATACTGTGTGTCTGCAGGTGTCTCCACCCTCTGGTGGGATGGATCATGTCTACAGAGAAACCTAGATTCAAATACTTAGATTTGTGTGTATTGGGTATATGTCGTGAAATTGTTAGATATTACTTATTAGATATTACTGCACTGTCGGAGCTAGAAACACAAGCATTTTACTACACCCACAAAAACATCTGCTAAACACGTGTATGTGACCAATAAAATGTGATTTTGTTTTGAAATAAACGTCCTATTTATCAAAGATGCTTTTGTCTGGGGTCAAAATGACTCCAAAGGATTTGAATTTGTTAAAAGTCCATATTGATATAGAAACACTAAAACATGATTTAGATTTATTAAGAACAAGTTGATTGACAAAGTCATGAAAATGTGGTAGAATTGAATAAACCACAATTTGACTATGATAAAAGATATGCCTCTGGGGTCAAAATGATCCATGTCAGAAGTATGGTTCAATGCAAATATGTAGTGGGTGTAAAGTTTGTTTTAAATTCTCACTCATTAAACACGAATCAATCAACACATGCTTCTCTTTGAACGACTTAATATAATATTAAACTTTTCTGAAATAAATGAAAAATAAACGTTTGGTTCCTCAACTGCGTTGCCCTCCAGTCAGCAGATGGCGATGTGCGTCTTTTAGGTTCAGGCGATGCTGCCAGTGTGACGTATAATCTAGTGGACGGGACGCTCCTTCAACAACAACAGCTAGTCAGACACCTCGGTAGCTTTCTAGCAAACATAGCTACAACATTCACGCTCTTTACACTGTTTTGGTGTATATTAGTCGCGGTATATTAAACACACTTCTGTTGTATGTACTTGTTGGACCATTTAATTATATATTTACGTTGTTTGTCAGCTAGCTGGTTTGCTAAGTTAGCTTAGAACTAGGCTAGTCGCTAATGCTAGCTAGCTAACATCCCCGACCATGAGTTCACTAAGTTACTCTTCTCCTGTTAAAGAAGATGAGGTCTGCTGGACGGAGAAAGAAGTTCTAGTGAAAGAGGAGGAGGAAGAGAAAGATGTTACAATACAAAAACAAGTAGAGGGTGAAGCTGTTACAGTGAAAGAAGAAGAGGAAGCAGTTTTTGGAGTGAAAGAGGAGGAGGGGGAGATGACTGTCACATTGGAGGAAGAAGAGGAAGATGGAGATCTGTTTAACACCAGTAAGTACCGTCTCTGCAGTCGTTGAACCAATATGCAGTAAAGGGGTTCTACACTTTAATGTTGTTCTGTAGAAATGGCTGAAGCTACACTGTAACGTGTAGAACATCTAGAGTGGACCATCAACAACACGTTAACAATTGATCAAATGCATCCAATGACAATGCCTGAAATACTGTAGTCCTCAATATCTCCTATTAGATTAGCCCAATATGTTCTCTTAAAGGGGCAATCAGCAGTTGTTACATCCATTTAGGGACTTATACATTAATGATATGTACCCATCTGTTTCTTGAATAAATCACTTATAAATGCCTCATGAGATTAGTTCAACTGTTGTACCCCATCAGAACCCAAAATAGAAGCTTTTTTTACTCCAATGTTTGTCAGTAAATATTAACAAACACTGTATATCCTCAAAACATGGTTAAAACTATAATGTTGATATCATGGATGGTTACATTTCTCCAGCCCATCCCTCAGCTTTTTACCGAAACGGGCAGGGAGTACGCTTTGTTATTGTTTCTACTGCTGATTGCTGCCCCCGTTACTCCTCAAGGTCCAAGGACTGTATGTTATTTTCAGAGGTAGACTGGCTCTGGCAGCTGAAATAGTCAAATATTCCATCTAAATGCGAAACGATTCATAATTGCGATACGTTTCTTGAAACATAAATCGCTGTACTTTCATATCACATCAAAATAATTTCACATAATACTTTCATATCACATCAAAATAGGTAACCCGTCGCGACGCCCCAGACGGTAAACCAAAATAGTTTCTCGTCATTTCTCCTTCCTTCAGGCGTCTTTTTCTTCTTTGGACTTTATATGGTGGTTGGCAACCAACTTTAAGGTGCATTACCACCACCAACTGGACTGGAGTGTGGAACTCAGTTCATCTTTCAATCACCCACGTGGGTATATACCAAGACAGTCACGAAGAGGGCACAACAAAACCTTTTCCGCCTCGGGAGACTGAAAAGATTTGGCATGGGTCCCCAGATCCTCAAAAGGTAATACAGCTGCACCATCGAGAGCATCCTGACCGGTTGCATCACCGCCTGGTATGGCAACTGCTTGGCATCTGACCGTAAGGCGCTACAGAGGGTAGTGTGTACGGCCCAGTAGAGAGGAGAGCCCATACAATTGTCAGAGACTCCAGTCACCCAAGTTTTAAACTGTTTTCTCTGCTACCGCAGATCTGTGCCTCGACACAATCCTGTCTCGGAGCTCTACGGACAATTCCTTCGTCCTCATTGCTTGGTTTTTGCTCTGACATGCACTGTCAACTCTGGGACCTTATATAGACAGGTGTGTGCCTTCCTAAATCATGTCCAATCAATTGAATTTACCACAGGTGGATTCTGAACAAGTTGTAGATGCATTTCAAAGATGATTAATGGAAACAGGATGCACCCGAAGCGATTTCGAGTCTCATAGCAAAGGGTCTGAATACTTAAGTAAATAAGGTATTTCTGTTTTTTTACCTGTTTTCACTTTTTCATTATTGTGTGTGGATTAATGAGGATTCTATTTTTTAAATCCATTTTAAAATAAAGCTGTAACGTAACAAAATGTGTAAAAAGGGAAGGGGTGTGAACTTTCTGAATGAACTGTTTTATTTCATTTTTAAAAATGTAACCTTTATTTAACTCCCAATCACAGCCGGTTGTGACACAGCCTGGACTCGAGCACTGAGATACAGTGTCTTAGACCGCTGCGCCACTCAGGGCCCCCAAAATTATGTTCTAGTGCTGTCCCCACCTAAAATAAATCTTGGTCAACCAAGAGTCGTCTTTTCTTTCTACCAATCGATTGGTTGAAATGTTACGTGTATTTTTCCATATATAGACACACCCCATGTGTTTTAATAAAATCAACTCTATGTACTGAACTGGTCTGATGTTTTAAGCACGCTGCTTGATCAAATATTTAAGACACACAAATGACTGAAGGGAGCCAGAGATCAAGATAACCTAACCAGAAGGAGAGAAATTCTGCCGTTATGCTCCTGAAGTTTCCGTTAATGGGCTACAGTAAGCTCTGGACCATTACACCAGATAATCGCAGCTAGCTAGCTGCTACCGAGTGGCCCAGCCCCGAAGCTAGCCTTGAGCCAGGCCCATCTCCCGGCCTGCTCAGTGGACCCTATGATCACTCGGCTACACAACTGATGCCTCCCAGACTCTTCACCAAGACTACATCACCGGATTCCTGCCGTAAGCTCTGGACCTTTGCACCGGACGCACCGGAGTGGCTATAGTGGCTAATTCCCTTGTCCCAAAGCTAGCACCAGTTAGCTTCGAGCCAGGTGCATCTCCCGGGTAGCAAACAAAATTACTCCAGCTACAATACCTCTTTTGCCAATTGGCCTGGACCCTTTGTTGACACGGAGCCCCGCCGATCCATCACGTCTGGTCTGTCGATGCAATTCCGTCCGATGTGCACTCTACCAGCCTTTGCAAGATGTCGGTGATGCCCTTGTCCCGAAGCTAGCACCAGTTAGCCAAGAGCCAGGCACATGTCCCGGCTAGCGTAGTAATGACTACCTAACAGCTTCCCTGGTTCATATATTGCTGTTCACTGGACCCTATGATCACTTGGCTACATAGCTGATGCCTTCTGGACTGTTCATTAATCACTACTCCATTTTGTTTATCTGTTGGCCCAAGCCTCGAACTCAGGCCCTGTGTGTAGTTAACTGACCCTCTCTGCCCATTCATCGCCATTTTACCTGTTGTTGTTGTCTTAGCTGATTAACTGTTGTCTTACCCGTTGTTGTCTTAGCTAGCTCTCCCTATCAACACCTGTGATTGCTTTATGCCTTGCTTTATGTCTCTCTCTAATGTCAATATACCTTGTATACTGTTGTTTAGGGTAGTTATCATTGTTTTATTTTACTGCGGAGCCCCTAGTCCCACTCAACATGCCTCAGAGAACTCTTTTGTCCCACCTCCCACACATGCGGTGACCACACCTAGCATAATTGGTGCCTCCAGAGATGCAACCTCTCTTATCGTCACTCAATGCCTAGGTTTACCTCCATTGTACCCGCACCCTACCATACCCCTGTGTGTACATTATGCCTTGAATCTATCCTACCACGCCCAGAAATCGGCTCCTTTTATTCTCTGTTCCCAACGCACTAGAAGACCAGTTCTGATAGCCTTTAGCCTTACCCTCATCATTCTCCTCTGTTCCTAGGGTGATGTAGAGGTTAACCCAGGCCCTGTGTGTCTCCAGGCGCTCTCATTTGTTAACTTCTGTAACCGTAAAAGCCTTGGTTTCATGCATGTTAACATCAGAAGCCTCCTCCCTAAGTTTGTTTTATTCACTGCTTTAGCACACTCCGCCAACCCTGATGTCCTAGCCATGTCTGAATCCAGGCTTTGGAAGGCCACCAAAAATTCTGAATTTTCCGTTCCAAACTACAACATTATCCGTCAAGATAGAACTGCCAAAGGGGAAGGAGTTGCTATCTACTGCAGAGATGGCCTGCAAAGTTCTGTCATACTTTCCAGGTCCATGCCCAAACAGTTCGAGCTTCTAATTAAAAAAAATAATCTCTCCAGAAATAAGTCTCTCACTGTTGCCGCCTGTTACAGACCCCCCTCAGCTCCCAGCTGTGCCCTGGACACCATATGTGAATCGATTGCCCCCCATCTATCTTCAGAGTTTGTTCTGTTAGGTGACCTAAACTGGGATATGCTTAACACCCCGGCCGTCCTACAATCCAAGCTAGATTCCCTCAATTTCACACAAATTATCAAGGAACCCACCAGGTACAACCCTAAATCCGTAAACATTGGCACCCTCATAGATATTATCCTGACCAACTTGCCCTCCAAATACACCTCTGCTGTTTTCAATCAGAATCTCAGCGATCTCTGCCTCATTGCCTGCATCTGTTATGGGTTCGCGGTCGAACGACCACCCCTCATTACTGTAAAACGCTCCCTAAAACACTTCTACAAGCAGGACTTTCTAATCAACCTGGCCCGGGTCTCCTGGAAGGATATTGACCTCATCCCGTCAGTAGAGGATGCCTGGTTGTTCTTTAATTATAATGTCCTCACCACCTTAAATAAGCATGCCCCTTTCAAAAAAGGTTGAGACCTGACTGCCCTCAACCAGCACAAAAACATCCTGTGGCGTACTGCACTAACAGCTCCCCACCCCCCACAGTTACTTCCCCAAGCCTCCCCAGCATCTCCTTCTTCCATCTTCTCGAGATTCCTAAAGATTGGAACGCTTCCGCGGTCATCCCCCTCTTTAAAGGGGGTGACACTCTAGACCCAAACTGTTACAGACCTATATCCATCCTGCCCTGCCTTTCTAAAGTCTGAAAGTCAAGTTAACAAACAGATCACTGACCATTTTGAATCCCACCGTACCTTCTACGCTGTGCAATCCAGTTTCCAAGCTGGTCACAGGTACACCTCAGCCACGCTCAAGGTACTAAACGATATCATAACCGCCATCGATAAAAGACAGTACTGTGCAGCCGTCTTCATCAACCTGGCCAAGGCTTTCGACTCTGTCAATCACTGTATTCTTATCGGCAGACTCAATAGCCTTGGTTTCTCAAATGACTGACTCGCCTGGTTCACCAACTACTTCTCAGACAGAGTTCAGTGTGTCAAATCGGAGGGCCTGTAGTCCGGACCTTTGGCAGTCTCTGTGGGGGTACCACAGGGTTCAATTCTCACACCGACTCTTTTCTCTGTAAATACCAACGATGTTGCTCTTGCTGCGGGTGATTCCTTGATCCACCTCTACGCAGACGACACCATTTTGTATACATCTGGCCCTTGTTTGGACACTGTGTTAACTAACCTCCAAACGAGCATCAATGCCATACAACTCTCCATCCGTGGCCTCCAACTGCTCTTAAACGCTAGTAAAACTAACTAAATGTATGCTCTTCAATCGATCGCTGCCCGCACCCGCCCGTCCAGCATCACTGCTCTGGACGGTTCTAACTTAGAATATGTGGACAACTATAAATACCTAGGTGTCTGACTAGACTGTAAACTCTCCTTCCAGACTAATATTAAGCATTTCCAATCCAATATTAAATCTTGAATCGGCTTCCTATTTCGCATCAAAGCTACCTTCAGTCACGCTGCCGAACATACCCTCGTAAAACTGACTATCCTACCGATCCTTGACTTCGGTGATGTCATTTTCAAAATAGCCTCCAACACTCTACTCAGCAAACTGGATGCAGTCTATCACAGTGCCATCCGTTTTGTCACCAAAGCCCCATGTACCACCCACCACTAGGACCTGTATGCTCTCGTTGGCTGGCCCTCGCTACATATTCGTCACCAAACCAACTGGCTCCAGGTCATCTGTAAGTCTTTGCTAGGCCGCCTTCACTCAGCTCACTGGTCACCATAGCAACACCCACCCATAGCACGCGCTCCAGGAGGTATATCTCACTGGTCATCCCCAAAGCCAACACCTACTTTGGCCGCATTTCCTTCCAGTTCTCTGCTGCCAGTGACTGGAACGAATTGCAAAAATCGCTGAAGTTGGAGACTTATATCTCCCTCACTAACTTTAAGCATCAGCTGTCTGAGCAGCTTACCGATCGCTGCAGCTGTACACAGCCCATCTGTAAATAGCCCATCCAACTACCTACCTCATCCCCACGTTTTTATTAACTTTTTTTGCTCTTTTGCCCCCCAGTATTTCTACTTGAACGTCTATCACTCCAGTGTTAAATTGTAATTACTTCGCTACTATGGCCTATTTATTGCCTTACCTCCATACTCCATTTGCACACACTATATATAGATTTTTCTGTTGTGTTATTGACTGTACTTTTGTTTGTCCCACGTGTAACTCTGTGTTGTTTTTGTCGCACTGCTTTGCTTTATCTTGGCCAGGTTGCAGTTGAGAACTACCTGGTTAAATAAAGGTGAATATATATATATATTTTTTTTAATCTTAGCTTTATTGACAACACTCAAATGGATACTGTCATTAACTCAGTTGTTCAATAATTACACATAATTCTTAATACTGTAGCTGTTTAGTTCCAGTCACATGTTCAACTATCATCAGCTGATCCAGGAAATCATTTTCTGAATGACAGTCAAATGACAAACATCACGACATGCAACAACAACCAAAGTGCTTCTTCATTCATTACTCTGGTAAAGACAGTTATGCTGTGCTCCACGTTGGATCCAACATCCCTAAGAAATGTATGTTTACAATGTGTTATTGTCTGCTTGATTTACTGTAGGGTCTTGTTAGTCTGTTTGGACACAGAGATACTTAGCTCATAATGTGTAGAGAACTGTTCATTGATGGATAGGCTATTGTACAACACACAGAGCTATTTTCCTATATTTGTTGTTAAGTGAAGTTATGGGTCCTACAGTAGGTCTATGTTATTGTTAGGTGAAGTTATGGGCCAATTTGGCAAACAGTGTACAAACCCTCATTGTCAGGCTGATGAAAAAGCCAAAGAGTTAAAGTGTTTTTTAAGTACAAAGAGGTTGATTTGCAATGATGACACAAACATTATATTAAGCAGGACATTCAAACAAGCCTTACAATTATAATCCAAAGTAGTGTGAAATGCACTCATAAGCAACCTGGAAATGGAGGTTACTCCCCTGAGCAAAAATCTTTTCTCACCAGCAAACACAGAAAGGGGCTACAATCTTAGATGTTACTACTAATGTGAAAACAAGACAAAATATGACTATTGTTGCTCATTTTAAGACAAATGTCAAATAATCATTACATTCATTACAGACGTCAATTGTTGTACAACATCATGGCTATACTGTTGGCATCACCTTTTACAGTGGATTTCTGCTGTTGTGGGCCTTTAACCATCTGTATGACTTTGTTGTTCACACAGGAGAGAGACGTGACTATCGTGGATCCTCTGGGGAGCCTCAACCACCTCATAATGCTGAGGAGGCAGAGAAGAGTCTCTCTAGATCAGAACTCCTCAAGAAACACCAGCAGAGACCCACAGGGAAGATAATTCACCGCTCTGACTGTGGGAAGAGATTCACCTCATCAGCAGGCATTAAAATTCATCAGAGAAGCCACACAGTAGAGAAACCTTATTGCTGTACTCAATGTGGGAAGAGTTTTGATAAATCTAGCCATCTGAAGATGCACCAAAGAACACACACAGGAGAGAAACCTTATAGCTGTGATCAATGTGGGAAGAGTTTTACTCAGCTAAGCCACCTGATATCACACCAGAGAATACACACAGGAGAGAAACCTTATAGCTGTGATCAATGTGGGAAGAGTTTTACTCACCAAAGCAGCCTGATATCGCACAAGAGAATACACACAGGAGAGAAACCTTTTAGCTGTGATGAATGTGGGAAGAGTTTTACAAAGTCGAACAATCTGACTCTTCACCAGAGAACACACACAGGAGAGAAATCTTATAGCTGTGATCAATGTGGGAAGCGTTTAACTCATTCAACCAGCCTGATATTACACCAGAGAACACACACAGGAGAGAAACCTTATATCTGTGATCAATGTGGGAAGAGTTTTACTCAGCTCAGCAGCCTGACATCACACCAGAGAACACACACAGGAGAGAAACCATATAGCTGTGATGAATGTGGGAAGAGTTTTACTAGGTCGAGCAGTGTGACTCTTCACCAGAGAACACACACAGGAGAGAAACCCTATAGCTGTACTCAATGTGGGAAGTTTTTTTTTACATCTAGCCATCTGAAGATACACCAGAGAATACACACAGGAGAGAAACCCTATAGCTGTACTCAATGTAGGAAGTTTTTTTTTACATCTAGCCATCTGAAGATACACCAGAGAAGACACAGAGGAGAGAAATCTTATAGCTGTACTCAATGTGGGACGAGTTTTGTTCAATCTGGCGAACTGAAGAAACACCAGAGAACACACACAGGAGAGAAATCTCATGGCTGTGACCAGAGATAATCTGATAAAAGATCTCTGATCAAATATCAGAAAATACATGAAGGACTTGTTTCATGATATCAATGAAATAATGTCACAATGTAGAATGTTTTAACATTGTAGAAGGAGTATTTTAATGATGTCACAATGTAGAATGTTTTAACATTGTAGAAGGAGTATTTTAATGATGTCACAATGTAGAACCCTAAACATTTGTCCCCTGTTCTATTGATTTCAACATGATATGGATATTAGCCTCAGGAGGAGGAAAAATTGATGAATGATGACAAATAAGTGTTGCTTCCTTTGTTTAGCGACCCCTACATTTAAATTCATCACTCCCAAATGTAGCTGACTGACTTCTGCAGGTCTGTCAAAACTGTCATGTTTTATTATTCCATCACCATTAAGTTAATTATTGCCAAATCAAAATTAACAAAGGGGTGTACATTTGGTTTTGATATTTCATATTTACAATTCATGTAACATTTAGTGATCATAATTATTTATGCAACCAACTGACAATTTTCAGGTACAATTATATTGACATTGTTGCCCTGCTTTTATAATATCAGGGTTTATTTTCAGATGTGCCAATCCAAATGTACTAGAGCATGACATTGGGGACTGGGCCCCATTCCAACAACATGCCTATCTAGTGAACCCTGAAAAGAGAAAGAAGCTCTGCAGTGAGGTGGAAAGTTACTATGGATATTGCAGGAGTTTCCTCTTGAAATCAGGCATGTCTGTGGTAAGGACAACTTGGTTTCTGATTGTCTCAAGGGTGGGCAGTCAAAAAGATGTGTTTTGTGTTTAGCCAGTGCGTTACCATGGATCACAATTTATTTTGACTGCATGTTTTTCTGTATTGGAGATGGGTTTTGTTTGGGCTCATTCCAAGGGGACGAGAGTTCTAGAATCTAGTGAGTTTTTCAAAAATTAAGATTGTAGAAAAATATATATTTAGAAATTTGTTTTTTCCTGTTTTTAATTATTGACAGCCAGTAGACACCATGTTTATATTGTAGAAGGTGAAGCATTGTAGTTGATTATAATGTGAAATGGAAGTTGTTTTCTGTTGGTGGTGAGCAAACTTGTCCAAAAAAAATCTAGGATATATTTGTTGTCTTAAGGGGGAAGGTGTTACAGGCTTTGGTTTTTCCATTTATGTTTTGAGGTTGGACTTTAGACATTTACGTCATTTAGCAGACGCTCTTATCCTGAGCGACTTACAAATTGGTGCATTCACCTTATGATATCCAGTGGAACAACCAGCACGTCTAGCTTCTTAGCACGTCTAGCTCCTTAGCACGTCTAGCTCCTCCTTAGCCCGTCTAGCTCGTTAGCACGTCCAGCTCGTTAGCTCGTTAGCACGTCTAGCTCGTTAGCACGTCTAGCTCGTTAGCACGTCTAGCTCGTTAGCACGTCTAGCTCGTTAGCCCGTCTAGCTCGTTAGCACGTCTAGCTCGTTAGCCCGTCTAGCTCGTTAGCACGTCTATCTCGTTAGCACGTGTAGCCCGTCTAGCTCGTTAGCACGTAGGACGCACTGATTGGTGTCACCTCATTAGTCAGTATGTGTTACACCTGTGCTGGCTTGTCCATCTCGTTAGTGGGAAGGTGTTTCACCTGAGCTGGTCCAGGTTCTATTTAAGAGTGTCTGGCCCAGTGCTCCAGTTGTCTTGATACATGTGGAGAGTCAACACCTTTAGTTGCTCCACCTTTTTGGTTTGCTTCCTGTCTTTAAGTTTGGTGTGGGTTTTTCTTTTGTTTTCCTCTTCTTGGGCAGATTTAGTGGGTCTCATGGTGGGTGTCTTTTAGGTCCCAGTTGTTGTTACTAGTCAACTTTCAGTGGACACCCCCATAGTGTCTTTCAGAGCCCCTCCTAAAAAACAAGCCTTTATTTTGGGTTGGTTGTTGCATCCAATTAATATTTTAATCAATGGCATTTCCTTAGTCTTTCAGTTGTTAATCTTCTGTTTGTTGTGGGTTTTTTTTATGTTTCATGATGTTTCTATATGATAACAATACAGTAATATATTTAATATGATGTACAATATTCCATGATGTTTCTATATGATAACAATACAGTAATATATTTAATATGATGTACAATATTCCATGATGTTTCTATATGATAACAATACAGTAATATATTTAATATGATGTACAATATTCCATGATGTTTCTATATGATAACAATACAGTAATATATTTAATATGATGTACAATATTCCATGATGTTTCTATATGATAACAATACAGTAATATATTTAATATGATGTACAATATTCCATGATGTTTCTATATGATAACAATACAGTAATATATTTAATATGACATATACAATTTTTTAACAGTTTCACTAATTCATTTTAATTAACTTAATCATTATGATTCAACGTCTCACCTCATACTGTATTGGAGCAGCAGCAGCTGACTGCCCGGTTCAACATCAGTTCACCGTCTCACCTCATACTGTATTGGAGCAGCAGCAGCTGACTGCCCGGTTCAACATCAGTTCACCGTCTCACCTCATACTGTATTGGAGCAGCAGCAGCTGACTGCCCGGTTCAACATCAGTTCACCGTCTCACCTCATACTGTATTGGAGCAGCAGCAGCTGACTGCCCGGTTCAACATCAGTTCACCGTCTCACCTCATACTGTATTGGAGCAGCAGCAGCTGACTGCCCGGTTCAACATCAGTTCACCGTCTCACCTCATACTGTATTGGAGCAGCAGCAGCTGACTGCCCAGTTCAACATCAGTTCACCGTCTCACCTCATACTGTATTCGTTAACTAACTGACTATTTAACTTTGATGGGGAGAACATCCACACCCTAGAGGACGTCACCATGGGACTTGGGGCTCTGCTACGGCTGGATTTTTATTTTCTCTTAAATGTCAGAAAAACACTTATGTTGTTAAGTGACTGAGTTCTGGGGATCAGAGGAGTTGGGGTGAAGTTACCTGGGCCGGTCATAAAGATGGAGAACTTCCTAACATAACTAAGTGGATACGATATACACACTAAAGCTGAAACATCTGTATTTAGCATCAAGTCTACAATGTTGTTAGTTTACCTATGAATCATTTTTTATGTTTTTATTGTACATCCTTATTTTGTAACTGTCATGAAAAGCAGTATACAAAGTAAATGTATTATTTATTATAGTCTGACATGTCTGCAGAAATGTTGCAATTTTGTAATGTGTTTTGTTTGGTAAATTGTTTTGTAAATATTAATTCACATTTGTGGTGCAACTAAATAAACAATGAATTATTTAAATCAATACTGTCAATATTGTTAGACGGGCTAACGAGCTAGACGTGCTAACGAGCTAGACGTGCTAACGAGCTAGACGTGCTAACGAGCTAGACGGGCTAACGAGCTAGACGGGCTAACGAGCTATACCTGCTAACGAGCTAGACGGGCTGGACGTGCTAACGAGCTAGACGTGCTAACGAGCTAGACGCGCTAACGAGCTAGACGTGCTAACGAGCTAGACGGGCTAACGAGCTAGACGGGCTAACGAGCTAGACGGGCTAGACGTGCTAACGAGCTAGACGGGCTAACGAGCTAGACGTGCTAACGAGCTAGACGTGCTAGACGGGCTAACGAGCTAGACGTGCTAACGAGCTAGATGGGCTAACGGGCTAGACGGGCTAACGAGCTAGACGGGCTAACGAGCTAGACGGGCTAACGGGCTAAAGTCCAAACTCAAAACATAAATGGAAAAAACAAAGACAGTAACACCGTAAGAGAATTTTTGTTGGACAAGTTTGCTCACCACCAACAGAAAGCTTCGATTTGACATTATAATCAACTACAATGCTTCACCTCCTACAATATAAACATGGTGTCTACTGACTGTCAACAATTAAAAACAGAAAAAAACATATTTCTAAATATATATTTTTCTACAACCTTATTTTTTTTTAAACTCACTAGCTTCTAGAACTCTCATCACCCCAATCAGGAACCAAGTCGTCCAAAAAAGGAAAACACAAAACTTTTTGACTGCCCACCCTTGAGACAATCAGAAACCAAGTTGTCCTTACCACAGACATGTCTGATTTCAAGAGGAAACTCCTGCAATATCCGTAGTAACTTTCCACCTCACTGCGGAGCTTCTCTCTATTTTCAGGTTCACTAGATAGGCATGTTGTTGGATCGGGGCCCAGTCCCCAATGTCATGCTCTAGTACATTTGGTTTGACACATCTGAGAATGAACCCTGATATTCTAATAGCAGGGCAACAATGTCAATATAATTATACCCAAAAATTGTCAGTTGGTTGCATAAATAAATATTTGGTTGCATAGTCCTTTTTTCAAAGTATTTTCAATTACATTTTTCTAGGTGGGATAGCCCCAATGTCAAAACACAGTTTTAACATGTACAAATCAATAACCAATATGCAGAAACAGTTTGTGATAAATTGAAAACCTAAACATAACATGTGCTATATACACAAACATCTGCCACATTAATCATATTACTTTTTAAGCACAAGCACCAAAAACGCTGTTGTTTTGACAAGTAGCAATAAATCACTGATATCAATAAGGGGGGAAATCAGGTTGTACGTGATGTTGAAACTAACACAACTAAAAAACACATGGAAATGGGAGATATATTTATTACATATTACACAACTCTTTAAATGTAGGGGTCCCTAAACAAAGGAACGCAACACTTATTTGTCATCACTCATCGCTAAAATCATTTGTGTGACAGGAGGGAGATGAGGTTGCACATCCTATTAAAACTAACAGCTCAAAAACCACACGGAATCTGGGAATAATGTGTACATCCCTGGTAAGAGGACAACTTGTAGAAAACAGCCAGATACATTTTGATTCAAGTGGGTCACCAACATGGTGTAACACAGCTCTTTTTGTTAAATCTCATAAATAGCCAACGTGTTATTAAGTGTAACACAACTCAACACAACTTTCAATTCAGAGCCTGGGTTTTTCCCCTGATGCTAATATCCATATCATTTTGAAATCAATTGATAAAGAGGCAAACATTTTGGCTTCTACATTGTGACATTATTAAAATACTCCAACTACAATGTTAAAACATTCTACATTTTGACATTAATTCATTGATATCATGAAACAACTCCTTCATGTATTTTCTGATATTTGATCTGAGATCTTTTATATGATTCTCTCTCTGGTCACAGCTAAGAGGTTTCTCTCCTGTGTGTGTTCTCTGGTGTTGTACCAGGCTGTTTGACTGAGTAAAACTCTTCCCACATCGATTAGAGCTATACGATTTCTATTCTGTGTGTATTCTCTGGTGTACTGTCAGAAGGCTAGATGTAACAAAATTCTTCCCACATTGAACACAGCTATAAGGTTTCTCTCCTGTGTGTGTTCTCTGGTGTACTGTCAGATCACCAGATTGAACATAACTCTTCCCACATTGAGTACAGCAAAAAGGTCTCTCTCCTGTGTGTGTTCTCAGGTGTATCTTCAGCTGGCTAGATTGAACAAAACTCTTCCCACATTGATCACAGCTATAGGGTTGTGTGTTCTCTGGTGTGATATCAGGTTGCTTAGCTGAGTAAAACTCTTCCCACATTGAGTACAGCTAAAAGATTTCTCTCCTGTATGTATTCTCTGGTGTAGAGTCAGATTTCTAAATGCAGTAAAACTCTTCCCACATTCATCACAGCTATACAGTTTCTCTCCTGTGTGTGTTCTCTGGTGTGATATCAGGATGCCTAGCTGAGTAAAACTCTTCCCATATTGAGTACAGCTATAAGATTTCTCACCTGTGTGTGTTCTCTGGTGTGATATCAGGCTGCATAGCCGAGTAAAACTCTTCCCACATTGATCACAGCTATATGGTTTCTCTCCTGTGTGTATTCTCTGGTGTGATATCAGGCTGGTTGAATGACCAAAACTCTTCCCACATTGATCACAGCTAAAAGGTTTCTCTCCTGTGTGTGTTCTCTGGTGTGTCTTCAGATGGCTATATTGAACAAAACTCTTCCCACATTGATCACAGCCAAAAGGTTTCTCTCCTGTGTGTGTTCTCTGATGAATTTTAATGCCTGATGAGGTGAATCTCTTCCCACAGTCAGAGCAGCAGTGAGTTATCTTCCCTGTGGGTCTCTGCAGGTGTTTCTTGAGGTGTTCTGATCTGGAGAGACTCTTCTCTGCCTTGTCAGCATCACGAGGTTGTTGAGGCTCCCCAGAGGATCTACGATAGTCCCATATCTCTCCTGTGTGAACAACAAAGTCAGACAGATGGTTAAAGGCCCACAACAGCGGAAATCCACTGTAAAAGGGGATGCCAACAGCGTAGCCATGATGTTGTACAACAATTGACGTCTAATGAATGTTCAAATTATTTGACAATTGTCTTAAAATGACCAACAATAGTCATATTTTGTCTTGTTTTCACATTATTAGTAACATCGATGATTGCAGGCTAGAAATAAGTTAAAGTTGTTGAAATCCTAAGCAGTGTGGCAGACGACTTTTGGTCTCCAATATTGGCCCCTTTCTGTGTTTGCTAAAATTGCGGCACGAGGGCGATTTGGTTGCAGAAACTCCTCTCTGCTAATGAGGAAACCACTAGTTATGGATGTAGTGTATCTGGTAATGAGGAAACCACTAGTTATGGATGTAGTATATCTGCTAATGAGGAAACCACTAGTTATGGATGTAGTATATCTGGTAATGAGGAAACCACTAGTTATGGATGTAGTATATCTGGTAATGAGGAAACCACTAGTTATGGATGTAGTATATCTGGTAATGAGGAAACCACAAGTTATGGATGTAGTATATCTGGTAATGAGGAAACCACTAGTTATGGATGTAGTATATCTGGTAATGAGGAAACCACTAGTTATGGATGTAGTATATCTGGTAATGAGGAAACCACTAGTTATGGATGTAGTATATCTGGTAATGAGGAAACCACTAGTTATGGATGTAGTATATCTGCTAATGAGGAAACCACTAGTTATAGATGTAGTATATCTGCATGGAGCAAAAATGGTGAGCAAAGATTTTAGATTTTCACAATGTATTCTGAATATCACAGCACAAGATCAGGAGTGCTACTCAAGGAAACTCACATTAAGCTCTGTGTCTACTCACTAATTCAGCACCGTGGGGAAAACTCAGGGGAGTTCTCATAGGCTGACAGCAAAAATAGCCTCCATTTCCAGGTTGCCTATGACTTCATTTCACACTACTTTGGATTATAATTGTAAGGCTCGCTTGAATCACCTGCTTAATATGTTTGTGTTATTGTCGCAAATCAACTGCTTTATACTTAAAAAACACCTCAACCAATAAAATGCTCTTTGGCTAGCTTTAACATCAGCCTGACAATGAGGGTTTGTACACCAAGTGTATGCCAAATTGGCCCATAACTTCACCTAACAACACAGACCTACTGTAGGACCCATAACTTCACCTAACAATAACATAGACCTACTGTAGGACCCATAACTTCACCTGACAACAACATAGACCTACTGTAGGACCCATAACTTCACCTAACAACAACATATACCTACTGTAGGACCCATCACTTCACCTAACAACAACACAGACCTACTGTAGGACCCATAACTTCACCTAACAATAACATAGACCTACTGTAGGACCCATAACTTCACCTAACAACAACATAGACCTACTGTAGGACCCATAACTTCCCCTAATAACAACATAGACCTACTGTAGGACCCATAACTTCACCTAACAACAACATAGACCTACTGTAGGACCCATAACTTCCCCTAATAACAACATAGACCTACTGTAGGACCCATAACTTCACCTAACAACAACATAGACCTACTGTAGGACCCATAACTTCACCTAACAACAACACAGACCTACTGTAGGACCCATAACTTCACCTAACAATAACACAGACCTACTGTAGGACCCATAACTTCACCTAACAACATAGACCTACTGTAGGACCCATAACTTCACCTAACAACAACACAGACCTACTGTAGGACCCATAACTTCACCTAACAATAACATAGACCTACTGTAGGACCCATAACCTCACCTAACAATAACATAGACCTACTGTAGGACCCATAACTTTATCTAACAACAACATATACCTACTGTAGGACCCATAACTTCACCTAACAACAACACAGACCTACTGTAGGACCCATAACTTCACCTAACAATAACATAGACCTACTGTAGGACTCATAACTTTATCTAACAACAACATAGACCTACTGTAGGACCCATAACTTCACCTAACAATAACACAGACCTACTGTAGGACCCATAACTTCACCTAACAACATATACCTACTGTAGGACCCATAACTTCACCTAACAACATAGACCTACTGTAGGACCCATAACTTCACCTAACAACAACACAGACCTACTGTAGGACCCATAACTTCACCTAACAATAACATAGACCTACTGTAGGACCCATAACTTCACCTAACAATAACATAGACCTACTGTAGGACCCATAACTTTATCTAACAACAACATATACCTACTGTAGGACCCATAACTTCACCTAACAACAACACAGACCTACTGTAGGACCCATAACTTCACCTAACAATAACATAGACCTACTGTAGGACCCATAACTTTACCTAACAATAACATAGACCTACTGTAGGACCCATAACTTTATCTAACAACAACATAGACCTACTGTAGGACCCATAACTTCACCTAACAATAACACAGACCTACTGTAGGACCCATAACTTCATCTAACAACAACACAGACGTAGGACTATAAATCATTTAATATTTCAGGTGAAACATGGAAACTAAAATGTCTTTGTTATGACATTTCATAACCTGATCACCAGATAATTTTGTGAATAATCCCACTAGGCTACTCTGTGATGTGTTGTCATTCTAAATGTCCTGAATAAAGGAAAAAGCTCTGTGTGTTGTACAATAGCCTATCCATCAAGGAACAGTTCTCTACACATTATGAGATAAGTCTCTCTGTTTCCAAACAGACTAACGAGACCCTACTGTAAATCAAGCAGACAATAACACATTATAAACATCAATTTGTTAGGGATGTTGGATCCAACGTGGAGCACGGCATAACTGTCTTTACCAGAGTAATGAATGAAGAAGCACTTTGATTGTTGTTGCATATCGTGATGTTTGTCATTCAGAAAATGATTTCCTGGATCAGCTGATGATAGTTGAACATGTGACTGTAACTAAACATCTACAGTATTAAGTATTATGTGTAATTATTGAAGAACCGCATTAATGACCATTTGGGTGACTCTTGGTTAGAACCACTGGATTTAGCAAACTGAAATGATTTAGGATTTATTTATTTTCCTTCAGGGAACAGTAATTATAGTCATTAAGTTACATTCCCTTTCAGTCAGTCAACTTCAGTACAACATACTATGGGACAATACAATCATTCCCCAACTGACCCAAACAGATACTAAATGAAACGGCCCCTGGCAGACCACCCAGACCTGACCCCTTCAAGACGCGTCAGTTTTGTCAATTTATTCTTATATAGCTTGGATTTATTCCTTAAATGTAATACCGCTCTTCACCGACCCAGGAAGGTGTTGTACCTCGTTTCCCTCCTTCAGGGAACAGTAATTATAGTCATAAAGTTACACTCCCTTTCAGTCGGTCAACTTCGGGACAACATACTATGGGGAAATACAATCATTCCCCATGCCGACCCAAACGGATACTAAATGAAACGGCCCCTGGCAGACCACCCAGACCTGACCCCGCAAGATTGTTGTCAATTTATTAATTGTCTTTTGTTTGAAACACTCCTGTCAATGTTGAGTAAAGACACACACCTAATTAAGTATATAGAAGTAGGACTAGTCTACCTGGTTACACATATAGAAGTAGGACTAGTCTACCTGGCCTGTGTGCAAATGTAGGCCTATAAATGTGCCCATTTGGGGATGTCTGATAGTATTTCTGATTGTCTTAACGCACCACCACTAATGAGTTGGAGCTTCTCAAAGTAATTTTGTCTTCATTTTCAAACAACACGTAAACAAAGTCTAATCAAAATCATTTGCCGATGACAATAGTTCCTCAAAGTATTTTAGTAAAATATTTCCAGCTCTCGTCCTTTCGATAACCACTCAGCATAAAAAGGGAAACATGTAATTCTCTGATCCTGTGGAAATGTCATAAAATACCTGATTACTTCTTATCCTTTGCACAAATAGCCTACAGCTGTGTCTGTCCAGAACTCACTGGAGCAGGAAACTGAGGGTGTAGAATATTTTATACAATGTTGCAAGCTTGCTATCCGAGTTTCACTGACCCAGTTGATAGTTGATATAATGTTTCAGGTTTGTTGTAGACAGGCCATGTGCAGCCAAAGTGATTTCTAGGATATTTATTTTTATCACAATATTTTCTGCCTGCAGAATGCAGGTCAGGTCATGTTGACGACTGACGACTGGCTCCCTCTAGGTCAGGTCATGTTGACGACTGGCTCCCTCTAGGTCAGGTCATGTTGACGACTGGCTCCCTCTAGGTCAGGTGATGTTGACGACTGGCTCCCTCTAGGTCAGGTCATGTTGACGACTGGCTCCCTCTAGGTCAGGTCATGTTGACGACTGGCTCCCTCTAGGTCAGGTCATGTTGACGACTGGCTCCCTCTGGGTCAGGTCATGTTGACGACTGGCTCCCTCTAGGTCAGGTCATGTTGACGACTGGCTCCCTCTAGGTCAGGTCATGTTGACGACTGGCTCCCTCTAGGTCAGGTCATGTTGACGACTGGCTCCCTCTGGTCAGGTCATGTTGACGACTGGCTCCCTCTGGTCAGGTCATGTTGACGACTGGCTCCCTCTAGGTCAGGTCATGTTGACGACTGGCTCCCTCTAGGTCAGGTTACGTTGACGACTGGCTCCCTCCCTCTGGTCAGGTTATAGTGACGACTGGCTCCCTCGTCATTTGTGTGTCTTATTTATTTAATCAAACAGCGTGCTTAAAGCATCAGACAAGTTCAGTACATATAGTTGATTTTATAGAAACACATGGGGCGAATGGTAGAAAGAACAGATGACTCTTGGTTGACCAAGATGTATTTTAGTTGGGGACAGCACTAGAACATGATTTTGGGGCTCCAGAGTGGCACAGCGGTCTGCATCTCAGTGCTTGAGGCGTCACTACAGACACCCTGGTTCAAATTCAGGCTGTATCAAAACCGGCCGTGATTGAGAGTCCCACAGGGCGGCGCACAACTGGCCCAGCGTCGTCAGTCATTGTAAATAAGAATTTGTTCTTAACTGACTTGCCTAGTTCAATAAAGGTTACGTTTAAATAAATAAATAAAATAGTGTTTCATGACAAACCATTTTTTACAAATCCGTCAAGGCACCAACTTTGAGAAGGGTTTAAAACAAAGGTTTCAAACCAATTCATGAATGTAATTAAATCTAGGTATGTCTTGCCTTTAATGTAATGGCATGAAAAAAAATTGGCTGAATATTATACAATGACTTATCAACAGCTGTAACAATTTGCCTCCACAGGAAATCTACACTGGCAGTTATAGAATATACTATATAGCCTAGAAACCTGGTTAAACTATCATTATGACATCATGGATGAATTCTAGAATATACTATATAGCCTAGAAACCTGGTTAAACTATCATTATGACATCATGGATGAATTCTAGAATATACTATATAGCCTAGAAACCTGGTTAAACTATCATTATGACATCATGGATGAATTCTAGAATATACTATATAGCCTAGAAAACCTGGTTAAACTATCATTATGACATCATGGATGAATTCTAGAATATACTATATAGCCTAGAAACCTGGTTAAACTATCATTATGACCTCATGGATGAATTCTAGAATATACTATATATCCTAGAAACCTGGTTAAACTATCATTATGACATCATGGATGGCCAGTCCTTGTATTCATAGTGTAGTGAATTCATGGGGTAGCCCTGAGCTGAACTCAAACCTGGGTCCAGCGACTGTCAAGTCAACACCTTATAACTGTTACGCCAAGATGTCTGAACTTCTTGAAGAGGTCGGTAGGTGTTGGGTTACGGTTGCTACAATAGCTTTCTCTATGAATTTGAGAGTGGTTACACTTCTCCTTCCCCCATCCCTCAGCTGTTTACCAAACCAAGCCTCTGGGCAGCCATTTTGTTGCTGTTTAAAAAACCCACACAACAAACCAATCTGCAGTTCATACAATAACAAAGCAGTCATTCCACCACTGTTTTGGTTATAAGATGATTATGGGGCTGGAGAAATGTAACTACTTTCAAAATTCATAGACAGACCTATGGATGCAAGGACTGACCATCCATGATATCAACATTATAGTTTTAACCATGTTGAGGCTATACAGTGTTGGTTTACATTTCTAAACATTGGAGTAAAAAAAGCTTATTTGGGGTTCTGATGGGGTAAACAGTTGAACTAAGCTCATGAGACATGTGTTATATTCTTCAAGAATCAATGGTTATAAATTATTAATTTAAAAGTCACAATATGGATGTAGCAATTTCAGATTTCCGATTTAACACCAAACATCAGTTCAACAACTGCAGAGTTTGTGCCTCTGTATTTAAGACAGTACTTACTAGTGTTAATCTGGGAACAGGTCTTATGTCTAAGTTCACCGTTAGAACCATTGGATGCCTTAAGATGTGTTTGGGAAATCGGGCCCAGATATCCAGTTTCCTCCTCCTCCTCCTTTCTCGATGTAACAGTCATCTCCCTCTCCTCCCTTTTCACTCCAAAAACTGCATCCTCCTCCTCTTTCACTCTGAACGCGTCTTCCTCTTCTTTCACAGTAACGGCCTCACCCTCTACTTCTTGTTTACTGTGATATCCTCATTTTCTTTAGCAGGAGAGTAGCTTAGTGAACTCATGGTCAGGGATGTTAGCTATGCTAATGCTAGCTGACTAGTAACAACAACACCGTAAATATGAAATTAAATCTGATAACTAACTGGACGACAGAAGTGGTTTTAAAACACAGTTGCTAATATACTCGAAAACGTCTAAAGAGCTTTATTGTTTCGGCTATTTTGTCTTGCAAGCTTCCGTGTTGTCTGACTAACTGTTGCTGCTGTTGAAAGAAGCGTTCCGTCCACTAGATTATACGTCACACCAACAGCATTACCTTAAATTCCCACACCACCATCTGCTGACTGGAGTGGGTAACGTAGTTGAGTAAAATGTTTATTTTGTCAGACAAAAAGTTAAAGGGTAGGAATAAGGGACATCGCTGGTACTAAAATATTCATTAGCCCCCCCCCCCTAAATAAATCAATATCAGTCAATATATATTTTCTGTGATTTATTTTTTTCATCAACCGTTCCATCGCATCTTAAACTTCTTACGGGCGGCACTAGGACCGGGGGAGGCTGCTGCTGCACTAGTGACTGTTAGACTTTCTTCAGCAAAGATGGCGGACAGAAATACTAGGAGAGAGGGGTACCCCTACACAGAACTGAACTGGATCAAAGATGGCGGACAGAAATACTAGGAGAGAGGGGTACCCCTACACAGAACTGATCTGGATCAAAGATGGCGGACAGAAATACTAGGAGAGAGGGGTACCCCTACACAGAACTGAACTGGATCAAAGATGGCGGACAGAAATACTAGGAGAGAGGGGGTACCCCTACACAGAACTGAACTGGATCAAAGATGGCGGACAGAAATACTAGGAGAGAGGGGTACCCCTACACAGAACTGATCTGGATCAAAGATGGCAGACAGAAATACTAGGAGAGAGGGGTATCCCTACACAGAACTGATCTGGATCAAAGATGGCGGACAGAAATACAGAAATACTAGGAGAGAGTGGTACCCCTACACAGAACTGATCTGGAACAAAGATGGCGGACAGAAATACTAGGAGAGAGGGGTACCCCTACACGGAGAGAGGGGTACCCCTACACAGAACTGAAATGGATCAAAGATGGCGAACAGAAATACTAGGAGAGAGGGGTACCCCTACACAGAACTGAACTGGATCAAAGATGGCGGACAGAAATACTAGGAGAGAGGGGTACCCCTACACAGAACTGATCTGGATTAAAGATGGCGGACAGAAATACTAGGAGAGAGGGGTACCCCTACACAGAACTGAACTGGAACAAAGATGGCGGACAGAAATACTAGGGAGAGAGGGGTACCCCTACACAGAACTGAACTGGATCAAGATGGCGGACAGAAATACTAGGAGAGAGGGGTACCCCTACACAGAACTGAACGGATCAAAGATGGAGGACAGAAATACTAGGAGAGAGGGGTACCCCTACACAGAACTGAACTGGATCAAGATGGCGGACAGAATACTAGGAGAGGGGTACCCCTACACAGAACTGAACTGGATCAAAGATGGAGGACAGAATACTAGGAGAGAGGGGTACCCCTACACAGAACTGATCTGGATCAAGATGGTGGACAGAAATACTAGGAGAGAGGGGTACCCCTACACAGAACTGAACTGGATCAAAGATGCGGACAGAAATACTAGGAGAGAGGGGTACCCCCTACACAGAACTGAACTGGATCAAAGATGGAGGACAGAAATACTAGGAGAGAGGAGTACCCCTACACAGAACTGAACTGGATCAAAGATGGCCGACAGAAATACTAGGAGAGAGGGGTACCCCTACACAGAACTGAACTGGATCAAAGATGGCCGACAGAAATACTAGGATGGAAGCAATGTAAGGGATTGTAGCGTCATAACGAATCATGCAGAAAACATGTACAGTGACGGAATGTTAGTTAATGTAGAGACAAACGATATGCATTTTTTATCGTAAAGTTCATTTAGGAAAATCGCGATTTAGCAAGCTAGCTTACTAGCTAACATTAGCCAAACTAGCTGACTAGCAAATTAGCCAGCTAGCTGACTAGCTAACATTAACCAACTAGCTGACTAGCTACTTTAACCAACTAGCTGACTAGCTAACCATTAGCCAGCTAACTGACTTACTAACATTATCCAGCTAGCTGACTAGCTAACATTAACCAACTAGCTGACTAGCTAACTTTAACCAGCTAGCCGACTAGCTAACATTAGCCAGCTAGCTGACTAGCTAACATTAGCCAGCTAGCCGACTAGCTAACATTAGCCAGCTAGCTGACTAGCTAACTTTAGCCAGCCGACTAGCTAACATTAGCAGCTAGCCGACTAGCTAACATTCGCAGCTAGCCGACTAGCTAACTTTAGCCAGCTAGCCGAATAGCTAACATTAGCCAGCTAGCCGACTAGCTAACATTAACCAACTAGCTGACTAGCTAACTTTAGCAGCTAGCTGCCTAGCTAACATTAGCCAGCTAGCTGGGCTAGCTTTATGGGTGTTGTGACATGAGTATGATACTTGTCATTCTGGTTGTTTTAGGGACTCCTGAAACAACCAGCAAACCAGGCTGTCGTTTTGTGAAACAGTGGATGTATAGAATCTAGCTAGCTGAAGAATTCACTGCAAATTGAATGTACAATTGTGTAAGCTTGCCTTGCTGATATTTGCCATGCAGATAGATGAAATAACGTAGCTAGCTATGTTCTTGCATATTGTGCAGTGGATGATTCAAATACCTGTATGCCTATGGATGTGTAGCTAGCTATCTAGCCGATCTGTGTATGGACCAACGTTTGGTATACATATTAGTTCAGAACCTATGAACCTCAGCTATCATAGCCAGTTGTATCAACTTCAAAACAGCCTGAATGACATTAATGAAGCCCATGGACTGAGTAGAATATAATATCATGTTGTGCCAAGGATGCAAGTCGTATATACATGTAGTTATTACCATGCATGAGATCCCCACATTGTAGCCTGTACATTTAATATATTCACTGATCATGTACTCTACCTTGGCAAATAAAGGTGCAGTTTAGGTATGAATGTCTTTGAGATTATTTTTCAGTCATATCCAATACCAGGAGTATCAAATTCCAGTCTTTGAATGACGCTGTGTCTGTGTAGCGTGGTTCGTTCTGCGTTGTGTACTTTTAATCAGGACACTGCCACATCTGGCATTATGATGGTTGAATCATGTTTATTGGTCCTGCACACGAAGAGACAACACACAATAGGTTAGCCCTCGCTGCAGTCACAGCTCTCGGGCATCTTGCTAGCTGAAGGTCCGGCAAAAGAGCGGGAACTGCATACATACATTCAGTGTCCAACAGCACACTATACAATACAATTAAAATTATATACAACATATTCGGAACAAAATAAAAGACATACCTGCACACGAAGAGACAACACACAATAGGTTAGGCCTCGGTGCAGTCACAGCTCTCGGGCACCTGCGTGACCACATAGCAACTCACTCAAACACGGTCCCAAATACTCCCGAGTTACAATAGGTACCCTAATTAGCGAGCTCGGTGAAAGTTAACATAAATCTTTATAATTGTTCACATTGTAACAAACCCTATAATTGCGTAACAGCACTTTATGTAACTTTACCACAGTTTTATATTGCCAAATTACGGCGCCAAGGACAACATACCTTGCTAGCTGAAGGTCCGGCAAAAGAGAACGATAACAGGGTCCGCAAGTACGGATAACCCGCGATGGACCAAACCAAAATATACAAACTTTTACAATTAGGTGTATTTACAATATAGATATCAAAAAATGTTTGTACACTGAAAAATAACATTAACTATGCTGCTGTAATTAAATAAAGAAAACACCTTGAATTATTATTATTGTTATTAACTTATTAACATCCCCTCTTGACCTGGCCTACTTGAACTGTACTTGCGTGCAACTTGGTGCATAATCTAGGGGAACAACATCACTCTACTACATTCACCCCCACTGTTTTACACTAGATTATAGGCACAAAACATATTACCTCGAAGGTAACAAAGCAAAGAAAGAAAAAAAAAAATATTCACACCCACAGAGCGACGGAGTAACCCAGTGTAGTCCCTTAAGTCTAGACCCACAAATGGTCGATCAGC